>NC_051264.2:14630093-14941343 GCF_015237465.2 Chelonia mydas
CAGGACTCCTGGGTTCTTCCCCTCCCCCCCTTAACCATCTCACACAGCAGGAGCGGGCTGGGCAGGAAGTGGTGATGGGGTGAAAACTACCAAGAAATGCAAATTCTCCAAAGAGCCTGTGCCAGGAACCATGTGGTGCAGAAAACATGGACCCCTCCCCACCTCGAACCCCCCCTTGGCTGCCCCCTCGGTCCCCAATCCGCCCCCTATGAGCCCTAGGGGGGCAGAGAATAGCCACAGCATAGTGTGCCCCGGCCACGCCCCCAATCCTCCCCCTACGGGCCCTGGGAGACAGAGAATAAACACCCCCGTCCAACTGAAGTGTCTCAGTGACCCAAAGTGTGGGTATAGGAGGGGAAGGGGGGGGTGAGTGTATGGATTTGTGCACATGTTTGTGTGTGAATCGGGTTCTGCAGGGGTTTTGTGTGTGGGTGGGTGTTTGTGTAGCTGTGAGGCGGGGGGTTGTGTGTGTGGCTGTGCAGGTGTGTGTATTATGTGGCTGGATTTGTGTGGGTGTTTGTGTACGTTAGTAATAATGTGTGTGTGTGGCTGGCTTCATGCATATGTTTGTGTATGTTTGCAATTGTGTGCGTGCATGCTCTGCTGCCCTCTGCTGGCTGCAGCGACAACCACTTCTCCACGCATCACAGCCCCCATACCGTCAACTCTAGTTAGTGCCACCACATGATCTCCATTTAACTGTGCAACAGATAATCTTGGCAGATTTCCTTTTATATATCATTTGAATAGATGACATGAATGTACCATGCATCAGGACATTTATCCTGTACATGAACGTTTGTAGAAGGGTTCAGTTTTAACCCATCACATGCTGGCTTTAATAGTAGAAAAATATCAATACAGAAACAGTGCACACAGGGCCGAGAGCCCTATACATCAAGGAAAAACAAAATCATCATAAACTGTGTCACAAGCAAAGGATACGTTGCCCGCTAACCAGACGCAAATATATTCCCATGCACAACCCCACAGCAAAAAGGAGCATGCAGCGGCTGACGAGGACAGATCAGTTTCCCCCTCGCTACCGTGCAGTAGTTTCCCCTCGTATCTCCCAAAGGAGAATAAATCAGGTGGCTAATAGCAGGTCCCAGTCTTGCTGGTGCCACAGCGCTGCTTCCACCGTAGCCATTTGCAGACCCAAATGTAATACGATGCATGGAGCTGAGGCCAAGCTGCAGACAACAGCGTGAGCAATGCACCGTGAGTATGTATTCCACAGGGCCTGGCAACACCATCTGTCGCTAGGTGTTGTGGGAAGGCGGAAATGGAGCGCGGCGCATCCTGGGATGTGCAAAATGTCCCATCATACACCGCTTTGCGTCCCAGGCCTCCAATGGTTTCTGGCTTCCTTTCGCACTGCTTTGGCCTTCCCTTCGCGCCGTTTTTCCGACTGTCAGTCTTTGTAGTGCGTGCCAGCGTCTACAGTGAGAGAGGATGGATCCCGCACTTCTCTCCTGTGCACTGTTAACTGTCGCGAGGACCTTGCGCGTGGCAGCCGAGTTACTCGCAAAGTAGACAGTAGACAGTCAGTCAGTAGACAGAGGATGAATCGCAGGCTCCCGAGTGTGATAGGGACAGCAGCAACTTATCAGTGCCTTTGGCGTTCACAGAGCAGCTGCATACGGCAGACCGTCGCTTTTGGGCTAGGGAAAAACACACCGATTGGTGGGATCGCACTGTCATGCAGGTGTGGGATGAAGACCTATGGGTACAGAACTTTAGGATGCGTAAAGCAACCTTCCTGGAGCTATCTGCTGAGCGGGCCCCCGACCTGCGGCGCAAGGATACCAGAATGAGAGCTGCGCTTTTGGCAGAGAAGCATGTTGCAATCGCTGGGCGGAAGCTGGCAAATCCAGACTGCTACCAGTCAGTTGCAAATCAGTTGGGAGTGGGGAAGTCCACTGTTGGGGCTGTATTACTCCAATAGTGTGCTCTGTTTGCTTGAGGCACCGTGTGCTGAGCCTAGCAGCCTGCTAGGCAAGGCTGAGAGCTTCTTTACCAGGCTTGGACCCCCAAGCCCTTTAGCGCTCATCACCCCTTAACGAGGGGGCGGGGCTACTCAGGGAGAACAGGGCTTTAAAAAACCTGCTCCTGAGCAACCAGAGGAGCTAGTGAAGAGAAGCAGCTAATAGGGGAGTTTTGTTAGGGAGTGTGTGGAGGGGGCGAGATACACTTAATTAACGTTCTTTAAACTTAAGGCAATAAACAGCCCCGATAAAAACAACAAGAAAGGAAACAGCTGCAGGAGTAAAAAGAGAATGCAGGCAGAAGTCCAGCCACAGAGTGGGGGCTGTCCAGTTTATTGCACTGAATGCAGCACGTATGATTATCTGCCCAATGGGTGGGTGGCGTATGTGTGCATTCAGTGCAAGGAGCTCCTGGCCCTCAAAAGAGACCGTGTATGGGCTCTGGAGGCCAGAGAGGCTGACCTGGAGGAGGTAAGGGAGACAGAGAGATACATACATGAGACGTTCCGGGACACAGAAGAATGGTCCCACCCCCGGTCTGACAGCCCCTGTGCTGTTGAGGAGGATGAAAGTCTCAGGGAAGGAGAACATCCAACTGGAGCAGAGGGAAATGATCCCATAGTTGGGACCCTCCTCCCAGATGATGTCACGGTATCCTGTCACACTGAGGACTTGATGTCATACTGAGGATACCCCTCTGGGGGAGGGAACTCCAGTTATTAGGAAGAGACAGGTAATGGTAATGGGGGATTCGATGATTAGAAACATAGATAGCTGGGTTTGCGATGACCGGGAGAACTGCATGGTGACTTGCCTGCCTGGTGCAAAGGTCGCAGGTCTCTCGAGACATCTAGATAAACGTATGTGCAGTGCTGGGGAGGAGCCGGTGGTTGTGGTACAGGTAGGTACCAGTGACATAGGGACGGCTAGGAGAGAGGCCCTGGAGGCTAAATTTAGGCTGCCAGGTAAGAGATTGAAGTCCAGGACCTCCAAGGCAGCATCCTCTGAATGCTTCCAGTTCCACAGCGCAGGGCCAGGTAGATGGGCAGAGCAGCAGGGTTTCAATGCGTGGCTGAAACAATGGTGTAGGAAAGAGGGCTTTCGATTTATTAGGAACTGGAAAGCCTTTTGGGAAAGGGGGAGCCTATCCAGGAAGGATGGGCTCCACTTAAACCAAAATGGAACAGGACGGCTGGCATGTCAAGTTAAAAGGTCGTAGAGCAGCTTTTAAACTAAGGGCTAGCAGGGGAAAGCGGACAGGCGCAGAGGAGCATGCGGTTCGGACAGAGACTTCCCTTAGGGCAGCGTTTCTCAACCAGGGCTGCGTGTACTCCTGGGGGTACGCCGAGGCCTTCCAGGGTTTACATCAACTCATCTAGATATTTGCCTAGTTTCACAGCAGGTTACATAAAAAGCACTAACAAAGTCAGTACAAACTAAAAGTTCGTACAGACAATGACTTGTTTACACTCCTCTCTACACTCTACACTGAAATGTAAGCACAATATTGATATTCCAATTGATTTATTTTATATTTGTGTGGTAACAATGCACAAGTCAGCACTTTGTACTGGGATGCTTTTGTATTTTTATGTCTGATTTTGTAAGCAACTACTTTCTACGTGAGGTGAAACTTGAGGGTACACAAGACAAATCAGACTCCTGAAAGGGGTACAGTAGCCTGGAAAGGTTGAGAGCCAATGCTTTAGGGGAGGATCTATTAATGGAAATTCGCTATATCCAAGTAAGGAGGAGAGGATGGAATATGATAACATACGGGTAGGATCTGATGAGAAACGGTGAAATGAAAGAGGTCCATTCAATTATATCACATAATGGCAGACGGCCAAAAAGTGACAATTTTTTAAAGTGCTTATATACAAATGCTAGAAGCCTAACTACTAAGATGGGTGAACTGGGGTGCCTCCTATTAAATGAGGATATAGATATAACAGGCATCACAGAAACTTGGGGGAATGAGGATAATCAATGGGACACAGTAATACCAGGGTACAAAATCTATCGGAAGGACAGAACTGGTCACGCCATTGGGAGAGCGGCACTATATGTGAAAGAAAGCATGGAGTCGAATGAAAGAAAAATCTTAAATTAACCAAACTGTACCACAGAATCTCTATGGATAGTAATTCCATGCTTGGAGAAAAAGAATATAGCGGTAGAGATCTACTACGGATCACCTGACCAGGATGGTGATGATAGTGACTGTGAAATGCTCGGGGAGATTAAAGAGGCTATAAAAATAAAAACCTCAATAATAATGGGGCATTTCAACTACCCCCATATTGACTGGGTACATGTCATCTCAGGATGGGATGCAGAGAGAAAGTTTCTTAACACCGTAAATGACTACTCCTTGGAGCAGCTAGCCCTGGCACCCCTAAGAGGAGAGGTAATTCTTGATTTAGTCCCAAGTGGAACACACGATCTGGACTGCTCGGTAACAGTGACTATAACATAAAATTTAACATCACGGGGGGGAGAGAGGGGGAGAAACCACAGCAGCCCACCACGGTAGCATTTAATTTCAGACAGGGGAACTACACAAAGGAAGTTAATTCAACAGAAATTAAAAGGTACAGTGCCAAAGTGAAATCCCTACAAGCTGCATGGAAACCTTCTAAAGACACCCTAGTAGAGGCTAAATTTAAATGTATAGCCCAGCTTAAAAACACAGTAAGAGAACCAAAAAATTGCCCTTGTGGCTAAATAACAACGTAAAAGAAGCAGGTAGAGGCCAAAAGGCATCCTTTTAAAAAAGTGGAAGTTAAAGCCTATTGAGGAAAACAGAAACTCTGGCAAGTGAAGTGTAAAAATATAATTAGGAAGGCCAAAAAAGAATCTGAAGAACAGCTAGCCAAAGACTCAGAAAGTAACAGCAAAAAAAAATGTTTTTAAGTACATCAGAAGCAGGAAGCCTGCTAAACAACGAGTGGGGCTACTGGACAATTGAGATGCTAAAGGAGCACTCAAGAACGATAAGGCCGTTGCGGAGAAACTAAATGAATTCTTTGCATCAGTCTTCGTGGCTGAGGATATGAAGGAGGTTCCCAAATCTGAGCCATTCTTTTTAGGTGACAAATCGGAGTAAATGTCCCAGATTGAGGTGTCGTTAGAGGAGGTTTTGGAACAAATTGATAAATTAAACAAAAAGAAAAGGAGTACTTGTGGCACCTTAGAGACTAACCAATTTATTTGAGCATGAGCTTTCGTGAGCTACAGCTCACTTCATCGGATGCATACTGTGGAAACTTTTCAGAGGAACAGCCGCGTTAGTCTGTATTCGCAAAAAGAAAAGGAGTACTTGTGGCACCTTAGAGACTAACAATGTATACAATGTATACAAAGTATACAATGTAGGGAGAGTGGTCACTTTGGATAAGCTATTACCAGCAGGAGAGTGAGTTTGTGTGTGTGTGTGTTTTGGAAAAAAGTGGGGGGGGTGAGAACCTGTATTTGTGCTGGAAATGGCCCACCTTGATTTTCATGCACGTTGTAAGGAGAGTGGTCACTTTGGATAGGCTATTACCAGCAGGAAAGTGAGTTTGTGTGTGTGGGTTTTGGAGGGGGGTGAGAGAACCTGGATTTGTGCAGGAAATGGCCCACCTTGATTATCATACACATTGTGAAGAGAGTGGTCACTTTGGATGGGCTATTACCAGCAAGAGAGTGAGTTTGTGGGGGGGGGAGGGGGCGCGGAGGGTGAGAAAACCTAGATTTGTGCTGGAAATGGCCCAACTTGATGATCACTTTAGATAAGCTATTACCAGCAGGAGAGTGGGGTGGGAGGAGGTATTGTTTCATGGTCTCTGTGTATATAATGTCTTCTGCAGTTTCCACAGTATGCATCCGATGAAGTGAGCTGTAGCTCACGAAAGCTCATGCTCAAATAAATTGGTTAGTCTCTAAGGTGCCACAAGTACTCCTTTTCTTTTTGCGAATACAGACTAACACGGCTGTTACTCTGAAACCTGTCATAAATTAAACAGTAATAAGTCACCAGAACCAGATGGTATTCACCCAAGAGTTCTGAAGGAACTCAGATGTGAAACTGCAGAACTGCTAACCGTGGTATGTATCCTATCACTTAAATCAGCTTCTGTACGAGATGACGGGAGGGTGGCTCGTGTGATGTCAATTTTTAGAAAAGGCTCCAGAGGCGATCCTGGCAATTACAGGCCAGTAAACCTAACTTCAGTACCAAACAAATTGTAAAGAACAGAATTATCAGACACATAACTGCAGATGAAATTCTATATTGATAAATGCAAAGTAATGCTCATTGGAAAACATAATCCCAGATACATGTACAAAATCAAGGAGTCTAAATTAGCCGTTACCTGGAATCACTGAGAGCTGCGTTATGTAACAGAGCCTCAGAACTCAACCTTTATACTGTGGCTGAAGACAGTAGTGGCTGTGAGAGATGCTGTCCTGGAGGCGCAGTACTAACTTCTGACCGCAAACCATGAGTGGAGGACAGCAGGAGCGGTGTGCTAAAGGAATATTTGTTCATAGGACTCTCAGATCTGCAGGCGGGGAAACTGAGGCAAAGAACATTGCCCAACGTACTGTGGAAGTGGGGATTTTGCTTAGTATTCATTCACCACGCAGCTGATTTATTGTTTCCTACACTAATGCTATTCCTTTTCTCTTCTAAGTTGTCTTTGTTTCATACACAGTTACTGAGGACTTGCGAGAGAAGATTTGCCTGTTAAGGGTGCCTAAGGAGGGGGATTTCGTTTTCCCCAGGCTTCTTGGTGGCCAGCCTGTTTGTTCATTTCACGCGGAACCTCTAGATATTTCAACCAGGTCCTTGCTGCTACTGACAACACCTGGCAGAAGGGGTCCCTTAGTAATTGGTCTCTACGGAACGATCACAGGACTTCAAGGGAGTATGTATGACTGTTTTCTATCATTTAATTAAAACTAGAGCTTTCCTTTGGGCCTCATTCTGTTAAATAGATTGAATAATTATATAGTTAATTTTCCTTCTGCCACCAAAGCTCTCATTAAAGCCAGGAGGAGCCTGAAATGCAAAAGGATCATGGGCCTGAATGCCCTGTGACTTCAAAGGTAGTTTTACGCGGAGGGGCTCTCGTAGGCGAAAACTCAAAATTGCTGTCAAGTAGAGTTATTTGTCTGGTTTTCTGTTTCTAGACTATAGAAAATGATGACTATTTGCAGGACCAAATTGATGTAATTTATTTTTTAAATTGCTACTTTGGCTTTTTTACAGAAATAGCAGCAAACTGCTCTTCTACCAACTCTTGTGAAAGGTTCTAGTTTTGCTTGATCAGGTTAGTTCAGTTCAGTGGTGACTGTGCGGTTTTGTCCCGGTGTAACTCCAGTGTCCAATTTAATGCATTTGTCCAGTTGATTCTTTTCTGGAGTGTACATTGTCCCAGACTCTTAAACAAGAAGTTTTCAATACTGAAATGCAGCCTGGAAATAATGTCCAGACACACCTTGAACTTGGAGTTGCTTGAAATACCTGCTGGCTTGGAACCTTCGAGCTTGCAGTCGCTTGATAATACCAACTGAAGTGATGAACAGTGTGGAAGGGGAGAGCTCAGGACATGGTCCTGTCTGCCCAAACATCAGTGCCACTACTATCTTATTACTTCCCAAGTACCTGCAGATTTAGGATCCCAGCTGTGGGCTCTGCACCATTGTGCACAGAGGCCCCGTTCCCTCCCTGCCTCGATGGCTATTCTCTGGCCTCCAGTAGGGCGTGGAGCTCTGTGGGGCAGTGACCGCACTGGCCCCAGACAGGGCAGAGCCCAGGTGGCGGTGCTGGCCCAAGAAAGAGAGAGCCTCCTGCACGGTGGAGAAAGAAGCCCGGATGTTCTGAGCCCCTTGGCCGAAGGCTGGACAGCGCAGGACACGATGCTGCCCGGCAGCGGAGGGAGACTGGACTCTGGGTGAGAGACAGCGTGGGGGAAAACGAACAGCGAATGGGGGCCTCTTCTCCTCTGCAAGGATCTCTTCTGTTGACCCTAGGGAGAGGTCTCGTCCCCCATCCCATAGACGGATTCTCACCCACCCCGGTCCCACTATTCCTGGGCACTTGCAGATGACCTTGCTCAGAACCCTCCCTGACAGCCTGGGTGGGCCTGAAGCACCCACGCTTTCCCCTACAGAGGGATTCTCAGCCCGCCCCAGCCCCTACACACTAGTACCTGTAGCGTCCCCACGCAGAGAGTCCCACCGCTTCGCCGCAGACGGAGGGTGGGGTCCTTAGTTTTCCCTAGATAGAGGGTCACCGTGCACAGAGCCAACTGCCGCCCACCAGTGTCCCCTGTGCAGCCCCGAACCGGCGTCTCCCCAGTCCCTTGGCTGCCGCCGGCTGGCCCCCCTGGCGGGAGCAGCGCACGCGCAGTAGGTGCCGACAGCGCCTTCACGGGCGCGGACCTGGCCAAACCCGGTGGTATCCCCGCCCCCTTTTCGAGCCGGAGGCAGGCTGAGCTCCTATTGGTCCCGGCGGCGGAGGGGCGGAACAGAACACACGAGATCGCGAACCCGGCCACGCCTTTGGAACCAGGGGGAGGCGGGGGCGAGTGGGGTCCTGCGGGGCTTGCTACGCCCCGTGCGCAGCGAGGGGAGGGGAGCGCAGGGAGGGGTCAGACCGATTAATCCGCTGCCCCGAGCGGCTGAACCCCGGGCTCCCCGCCCTCTGAACCCGCCCCTTCCCCCGCCAGCTGCCTGAGCCCCGGGCTCCCCGCCCTCTGAACCCGCCCCCCTCCCCCGCCAGCTGGCTGAGCCCCGGGCTCCCCGCCCTCTGAACCCGCCCCCCTCCCCCGCCAGCTGGCTGAGCCCCGGGCTCCCCTCCCTCTGAACCCGCCCCCGTCCCCCGCCAGGTGGCTGAGCCCCGGGCTCCCCGCCCTCTGAACCCGCCCCCGTCCCCCGCCACCTGCCTGAGCCCCGGGCTCCCCGCCCTCTGAACCCGCCCCCCTCCCCCGCCAGCTGGCTGAGCCCCGGGCTCCCCGCCCTCTGAACCCGCCCCCCTCCCCCGCCAGCTGGCTGAGCCCCGGGCTCCCCGCCCTCTGAACCCGCCCCCCTCCCCCGCCAGCTGGCTGAGCCCCGGGCTCCCCGCCCTCTGAACCCGCCCCCGTCCCCCGCCAGGTGGCTGAGCCCCGGGCTCCCCGCCCTCTGAACCCGCCCCCCTCCCCCGCCAGGTGGCTGAACCCCGGGCTCCCCGCCATCTGAACCCGCCCCCCTCCCCCGCCAGCTGGCTCAGCCCCGGGCTCCCCGCCCTCTGAACCCGCCCCCCCCGCCAGCTGGCTGAGCCCCGGGCTCCCCGCCCTCTGAACCCGCCCCCCCTCCCCCGCCAGCTGGCTGAGCCCCGGGCTCCCCGCCCTCTGAACCCGCCCCCCTCCCCCGCCAGCTGGCTGAGCCCCGGGCTCCCCGCCCTCTGAACCCGCCCCCCTCCCCCGCCAGCTGGCTGAGCCCCGGGCTCCCCGCCCTCTGAACCCGCCCCCTCCCCCGCCAGCTGGCTCAGCCCCGGGCTCCCCGCCCTCTGAACCCGCCCCCCCGCCAGCTGGCTCAGCCCCGGGCTCCCCGCCCTCTGAACCCGCCCCCCCGCCAGCTGGCTGAGCCCCGGGCTACTCTCCCTGGGAGGAGGCCCCGCCCCGCAGTGGGTGCCCGGGCTCTGGCTGACCGGACCCCGCTGTCTCCGGCGAGAGACTCGCTCTGCGCTGCAGGGACAGAGCCTGGCCGCGGGGTCCCGGCCCGGGGCTCGGTCCCGGGGAGCCGCTTTGGCCCTTTGAATTCCCCCTGCGGAGCGGGAGGTAGGTGAGTTCACAGCTGCCACGGGACCCGCTTCCCGGGGGGAGACACGCGTGGAGCGCGCGCCTCTCGCTACCTGCCGCCCGGACCTGCCCATGCGCCGGGGGGGGAGAAAATGGAAAAGTTTGGCTCGCAGATTCTTTCAAACCCCCCCCGCCCCCCGAGAAAGCAGCCGCTGTTGCTCCTATGTGGGGGGCGCAGCTCGGAGGCTCTGGCTGCTGGGGGGAGCATGTGGCCAAGCGGTGCCAGCAAACCCTGGCAGAAATCTGTGAGGGGGGGGCACCTGACCGTAAATCCCGTCCCGCGCCCTCCCCCCGCATCACCTCTCCTGGCATCGCTCGGGGAGGTGGATTAAGGGCAGCGGCGGGAGAGCCGCTCCGCTGAGGGGCCGGGCTGAAGGGCTCCCGCGGCGCAGCTGCAGAGATCGGGGAGGCTGGACCTGACTCCGGTGTGACTCGAGGGGCTCAGAATTCGCTCCGTTTTCCTTCCGACGTGAAGGCGAATAAGGGAATAAACCCTGTTCCCTGACCCCAGCTCCTGGGTTGTCTGTCATCCTGGGACTGCCATAAGGAATCCAGGTAAACCGCAATCGGTCGAGGTACTTATCTGGCCCCCACCACTGCAGTCTCTGTGCACCTCCTGAGTCTATCCCCGCCATGCTTGTGAAGGAGGGAAGCGGTGGTGTTCGTTGATCGGGGCCCTGGGAAATTAAATGACTAGCCCAGGGTCACCGCGGGAACTGGGCCCAGATTCTTAAAGGTATTTAGGCACTTAACTCGCATGGAAATCAGTGGGAGTTAAGCATCTAAACGCCTTCGAGGTCAGATCTGGGCCTTTGTGGTTGAGTTAGGAATAGAACCAGTGACTTTCCAGGCTCAGTTCAGTACCCTGCCTACCAGACCCTCCTTTTCTCCCACTTAAAATGAAGCCAGCAGTTACACGGCCCCCCTCCCCCGTAACTTTTATACACGTGCGTATTTTTTTCAGTCGCACGTGGATCATGGGTATGATGTAAATCCGCTGTCTTCAGATCCACGGCCAAGACCCGTTCTGCTTAACTACAGGCATAACGTGCCCAAGGACCCGGGTCCCAGTTCCTCCTCCTGTTGGTGGTGTCCTGGAAAGGAGCTGGTCTGTCCCCGCTACCTCTACGTTATGGCTGTCGGGGCCTCCCGAGAGATGGTGGGGAAAGGGGAGGCGCCTGGGGCACTGTTTACGTTGGGTTTCTCCCCGTGGGCGAGGTCAGTCAGTCTTTGGCAGCGGGGGAGTGGCGGCAGGAGCTCTGGAAGATGATGACCCCGGTGAGTGCCCACAGAGATGTGTGGAAAGGGGACTGTTCTGGCTGTAGCTGGTGGGGTGTGTCTCTTGGTTGTTAAGCTCATGTGTGTCTGTCTCATTTATGGCTAGTGTTACCCCTTCCTTTGGGTGCTTTAGGTTTCCTTTTTGGGGGGAGGGGCGGGCAGAGAGAAGTGTGCCGAGAATAAATGGTTCGTGCCAACAGTGTGTTTCGCCTTGGCAAAAGTAAACCGGAGTCGGGCCAGGTGCACGCTACGGACTTACATCGGCATCGCTGCGTTGCTCAGGGGCGTGACAAACCCGCCACCGCCCTGCGGCTAAAAGGCGCGCAGTGTAGCTGCGGTTTGTCTGCGGGAGAGAGCTCTCCCGCAGACAAAACAGTGCCACCCCCCAGGAGCAGCGGCGGCTCCCTGCACACAGAGCGCTGCTCACGCGGGCGCTTTTCCTAGTTAAACTTCTGTGTTTGGGGCCTGCGGGTGGGGTTTTTGTGTTGGTGTTTTAACACCCCAGAAAGACAATAACAGGGCTGTTACTCTGAAAAGCGTAGACAAAGCCTCAGCGTTTCACCGCTTGCTAAGCAGAAGGAGGAATAGCTTGTTTAGCGTAGTTAACACATTTCAAGGGACGCTTTTTTGAGGTGAAGTGGCCTGTTAACGCTCCTCCAGTCACAGGAAAGAAAGTAAAGGGGCCGAGGGGAAAGCAGTTGGGGGAGGTGGTTAGTGGTTTCCAGATTGTTGTAAATAAACCGTCAACCCAGTACCTTTATTCTGTCCGGGATTTTTAGTGTCTAGCAAAGTTCTGAATTTCAACTCCCAGGCCTGTCTTTTTGAAAGTGTTGTGCAGGTTTCCTTTGAGGATGAGGGCTGATGGATCACAGACAAGAGTGATTGCTCTGTGAGAAGTGCTCACCCACAGATGACGCGGTGGTCTTGTCTTATCGTTTTCCTGTTCGTCTGTGAGCATAGTGATTCTCTGGTTTCACCCCCATAGTTGTTGTTGGGGCATTTGGTGCACTGGATGAGGTAAACCACATGTTGTGATTGGCACGTGTAGGACCCGTGGATCTCGAAAGGCGTGTTGTGGAGTGTGTTGGTCGTTGTAGCAGTGGAGATGTGTCTGCAGGTTTTGCGTCTGGTGCTGCTGTGAGTTGGTGTGTCCTGGTCTGTGGGGAGCTCGCTTCTGATGATGAGCTTGGAGAGATTAGGGGTTGTTCTGAAGGCCAGAAGTGGGGCTTCAGGAAAGATTTGTTGGGTTTTAGTTGTTTGATACCCCCTATGGGTTGCAGCGTAGGGTGTGGTAGGTGACCACTAGGGGTGTGCGGTCGGTGGGGGTTTTATTTCTGTATTGAAGCACGTTTCCTTGGTGTATCTGGGTGGCCCATTCCACGATGCGATGTACTTCTCTGGTGGGGTGTCCCCCTTTGGCGAAGGCGGTTTTGAGCGTGTTAAGGCGCCTGTCCCTCAGAGCGTATTCTGTGGGATCTGAGTGCCCGCCAGTAGACAACAGATTGCTTGGTGTGTTTGGGGTGATTTCTGGATCTGTGAAGATAGGTGTGGTGATCCGTGGGTTTCCTCTATGTCTCGAGGGGTTCCTATGTCTGTAGGGTTCCAAGCATCGGCAAACACTGTCCTCTGCGTGTACTTGCTTGTCCAAAGGGGAGCGGGTGGGGTGGCACCAGTGGGTTTTGGAGAATGTCAGGGCTCTTGGCACCTTGCAGGATCAAGGCCTTTGAGTGTATCTGTAAAATAAGGAGAGCGTTCTTGTTGGTCAGAGGGACGTTTTTGCAGGTTATGAAATGGAACGCTTCTGTGTAGACCTGAGTAATGGGGTTGGGGGGAGGGGGAGAAACTTACCTGTGGGCAGCTGGTTCCACCGCTGCCCATTCTGGGGCTTCTCCCACCTTTCTGTCAAACAGCTGGTACTGGCCACAGTTGGAGACGGGGATAGTGGAATTGCAGGCAACCCCTTTTTATTGTTTCTGTGTAAAGTCAAAGAGGCAGCTTGGAGGAAAGGGACCTGAGAGCCCTCTGTGGCTATTCAGCTGCAGAGAAGCCAGAGGACTGACTGGTTTCGCTTCTCAGATATTATTAGCGGGTAGCAAGGAATGTCTGAAAGCCGCTCAACTGCACGCAAAGCTCAGTAAAGGCTCTTCGAGTTGTTCTCTGAACCTAAGTGGGAGCGGGACCCACACGTTTGGGTTTCGGAGGGTTTGTTCTGTTTAGGGGACAACTGAACTATTTTGTTCTTAGGTAAAAGATCAGTGACTGGTGGGTGCCGGTGCCCTGCATAACTATACAATAGGATCACCACAGCATTTGCCCCCCCTACCAGTGCAGAAGGTGTTACTCACCTAATTTTTCTAATTTTCTGGAGAAGTC
The DNA here is from genome assembly GCF_015237465.2 of Chelonia mydas. NCBI lineage: Eukaryota > Metazoa > Chordata > Testudines > Cheloniidae > Chelonia > Chelonia mydas. The sequence goes on from NC_051264.2 coordinate 14,643,562, forward strand.
TGATCTCTAGTTTTATGGCCCCCTGCCCCTCTCAAAGGAGCGGGGGGAACAGACTGAGGTCTGTGGAGCAAAGGCTGCTTCTCAAGCTACGTCTGTGCTGGGCCTGACACAATGGATCTGTAACCTCAGCTGGCTTCCCAGGTGCTACTGTGCTATTAATATTAATAATAATAAAGACTCCAACCCCGTAACTTTGCTCGTCTACCTCTTTCCTGCCTTTAGTCTTTGTTGTAGATCTTGAATCCTTGGTGCCAAGGAGCTCCTTGTCCCCCACTGACTCTGGGAGGGGAAGATGCAGTAATCTAAAATTAACATCTGCGCTTAGAACAAAGCTGGTCTTTCAGACTCTGCAAGTGTGAGAATACTTCCCTTCTCAGTAGTGCTTTTCAACCAGTCGTCTGGTATCAGTCCGGCTCCGTGAGATGGAACAGGATCTAGCTCCTGTCTTCGGTCCTGAGTGGACCCCCATTACAATAGTATTTGAGCCCCTCGCAATCTGCAGGGCATGGCTGTTGTTCCCTCCGGACAGGTGGGGAACTGAGGCACGGGGAAGCTATGCGACTTACCGAAGGTAACAAAGGGAGTCTCTGGTGGAGCAGGGAATTGCACCCAGATCTCCTAAATCACAGGCCGGCGCCCCACATCAGCTCTGCGTCTTACAAAGAGGGACACCGCACCCTAAGCCAACACACAGCTCAGCTTTTTTTTTTTTTTCTCTTCTCTCCCCACTCCCCCCCTTCCCCACTGGTAGTTTCCCCGAGGGGAGGTGCAGCGTTCCCGGAGGTACCGCAATACCAGGTCGACCTGTGGCGTGGACGGAGCAAGCTCCTATTCAGTCTCCCTGGCAGAGCAGAGCTCAGTACATCCAGAAAGGTGCATATTTTTCACAACGGCAATTCTTCCAGTTGTTTGTTCCTATCTCCTGTGACTTTTTGTGGAGCGTGCATGAGAAGATCTCTTTTCTGTTACGGGGAAGTCCGGTTCAGTTTCCACTGCCTTATCGGGTGATGCGCTGGAGAGCTGCTTATCCCTGTTCCTGCGCTCTGAATATAAATCGGTCTCTGCGGAGATTAGAATCCAAAGAGCTTCTGAGGGGCAGGTCCGCTCTAGCTCTGCGGAGAAGAGACCGAGACTGTTGAGACTCTGGGGGTTCCCAGTTTGATATTTAAGTATTGAAAACGTGCCATTTATTGGGGAGGGGCTGTCATCTCAAAGGTTCCTTTGCCTTTCCCTCCCTTCCTTTCGCTGCCTCTCAAGACTAGGTAAAGCTGCAACAATGGATTCCTAGATTTTAAGGGCAGCAGGGACAATGGGATCATTTGATCTGGCCTCCTGTTTAACACAGGCCGTAGAATTTTATCCATTTTCCCCTGTACAGAGCCAAATAACGTGTTGGACTATGTTGGCGTGCAGGCCTGATGGCTGGAGAGAGGGAGAATACAACACTGCCCTCAGCAGTTTCTTCCTCTAAGGGGGCACCAATGAACACGCCCAAGCTATCAACTCTGTCGCGTGGGAGCCCTGCAGATGCAGGTGCTTGTCTACATGGGAATAGTTCCTGCCATGGCCAGAGTGGAATAGCTTTGGAAGCGGAGTAGTAATTTTGGGGAATAAAGCTGCTTTTAGTTGGAACAGAGCGTCCGTGTCGGGGGGTTACGCTGGAAGAGCTACAGCGCAGTGGTTACTCTGCTTCTAGGAGGCCAGTCAATTCCCCCATGTAGACAAGCCTTTAGACGGCAGCCTTTGTGGGTCACAACAGCCAGCTCTGCTCCCTCTCCAGAGCTCACTTCATTTCGGCAGTTCTCTCTCACAGCTTGGTGGAAAAACAAAAAACTGCAAGGGAGGGGGAAACAACTCTCTCACTGAGCCCTGGTCTACGCTTCCAATGTATGTGGGTATAAAATGCATTCCCTGAGTGACACATTCTATTGACCTAGCCCCATCGCCCCCCAGCCCCCCCGGGTGTAGACTGGTTTCTCCTAGGGAGATAGCTTGGCAATGGATTTCTCCCAGCCAGGTGCTCACACTTACAGCGCTGCAGCTGGGCCACTGAAGCATTTGGTGGAGACGCTACCTAGGCTGACGGGAGAAGCTCTTTCAGTGGCATAGGTAGCGTCTCCACAAACCGTTGCCACAAACCAGCCTTTCACAGAAGAAACAAGGAGGAGTCCTTGTGGCACCTTAGAGACGAAAACATTTATTTGGGCATAAGCTTTTGTGGGCTATAACTCACATATAACTCAGATGCATGGAGTGATAGGTACAGTAAGCGGGTATAAATATACAGCACATGAAAAGATGGGAGTTGCCTTACCAAGTTGGGGGGCGGGTCAGGGCTCACGAGGCCAATTCCCAACAGTTGACAAGCAGGTGTGACTATCAACAGAGGGGAAATTACTTGTTGTAGTGAGCCAGTCGCTCCCAGTCTCTATTCAGGCCTAATTTGATGGTGTCAGGTTTGCAAATTAATTCCAGCGCTGCAGTTTCTCGTTGACTCCTCGTTGTTTTTGCTGATACAGACTCACAGGGCTGCCCCTCTGAAACCTTTCACAGAAGAGTAAGGCTGAGCACTTCACAGCTGTAAAGCATGTCACAAACACTGCATAATGAGCTCTCCTGGGAGAGGAGGTAAACAGTTTAATCTTTGCTCTGCAGAGCACTTTGAAAGGGGCAGCCACCTGAAGCGTCCTGTCCCAAGCCACATCCTAGGAACCAGAAGTTAAATATGAGTGTTTTGAACTTCTGTTACAGAGGATTGGGGCCCCTGCGTGCTGGGTGCAGGCCCACACCTACTGCCTTCACTTGAGCTTACAAATCAAAACACATAGACCATCTGTTGGGGGGGGAGAAGAATACCACCTGTCTATCCAATCATAATGCGGTTATTTTTTATAATATTGAAGGTCACGTGTCTATAAAGAAGTATCTCCCTGATAAACCCCTATTCACGCCTCCTCCTGTTAAAAGCACTCCCCGCGCACAGCAGAGTCCCAGCTTTTTAAATAATTCTCCAGTACCACAAAAAGCTCCTCCCGCCTCCCCGCTGACAGAATTGCAGCGGACCCTTAATACAACCCACCGTTCCCCGCAAACAAACCGAAGAATTGAATAATTGAAAATTAAAAAAGAAAGAGATTTACTGAGTCTGTTTTTGAACCACCATAGTCTCCCCGGGTGGAGGTGCACCGCTCCCGGAAGTACTGCAATACCGGGTCGATGCGTGGAGTGGATGGAGTAAGCTCCTATTCCATCTCCCTGTTTCAAAAATCCATTTAATATATAGTTCTCAGATAGAGAACGTATCAGATATTAAACTGATAAGAACAGATACTACACTTGATCTTAGCCAAAAGGCCGAGAAGCGATACCCTCTACTCGGGGTGTTGTGCAGCCCACCCGTTCCCACAGCTCTCCGCCGGACGGTGACCGCCGCCGCTGAGCGGCACGAACGCCACCGCCATGCTCTGAGCGCTTCCAATCTACGCCGACTGCCTTTGCCTTACCGCTCCATTCTCACCAACCAAAGCCAACCGCCTCCGGCCTGAAAATTCAGCTTCAAAACTGCTCCGTTCCTCCAGCTTGTTCGCGGCCGCCTCGTCACTCGTTTCTCCGCCTGAAAGGTTCTCTCTATTTGCATGAAGCCGGCCCCTTCGCTGCAGCGTGCTGACGGCACCGGCGGGCTAACGCCGGCCTTGCCCGTCGAGACTCGCTGCCTGCTCGCGCCCCCTGCAGCCCACGCGACTCAAGCACTTTTTTTTTTTTTTTACCTTCCCCGGGGGAATTCAGTGCCCAGGGCGCATGAGCTGCGCCTTCTGTTCGTTCTGCCGGAAGCCTGCAGGTGGCGCTGTTACACACTGGGGAGGGGCCACCCTGGGGCCTGCGGCGGGACCCGCACGAAGGGGGGAAAAGCCAATTGTGGCTGCCGGCAGGCCCCGCCCCCTTCCCCGGCAGGCCCCGCCCCCCAGCAGCGACAGGCCCCGCCCCCAGCTCCCGGCGGGCCTTGCGGCAGCGGCCGGCGCGCTCGGCGCTCGGGTCCCGGCATGGAGCGGGGCGGGCCCGCGCTGGAGCTGAAGCTCTGGGCGGCCCAGGAGATGGGGCTGCCCCCCGGGAAGGTGCCCCCCGACGGGGCCTTCCGCCGGTGAGAGCCCCGGGCCCCCCAGCGCGGGGACCCCCCCGGCTCCCGCCCCCCCGGTCCTTCCCCTCCCCCCAGCGCGGGGACCGGCTCCCGCCCCCCGCGGACCCCCCCTCCCTTTCCCAGCACTGGCACCCTCCGCCTCCTGCCCCCCCCCGCTCCCCGTCTCCTTTTGTTCCGCGGGTTCCCGTTTCCCTCCTTGTCCGCGGGCTCCTGCGGCTCCCCCCGGCCGCCTTTCCCCTGCTCCTTCGGGGTCCCCGCTGTGGGGGCCGGCCTCCCTCTCTCCTCGCGTCCTGCCCCCCTGGTGGTCCTCCCCCCTTAGCCCCCCCCTTGCCTCCTCTGCTCCTTGGTACCTTCCTGCCCCAGCCCCCCTCACACACCCACCTGGGACTTCTCTTCCCCATGGGTTCCCTGCCTGCCCTACTCCCCCCACATCCACATTCAGGGCCCCTTGATTGTATCCCAGCTGTGGGGCCAGAGGCCCCCCACACACACACACACTCCGCTCTCCCCCAGAAAAGGGCCTCCCAGCCCCCTGCCAGGTTACCCCCAAGCCTTGTGAGGTTACCTGGATGGGCCCGGCCCGGTGGGGGGGAGGGAAGGAAAAGGGGGTATCCAGCCCTGGGGCAGGGACGTGGGCGGGATATACGGCCCTCAACCGAGGGCCACCCATGCTCCTCGTAGGGGTTTCCGGTCGCGTCCCCGTGGGGCTGATGCTGTTGCTCTGTATCCCCAGGATGTGCTCAGGCCAGTGTGCGGAGATCTGGAGATACGTCACCCGGCATGTGCACCACCAGAGGTGAGAGGAATGGGGTGCGGCGCCTTTCCCCTCAAAGGGCCGCTGGCTCCCACCCGGCCCCAGGGCGGGGGACTGGCTGGCTCAGGGGGGCAGCAGCGGGGAATCGGACATGGGGGCCTTCTGCTTTTCAGGTCTCCTCCCAGAGCCAGGGGTAGAACCCAGGAGTCCTGGCTCCCGTCCTCCCCTGCTCTAACCACTGGACCCCCCTCCCTTCCCAGAGCCATTGCTGCTCCTGCAGTAGATTCACCCCTCTCTCTTTCCTCACAGGAATGTGAAGAAGATCCGAGGGAACTTGCTGTGGTATCCTTTCCTCGTTCCCCTTTGCCGTGGGGGCTTGTTACTATGGGCAACTTTCTCACCAAGAGGCCCATCCAGCCCAGTGTCCTGCCCCGTCCCTGCCTGGACCAAGCCCCTGGGCCCATCCAGCCCGGTGTCCCCTATGCCCTATAGGGGCGGGTTTAATTTCCTTGCCGAGCCTTGGCTGGTGTCTGTCTCCTGGCCTTGGACCTCGAAGCCTGCTGGCTCCAACCTCTCCCTGACGTCTGTTTGTCTGTCCGTCTGTCCGGGCCTCTGTCACTCTCCACGTTCAGCCTCCTTTACTCAGGCCTTGCCTCAGGTACCAGCATCTGGAGGAGGCAGAGGTGAGGGGGCCGGTGGAGACTGCTGGTTGAATGGGAGATGGGGCAGGTGTGGATGGGGCGTGTGGGTGAGGGCTGTGGGTGGGATGGGACGGGACGGGTGTTGCTGTGGTGGGTGGGGGAGTCGGTAGGGGATGGTAATCTGGATTTGGAGGGGCGGGGAAGGGGATCGGGGTGCTGTGGGGTGGGATAGAGTGGGTCAGGGTAGGGGATGGGGTCGTGGGGCAAGGTGAGGATGAGGTGGTGCTGCGGGGTGGAATAGGGTGGGAGCAGTGGGTGGGAAGTGAGTCCGGGTGGGATCGTGGTGCAGAGGGGTCCTATGGCATGGGATAGGGTGGGGGACAGTGGGTGCCTTGTTGCTGAGCTGTGGATCTGGGAGATGAGGGTGGGGGATTGGGGTTGGGGTGCTGCAGGGTGGAGCAGGGGCCTTGCCGTGGGGTGAGCAGGATGCCTGGGTCTATAGCAGTCGGTGTCTCCCCCTCCCCACAGGGAAAGCCCAGTGGGTCGGAACCAGAGCAGGAGCGGCGCCAGCAGCTTGCCCAGGGCGTGGCCCGCCTGCGTGGGGAGCTGCAGCAGCTGGACCTGCAGATAGAGACAGCCCAGCGCGAGGTCATGGCTGACGGTAAGGGGGGAGCCCCAAGGATCTGGGAGGCGGCGTAGTCTGTGCCTCCAGCGCTCTACCCCAGGCCATCACTCTGGGGGTGGGGGGCACAAAGTCCACCCCAGTCCTCCCATCTGTTCTCCCCCAACACCCAGTGGGATCGTCCCCCTGCAGCCCAAATCCATTTCCCCCCGCTTCTTCGTGCGGGGGGGGCAGGATTGTTCCCCCTCCCTGCCGTCCTTGGGGGTACGTGGTCTCTTCCCCATCCGCAAGGTTCCCGTGGCCCCTGGGGCTGCTGATTTTCCCCCTATGGTCCCTCCCCAGACAATCACCTGTGGGGTTCACACCCATCACCTCAGGACTCCTGGGTTCTGGGAGCGGGGCAAGGGAGGGGGAGAGGCTGGGAGCCAGGACTCCTGGGTTCTATCCCCAGCTCTGGGAGGGGAGTGGGGCCTAGTAGTTATCGTCTGGGGCTTGGGGTGGGGTTTCCCTGATGCTCTTTCTGCTCCCACCCCGCAGAGGTCTCCCTGGAGGCGGCCCAGGAGCGGATCCGTGACGCCCAGCGCCGCTCCCTGCTGCTCAAGGCCTATGCGGCCCGCCTGGCCAAGGAACGCCAGCAGCTGCAGGGCAGCGTAGCACAGCTGAGGGGGTGGCTGGAGCAGCTGAAGGACATCAGCAGGTGTGTGGGGGGTGGTTCCGTCCTTAGCGTGGGGTCCCCACTGCTCCTGGTCGCGTCCCCCGGAATCCTTTGCTTCTGAAGCACTATCCGGTGGACATCTCTGCTGGGCAGTAGCTCCCAGAATCCTTTGCTCCTTGGTAGGGGGTCCCATGGCAGGTGGCATTAGGGATTGCCCATCCTGGGTAGCATCTCTCAGGATCCTTTGCTCCATGGCAGGGTCCCGCTGGGGATGGGGGGAGATGTCCTGAACTGTGCTCCCCCTTCCTCTCCCGCCCCCCACCCCACCCCACCCCGCCAATTTTCACAGCCTCCTCTGGTCTCTGCAGAAAGGCCAAGGTGGAGCTGACGATGGGAGGGAAGGTGCCTGACCTCGGATTTGCTGGCTTGGAGCCTGAAGTACTGGTGAGTTGGGGAGAGGATAGTGGGTAGATCCTGGGCGGTGGGAGAGGAAGTTGAGAATCCTGCTCCGCTCTGCTAGTTGGGGATGGTGATCTGGGGATCCCAGTCCTGGATCTCATGGGGGGGGATCTGGAGATGCCAAGGCAGGATCTAGTGACAAGGGGTACCCGGTAATCTGAGCCCTGTGAATGCCAGCATGGGGCTCTGGTGATCTCCCTGTGGGATCTGGCGATGGGGTTTGGTTGGGAAGGAGGAGGGAATCGGACTGAGCCTGGTGCCGGGCCCCGGGGAGAGTCTGTCGGGCCATTGGCAATCAGGTCTTGGGATCCTGAGGGATCTCCCTGAGCCTGGTGCCTGGATCCCAGTAAGGGGGGAGGATCCAGTAGATCCTGGTGATCTGCAGCTTTCTTGAGGGCCGTCGTGTCTTCCCCACCCCGGTAACCCGTCCGCATGTCTGTCCCTGTCTCCGCAGCGGGACGTGAGGACGGCCTGCCAGCTGCGCTTCCGCTTCCTGAAGTCACTCTTCGAGCACAGCACATCTGGGGCCCTCCCGTAAGACCCTGTGAGCTCCCCTGCCCTCCCCTTCCCCCGTGCTCTGTTTCTGACCCGCCCCATGTGTGTCTCTCTCTCAGCAGCGGGACAAGCGAGGAGCTGCTGGACGCGTCCTACCAGCACTGGCTGAGCACGGTGGAGGTAACGGGGGGGAGGGAGGAGCAATGGGGTAGGTACCCTGGGGACGGCTCGCCTGCTGCAGGGATGCAGCCACCTCTGGGAGGGGCAGCTGGGCGCCCCTTAGCGCCGGGCTGGGGCATTGAGGCAGCCCTGACTGCCAGGGGAGAGCCCCCTGCCCTGCTCCCTGCAGCGCAGCGCCCTCTAGCCCCGCACTGGGGCATTGGAGCCAGCCGTGAGGGAAGATACAGCGTCCCTGGCCCACTGTGGCTCATCTCCCACCTCTCTGCCCATGCAGGACATCGTGGGTTCCCACCCTCCCAACCATGTCCTGGCAGCCCTGGAGCACCTGGCCCTGGAGAACACCCTGCAGATGCAGGAGCTCACCAGCCGCATTGACATTCCCCGCGACGTAGAGGCCCTCAAGTGGGTACCGCTAAGGGGCTGACGGTGTGGGGGTGTGGTGCTGTAGGGAGCTGTCGCCCCCCAGTGGTGGTGGCTTGTACTTGGGGGTGGGGGCAGAGTCAGAGCTCGAGAGAGAGGGGTGCTGTGGGGCTTTGGCCCCCTGGTGGTGGCAGCTTGTACTGCATGGGGGCAGAGTCGGGGCTCCGGGGCCTGTCACCCCAGTGGTGCTGCAGTGACCCATGGCACCAATGCTGGGACCTGTATCTCTGCCCTCTGGCCTGCAGGTTCCGCTACGAGAGCTCCCGCCTGGAAGACCTGGCGGGGCCGCCAGCAGCCCTGCCCTCAGTCCGGGGCCTCATACAGGTGAGTGGGGGCATGCGGGGGGGCAGGCAGGGCCGCATGGGGGGACTGGGCAGTCCCAGTGGCTAGGATATATAGCGGGGGAGGGAGGGAGCCACATCTGGGGCTCCTGGAGTGTGGGATATATCAGGGGGAGGGGGCTGTATCTCAGTGCTGGGGGGTCCCAGGGACAACAGGGCCCATATCTCTGGCTGGGATAGAGTGGGGGGAGGGGGCAGAGTCCCCTGGCCCCTCCTTACCTGCTCCCTCCCCCGGCTGCAGGAAGGCTGGAGCAGGTGTGAGGAGCTGTGGGTGCAGCAGCTCCCCCTACAGGCCCGGGAGCAGCGCGGCACGGCGCAGCTTGCCTCCCTCGTGCAGGAGATGCACCGGCTGCTGGCGGACGGCTCGGAGCACGCCATCCTCGCCAGGTAGCTGCCCCAGGCCCTGGGAGACACCCCGCCCCCTGGACTCAGCCCTGCACAGTTCGTGACCACCCACCGCTGGGAGAGCGCTCCCTGCTGGCGGGACTTCCCACCCCAGGGGTACCCCGGCTCTGTCAGGGCCCCCTGGAGCGCGCTCCCTGCTGGGGAGACTTCCCTGTCCTGTGGGGTCCCCCTGCGCTCTCGGGGCCCTGTGGTGAGCACCCCCTGCTGGGGAGACTCCCCCCCCCCCGCCCCCCCACTGAACTGGCCTGTCCCGCCCGGCCCCCAGGGCGGTGCTGGAGCTGGAGCTGCGGGCTGTGCGGCTGGCAGGGCTGCGGGATGGGCTGCGTCGAGGCTGCCAGGAACTGGAGCAGGAGGCAAGTGCCCGCCATGCCGAGCTGCAGGCCTTGCAGAGCAAGCGTCAGCGCATCCTGGACTTCCGCCACCTGGTGGTGAGTGCGGGAAGCGCGGGGGGGAATCTGGGGGCCTGAGCAGGGCAACCTCTGGACGTGGGACCTGCCTGGGGGGTGGGGAGGCAGTAGGGCACACAGGAGGATGAGGTGGGGTTGGCTGGGAGGGTGCCCGTGGGTGGGGGGTTCCTGGAGGGGGATCCACAGGGTACCTGGCTGGCCTGGGGGGAAGGAAGTAGAGGGGGTGCATGCTAGGGGGAGTATATGGGTTTGGGGATGAAGGGGGGGGGGGCAGGGAAAGGAAGGAGTGGACAAGTTGGGGGTCGGGGGGGTTCCTTCTGTGGGAAAGGGAGGGATTGCGGGGTTGAATCTGGGGGTGCCTTACTGGCCCAGGGGGAGCAGGGACACTGTCTTGAAGCAGCCCCAGGACTGACACTTTCTCCCCCCTCTCCCCCCCCCCAGCGCGAAAAGCAGCAGCACGTCCGGGCGCTGATCAAAGGCACCTCCTACATCAAATCCCAGCTCCGCAAGGACCAGGCCGAGGTGAGACACCCTCCCATGACAAGGGGCGGGATCAAGGGGCACTGACAGAGGGTGGGGGAGTCCAGGGCTGGGATACCAGGGGGCTGTGGGTCGGGACTGAGGGGCACCGGCAGGGCTGCGGGAGTGGGGCCCAGGGCTGGGGGGGGGGGCACCAGCATGGTCTCCCCCAACCCCCCACTCTCTCTCTCAGGTCCAGGCCTTCGTGCAGAGGAAGCTGCTGGGCCCGGAACAGGACGTGACCCTGGAGTCGCAGCGGCTGCACGGGGGCGTGGAGCGCGAGATCCGGCAGCTGGGGGCCATCGCCCTCCCCTGCCTGCTGCACCGCAGCCTCCCGGGGTGAGTCTCCCCCCACCCTCCTGCTCTGTCTGATTGCTCTCCCCTACAGCGAGCAGGGTCCTGGGGCCAACTGTCTCCTCTTGGGCTGCCCCAGGGGCTGGGTCCCCATATGGGGGGGCGCCCCTTGGCCTTAGGGGGGTGTTCCTGTGCCCCCCCTCCTGCACTACTGGACTTGCGGTATGCAGGATTCCTGGGATTTTCTCCCCCCTCCCCTTCCCTGGGAAAAGCACCCTGAGATCTGCCGGTTGGAGGGAGGTAGGTGCCCGCAGAGCAGTACCGATACTCTGCTCCTCTGCCCCAAGCTGGGGGCGCTGGTCCTCTGGGAGGAGCATCAGTACTTAGGCAGTGGTATTAATGCTGCAGTCGTGGCATGGAGACGAGCAGGAGCGTTGGTGCTGGGGAATACTCATGAAAACCCCGTATTCTCTGGGCGGAGAGCTAATACCCTGAGAATAGGGCAGGGGCTTTAATACTCTGGGAGCATGAATACTCCCTCCGGGGGGGGTAATGCTCTGAGAGCATTGGTACCCGAGATCTGTGGTGGGAGGATTAATACTTTCTGGGCTGATAATGCTCTAGGAGCGTCGGTAGCCTATAGCGGTGAGAGGAGCATTGATACTCTCAGGGGTATTAATACTGTGGGAACACTGGTACCTGCTCTCCCGGGGGTACCAATGCTGTACTATGCCGGCAGGACGGGGCCCCTCCAGCCCTTCCTGGGGAGCGGGAGGGCTGTGGGCTGGGGTGCCCGGTGGGGAGGGGGGATGCCTGAGGGTGAGGGGTTCAGGGGCTGATCCTCGGCTGCCCTGACCCGGTCGTCCCCCGCCTCCAGGTCCCAGCAGGTCCCGGCCCACGAGCTCTCCATCCATCGGCTGGACCGGACGGGGCTCGTCCTGGACCGGGCCTTCCTCGCTGTGTGCCAGGCTGCCGGCTTCCCTCTCTACAAGGTGAGACGCACACTTGGTGAAGCAATGGGGCAGGGAGCAGGAATGTCTCCCCACAGGGTGGGAGTGAACCCCTCCTCTATGAGACCCTCTTCTGGGGAGAGATGGGATGGGGGGCCCCGGGAAGGGGGTGGGGCAGGAGCACCCCCCTAGTTTATTCTGCATTAAACCTCCCCAGAGCCCCCTGGGGGGTGATCTTGGGGGAGAGGGGGCAGGCCCTGTCTCCCCTCACCCCCTGTGTCTATCTGTCTCTGCCCCAGGCCCCGGAGCACCTCCTGCCCCACATGGCTGAGCTGAAGAAGGAGCTGCTGGCCCTGCGTGCCCAGCTGGGTTACAAGAGCCAGGCGCTAGCCAGCCTGCAGCAGCGCCAGGGGACCGACGTGCAAGGTGAGCTCTCCCCAGGGGGACGACCCCCAGCCTCCGGGCCCTTCCCAGGGTCTGCGAGGGGCACCCTCCTGGCACACGAGCCGGCCTGAAGGGTGGCAGGACCATGGCATCCGACCAGCACAGCTCAACACCCCCCCCCAAGCCATAACTCCTCCGGGCCTCACCAGTGTCTCTTTCCCCCAGTCCTGCTGCAGGCCCTGCGGGACCACGACCGGGAGCAGGCCGGAGCCCTGGGGCCGCGGATCCAGCTGGTGACCGAGCAGTGCGAGCGCCGCATCGAGCGCTGGCCCGAGGTGCAGGCCACGATCGACGCCTGGTGAGGAGCCCCCGCCCACCTGGTTTATGGGACGCCTTGTTCTCCAGAGGGGGGAGGCCCTGCCCATCCTGTGCTGGGAGGGGGTCCAAGGTTGGGGCTGTGAGGAAGAAGAGGGCTTGCCCAAGTGGGGGGGGGGGCACAGGAGGGACTGATTGGGGGGGGTTGGGGTAGGAAGGAAGGGGGTGGTCTGGTGACTCTGGAGAATGGGCGTACCTAGGGAGTGGCCGGGGGGGGGGGGCATATGCCATAAGGGATGATGGGGTGGGGGGGGAGATTGTGCACACGGGGTAAGTGTGGACATGGTGGTGTCTGTGCTGGGGGGGGGGGGGGAACTGGGGCGGGGGGCCGGAAGGAGCCATCTCACCCGCTCCCCACTCTCTCCCCGTCCCTGTGTTTAGGTGGGAGCAGCCGGGGCAGTTCTCCCTGCCGGCGGAGCACCGCCAGGGCCTCACCTTGCAGCAGTGGCTGGAGCGCTGGACCCTGGCCCTCAAGACCCTCCAGCAGCACAGCTGGGCCTGATGGCCCTGTCCTGCCTGGGAGGGGCTTGGGGAGGTGCAGTTGTAGGTAGCCACACCCGGGTTAGGGAAGGAGTGTGAGTGGGACACGCCTATCTGGGGTGGAGTTATTGAGGGGCCTAGCCCAGTCCAGCTGTCCCCTCTTCCGCAAGGTGGGTGGTCAGTGTAAGGGGGGGTGACCAGATGCTGGGGGTGGGAGGGTTGGTGGGGCTGAGCGGAGGTGGGGGAGTGGGGTCAGGTGTGGGGGGGATCCCACGTGGGTTTTGTGGCATTCTGTAATTCCCATTGTTCTGAATAAACTGACTAAATGCGCATTCAGGTCTATGGCGGGGACTGGGACATGGGGCCTTTCCCCTCTGGGGGACGCCAGCTCCGACCTGCCCCAGGGCAGGGACTGGCAGGCTCAGGTGGGTGGGGAATGGTCCCCTGCTAGGGGGCACCAGCTCTGTCTGGCTGCTCCAGGCTGGCTTGGCCTGTGGTTCTGCCTGGACCATCCCACCCTCCCTTGTGCCCTGCCCTAGGGGCCAGTAAAGACAGCCCTGTCCCGGGCACCTGAACCCAGGGGTTTATTCCTGTGCTGAGGTAGCAACAGCCCCTCAGATCCCACCCCTGAGCTCGCCGCCCTGGCTGCGGCCATCCCCTCCTTGGCAGAACCACCTCTGAAGCCTTTCGGGGGGTTTGGGGGCAACTTTGTCCTTATCCCTCTTCCATGGAGAAACTGAGGGATGGAACAGGGAGAGGTGAGTGGCCTAAACCCAGGAGCCCTGGCTCCCAGACTCACTCCCTCCCCCTTCCTGTTGGAAATCCAAGTGGAGAGAAGCTTTGCTGGGGGGGACCCCCAGCTAGGAAGTGGGGTAGACAGCACCTATCGGTGGGGGGCGGGAGGCCCCTCTCAGGCTGATCCCTCTGACTGCCTCAGACCGGGCCCTGGGAGTGTCCCAGAGCCGGCCACCACCTGGGTGATTTGCGGAGGGAAGGAGGGTGCCAGCGCTCTACCCATCCCCTGGGAGCTGACGGGGTCTGGGGTACCCTCAGCTGGTTGGGGGGACATGGGCGCACGTGGCCCCGCGCTGGCTGATAGCATATACAGGCTTTGGCTGATCCCCAGGGCACCGCCCCAACAAAGCCCCGCAGCACCCTGCAAATCAAACAATCCCCCTGGGCACAGCTAAGATGCTGCCGGCCAGGGAGCCAACGAGACCCCACTGTCATTTCCAAGGCTGCTAATTCCCCTCAGCTCAGTCACAGCCCGGCTGGTTAAAACATCCTCTTGCTGGACTGTGCTTAATGTGGCCGCAGAACCGAGTGCGGAGGACCGAGCAATCTCTGGGTGTAGCAGCTTTCGTCCAGCAGGCCCAGACCTTCCCAGGCTTTTTGGTGCCTCACTGCCACTGATTTCCAGGAATGACGGTGGATCAATCTTCATAGCCCTTGTGATTTCCTTGCTGGCTCTGGGACCCCCCCTTTCAGCCCCCCTTTTGCTCCCCGCTGTACAAACCGGCTTTAAGCCCTGGCTCTCCCTACTGAGGAACAAATGTAGTAGCCAGCACGATTGCAAAGCGCTAGAATCTTGGAGACGATCAAAGTGGCTCTGAGCCCGAGAAACGTCTTCCCTGCCCCTCCTCTAAATATCAAAGGCCGCCCCCAAAATCCAACTGGGTCTCGGCCACGGATCTTGTTCCCTTGATGCCAACGGGTTTTTGGTTTGATGCAGGGCACGAGATTCCCAGCTTCCCGGGCCAGCCGTAGTCCTGTCAGTGGAGCTGCTGGGTAACCCATAATACGCTCCTGGGGCGTGTTTAATCCACTCGGGGGTCAGGAGGGAAACCTGCCCCGAAATCTGTGCGCGAGGAGAATCTGCTTGGCTGGGAAGGGAGTGAGGAAAAAGAGCAAGTGAAAAAAAATAACCAGTGAGAGAGAAAAGAGTGTGAAAGGCAGAGAAAGAAATAAAGGGAGAGGAAAAACGTTAGAAAATGAAGGAAAGAAAGAGCATGAAAGGTAGAGGGGGAAAAAAGGAAGGAAGAACCTGCAAGCTACAGAAGGAAAGGAACGAAAAAGAACAAATGAACAAAGAGGAGCACTAGATAAAGCTAGAATGGGACAGTGACAGAAAGGACAGACTGAACTGTTAAGCAAGGTTCTATCCCAAATTCTCCATGTTGGGGGCACAGGCCCTCCCACTTCCCTTCTGGCTTGAGATCCTTTCTCCCCTGCTTGGGTTGACCATCCATAGGTGCCCCATGGCACCTCCATGCTCCCCAATCCCAACCCCCTTCCCATAGGCTTGGGAATGGGTAGGGAGAGGCGTCTTCCTTTGCGGGGCTCCAGCTGAGCAGCGCCATGGGTGTCTCTCCCTGGGGAGGTTTGGTTTGGGTTCTTTAAGCTCAGTGACATCGACTGCGACAAATGGGAAGGAAGAGGACATTTTTTTGTACCAGAAGGAAGGGGGGGGGGCAATTTGTGGAGCCGGGGCGTGGACCAGAGAGAGGAACTGAACACAGCCTAGCGCCAGCTGGACCCCAGACACCAGCAGCTGTAGGAACATCTCCAGAACCTACTTTGATTGTTCCGTCCATCGCTGCTCCCCAAGGGGGACGGATAAGTGCCAGGGGAGGGGCAGGTGTAGTTGCAAACCACCACTGCTGGTTTCCTATTGGTGTGACCAATTTTTGCAAAGCTTTTTTTTTTTTTCCCCCTTCTCCCCGTCTTCATTTGTCGCTAGGGCTGGGTGGCTTTCTTCACTGCCATTGAGCAGCACAAGGGGCTCAGGGCAGAGAATCGGGGAACTGTGTGGGGGGGATGTATGGAGGGTCACAGGGGTAAGAATCCCATTTAGCCCTTGCACGGCAATGGCGGTGCCATGGCTTTTAATATTCAGGTCTATTGATCTGTACACAGCAGCATCTAAAGAGACCGGGGCAGAAGCAGGGCCCCTGTTGTGCTGGGGGCTGCACAGATACAAGGACAGTCCCCGCCCCAGCTGAGATCAGGGCCCTGCTGGGCGAGGCGAGAGACAGGCCCTGCCCCAAAGAGTTTACGGTCTCCATACCCAAAACGTGGGAGGAGAAAGAGAGGCCCACAGCAGCACTGAGAATAGAACCCAGGAGTCCTGGCTCCTGCTCTAACCAGTAGCCTCCACTCCCCTCCCAGAGCCCGGATAGAACCCAGGCGTCCTGGCTCCCAAGATGGGCAGGAGTGGGGTCTAGTGGTTAGAGGGAGGAAGGAAGCCTGGGTGTCAGGACTCCTGGGTTCCATTCCCAGCTGTGGGGTTGGATACTTAGCACAGCTGGGGCTGGGAGCCAGGACTCCTGGGTTCTTCCCATCCCCCTCTTAACCATCTCACACAGCAGGAAGGGCTGGGCAGGAAGTGGTGATGGGATAAAAACTACCAAGAAATGCAAATCCTCGAAGGAGCCTGTGTCAGGAACCATGTGGTGCAGAAACCATGCCGCCCCCCCTCGAAACCCCCCTTGACTGGCATTGGATTGTGCCCCCTTGGCCCCCTATTTGCCCTGGGGGGGCAGAGAATAGACACCCCCGTCCAATTGAAGTGTTGCAGTGACCTAAATTGTGTGTATAGGAGGGGAAAGGGGTGTGTGTGTGTGTGTGCGTATGGATTTGTGCACGTTTGTGTATGAATCGGGTTCTGCAGGGGTTTTGTGTGTGGGCTGGTGTTTGTGTAGGTATGGGGTGGGGGGTTGTGTGTGTGGCTGTGCAGGTGTGTGTATTGGTGTGGCTGGATTTGTGTGGGTGTTTGCGTATGTTAGTAATGTGTGTGTGTGTGTGTGTGGCTGGATTCATGCATGTGTTTGTGTACATTTGCAATTGTGTGCGTGCATGCTCTGTAGCCCTCTGTCGGCTGCAGTGACCACCGCTTCTCCACGCATCACAGCCCCCATACCGTCAACTCCAGTGGAGATTCCCTCATCCTACAAGGGCGGGCTGGCTGGCCTGACCCTTCATAGAATCATAGAATATCAGGGTTGGAAGGGACCTCAGGAGGTCATCTAGTCCAACCCCCTGCTCAAAGCAGGACCAGTCCCCAATTTTTGCCCCAGATCCCAAATGGCCCCCTCAAGGATTGAACTCACAACCCTGGGTTTAGCAGGCCAACGCTCAAACCACTGAGCTATCCCTCCCCCGAATCTTTCTTTGTCTGCGGAATGTGGTGGGGGCTTCAGCTTGCCCCCTGTGGCTCAGCAGGGTGCGGGGCGCTGGGCTCCGATGCACCTGGAGGGCAGATCAGGCGGGTCAGGGCCTGTGGTTTGCGTTCCGCGTTGCCTGGTGCTGGGTCTTCACAATCCCCAGCCACACCACACAGCGCACCCCGAGAGGGAGTGGGGGGACCAGGCAGATGATCCAGTACCGGGGGGAGAGGATATGTGGTTGGGGGGAGGGAAGGCCTTGGGCTGCACTGGAGGAGTGCAGACCAGGGGTGACACCCCAAAAACCTGCAGCAAAGGGATGGGCAGATGGAGAGGGATAGAAGAGGCAGCGAGCCTAACATCTAAAAGGGGAGTGGGGTCTAGTGATTAGAGTTGGGGGGGGGGGGGCGGAGAGGGGCAAGCCAGGACTCCTGGGTTCTCTCCCTGGCTCTTACTCCCTCTTGCGTATCCCTCAGCAGTTACCCAGCCCGCCAGTGTGTGGGTGCAAGGGGGTGGGGCCGGGTTGCAACGTGGGGGATGGCCTGGGAGATCCGCTAAGAAAAGTGCTTCCGGTGGGTTTGTGTGTGGGTCACACTGCCCGCTGCTGGATAGACCCCTCTAGATCTGAGCCATGGGCCCCTCTAGCCCAGTCTCAGCCTGGGTCAGACCCTGGGAGCCCATCCTCATCTGTCGCCACGGCTATGTCTATTGGTCTCCTGGAATGGTCCATTCCCATGGGTAGCTGTCCAGTGGCAGTGAGTTCCACAGGCCTCAGCACATGCTGCATGGGGTGGGAGGTCCTTGTGTTGGGAGCAGTGGGAGTGAACTGTGTGCAGTTATGTCTCTGAGCAAGATTGTGAATATTCCAGTGTGGGGGGCGGTGACTGTCCCTCTCTTTTGGGGGTGGGCAAGCATGTGCCCTGGGTGTGTCAGAGCACAGACGTCTCCCTAGGGCCAGCTTGGATGATTTCCCATCACGAACCGGCTCAGTGCTGGTGCCCCCACACGCGGGTGGGCAGTGATGGGCCGGGGGCGGCAGATATGATGGATTTGGAAGGAAGCACTTTAGGAAAATCAGTCCAGGCCCTGAGCAGAGCTGGGACACAGACACAGTTACCCCTGCAGCACCCAGGTAGGGGAATGGGGTTTAGTGGTCACAGCGGGGTGGGGGCCGAGCGCCAGGACTCCTGGGTTCTCTCCCTGGCTCTGGGCGCGGAGTGGGGTCTAGAGGTTTTAGAGCAGGGGACTGGGAGCCAGGACTCCTGGGTTCCCTAGTGGCAGCTGTTTTTTCCTGTGTCTCCCTCCCTAGAGATCCCAGCCCAGCCCCCTAGCCGAATGTGAGCAGGGTCGGGGGGCGGGAGGGAGGCTGCCCTGCCACTTCAGAGTCATGATTTGAGCCCCTCCCGCCTGGGGCTCTGACATCACAGAAGCACCCCCCATCACGCCCCAGCCCAGGTCAGAAAGTAGGAGCCCATCCCCACATGCGGAGGAAACTAGTGGGTTTCTTGGGGGTCTCTGGCAGAGGTGTCCAGAGGGGCTGGACATCGACCAGACCCCCCCCACCCATGGCTGCAAGGAGAGACCCCCCCTGCACCCTCCTGGACAGCCCCCTGCTAAGAGGGGCCTAGGGCACCCAGAGAGGGTCAGGAGGTGAGATGGGGCTGCGGTGGCAGGAAGGGGGCAGAACTGGGGGTGGTGCCGGGTCGGGGGCAGGCTACACGAGGGAAAAACGTGCAGCTTTGTTAAATATTTCCCAAGGCTGTGGCTGGATACAGGTTTTTGGAATGACTTTCGGGAAATATTTTGTTTCCACACAGACTCCAGCTACCAAACGATGGTGCTAAGACGCTCCCCCTGCGCCCCTCGCCCATTACCCCAGGGTCCGAGCCTCTTCCCAACCCGCAGGGTAGTTCTCCTCCCAGGCTCCTGCGAGGGCGGGAAGCGGCACCAGCCCCATTTCCTGGATGGGAGAACTGAGGCCCAGAGAGACTGAGTGATGTGCCCGAGGGCACCCGGGAAGTGTGGGGCAGAACAGGGGGCTGGGACCGGATTCTTTTTCTTCAGGAAGTTTCTGCCCTCCTGTCACAGAGTCCCTGGGCGATGCTCTGGAACTGCTCCCTACGAAGCCAGTCAGGACTCTGGGGAAGTCTCCTTTCTGTGAGCAGCCTGTCTCCAGGACACACAGCTCACACAACTTCCACCTTCCTGGGTCTGACCTCGGAGCATTCAGCATCCTCTGCCCCTCCATGCGCTTCCCACAGCAAGACCGCCCTGGCATGGATGCCCCAGCATCTCTCCCGTTCCTTGGTGGGAGTTACACCAGGCCCTTCCAGTTTCTCGCGCTCCCTTAGGTCGGGGGTGGTTGATAGCACTCGCATGCCACATGTGGGAAGGTTTATGCGGCCCGTGCCTTTTGCCATCCCAAAACCCCCAGGGATCAAACTGGGATCGGGTCTTCTCCCAGGTCTCTAGTCTGGAGGGCTGCAATTCGGGCTGTCTTGGTTAAGAGCCCCCATCTTGACCTGGGCCACATACTGTTCACTTACAGAACTAGCATGGAGACATCCCTTTCTCAACAACCTTGTCTCCCCAACAAGCTGGCTAAACACAGCCACTTGGTTAGAGGACTGTAACTTTCTTAACAGCTTTCACTCCATCTGAGACCTTCTCAAAGCTATCCACACTGGATCTTTCAACAGGAAAGTCAGTGGCTTCATTCACAACAGAAAATTTCTGGCTGTTAGGAACTGAAAGTTTCTTGATTAAATCACTTTCACACCCTTCAGTTGCAGTCAACTGCTTGCAAAGACTCCATGAGGATTCCTTTCCCTAGGGCTTTTCTATGCAACAATTCACCCCTCACAGAAATTCTGCTCTTACCCTCTTCACCGAGGGCTTGCTCTAGAGGAACACTTTCCTGAGCAACAACAGACTCTTTCTGGGTCTCCCTTACATCCAGAATTACCTCTGGCCCATCAGACAGATTCCTACACAATCCCCTTTCAGGCAAACTGACAGATTTCCTAGATAAAAGGTTAGAAGCCTTCTCCTTCCCTTTGCCACACACAAGCTCAGGAATCTTTTCCTTCTTGCTACAGGTTTCCACACCCTTAGTAGGTAACACAATCAAATCACCTTTCTGCTCTCCTTGTGCCCTGGTTAGGATCTCACTCTGATTAGACAGAGTTGCTCCACCCTTTCCCAACAACACACTATCAATGGGCAAAATACAAGCTCCAGAATTGTCTGGTCTCTGGGATTTTGCATAGACAGTAACTGGATGCGACCTAGTTACAGGGCCATTCTCCCGGGCAGACACAAACTTAGGCCCCTTCCCTTCCTGGGCTTCAGTTGAATCCAGAACCAGCTCTGAGACAACTGCACTGCCCTCAACCATCACAGTCTGAAAGGCCCCTTCTGTCTGCTCCACAGACAAAGAAGAGTCGGACACACTTTCTCCTTTCCCAGACACCCAGCTTGGGATCTCATTCCCCTTGTCCCAGCACACAAGGCTGGTCACAGACAACTGCTTGGAGATCAGGGTAGCTCCCTCATTAGGCAAGTCAATACCCCTGACAGACACAGGCACGTTTCCTTCCCTGTCACAATTCTCCACCCAGGTAACAGGAAAGGTCCAGGGACACTTGTCTTCCACTCTCCTCGCCTTCCCACCCTGCTGACTAGACACAGCCATCAGCACACAAGGCTGCCTAGGCTCATCCAAACTTTCCTTACCAAGCACCTTGCCACTCCCAACAGATCCCCTGCCCTGCCTGTGTCTCCCCCCACTCAGCTGGGGTCTCAGCTCCCACTGTGCTCAGCGCTGCCCTTGCTGTCCCAGTGGGGGTAGGCAGCGAGCTCGCTGCTTTCCTCACAGCATCAGAGCCAGCGTGAGCCCCCTCTCCGGTGTGCAAGGGGGGCGGGGAGCCCCAGGGGTCTGGTTACAGGCAGGCAGGTATCCTGAACCTAGCAGCTCCTCCCCACTGCCAGCCAGGTCATCTGCCTTTTCACTGACCATTTCCCTCTCAGCCGATTGGTTCCCTGGATTCAAATTCAAACCCTTGGCCGTTACAGGAGCCGGGCCTGGATCCTGTCCCAAAGAGACACAGTCACCCCACAACAGGGTCTCGCAGCTGGTGTCCTGGAGAACCCCAACGACCAGCCAGCCCCACCCCTCCTGGGTCTGCACAGGGATCTGGGCCATAGGCAGGGTGAGGGGCTTCATCCCTGGGACCCTCACCCAGCTCACACAGCCCCTCAGCATTTAAGGCTGCACCACCCAGGGCCTGACAACAGTTCTCTCTGTCCCAGGATCTCGCCACCCCAGGAATGTCTCCCCATCGACCATCACCTTCCGCTCCCACTGGGGGTCCGAGGGGCCTGACCCCAGGAAACTCCACACAAACATATAGGTTGGGACTAGGGGTGGGAGCCTGTCCACCTCCCCACCCATCTGGCTGACGGAGTCTATGGCCTTGGGACCCAGAAAGGAGCTAGACACCGGGGCTTTTCCGCAGGGTCCCCCTTGTTCAAATCGCCAGCCTGCTCAAAGGCAGTGAGGTGGGCATCCACATCCCCCCCTCCTTAACCAGGGGCAGCAATTTAGTATGGAGGTTCCATGCGGAGCTGGCCCCCCGGAGTCTATCCCCACTCACCCCTGGGAGGTCCCCTAGGCCTCTCCGCTCCACCACCGCCAGTTCATGCTGCTGCTGCTTCTGCAGCTCTTTCTCGTACTCTCGCTGTCTCTCACAGTCCTCTTGCTCTCTCAGACTCAGCTCCAATCCCGTCTGTCTCCGATCCCCGGATGGGGAACCCGGTCGTGAAGACCCTCGTCTGGTCGGGGACAGGAGTCTTGGGGATGCCTGGCTACCACTCCAGCTGCTCCCAGATCCTGCTATAGCCCCATTTGGGGTCAGGAATCTGTTCCTTAGAGCGGTCATCCTCCTCCAGCTGCACGATTAACTGTGCTTTGGTGAACTTTCCAATGCGCAACCCTCTCTTTTTGCACAGGGTTACAGTGTCCACAGGCCATCACTCCGCTGTTCCCAAGTTGTTGTGGACTCACAGGCCTGTGTGCTCTCAGCTCCCCACGGTTTCCAGGGAGAACCCCTAGTGTGCCAGCCCTTCTCGAGGTCACCACCTCTTTGCCAGAGTCAAGCTGCAGACTCCTCCGCCCCTGGGACCGCTCGCTGCAATCCCCAGGGGAACCCTGTTACTGCAAAAGTCCTTCTCTCTCCCAGGGCCAAGCCGCAGGCTCCTCCGCCCCTGAGACTGCTCACCGCAGTCCCCAGGGAGATCCCATTAGTGCACAGTCCTTCTCGGTGGTCACACACTCCCAGGGGTTAACCGCCCCCCGAAACCGCTCCTCTCTGAGCCTTCAGCATTCCTGATTCTCATCAATCCCCCTTCATTTTACTGCTCCCCAACCACTTACTGCAGGAAGTGCCATCCATGGGGTGCAGCACATCCCACCGCTACCACCAGTTGTCACGGAGTCCCTGGGCGATGCTCTGGAGCTGCTCCCTGCGAAGCCCGTCAGGACTCTGGGGAAGTCTCCTTTCTGGGAGCAGACTGTCTCCAGGACACACAGCTCACACAACTTCCACCTTCCTGGGTCTGACCTCGGAGCATTCAGCATCCTCTGCCCCTCCGTGCGCTTCCCACAGTGAGTCTGCCCAGGCGGGGTCCTGGGGAAGCCAGAGGGTCCTGCCCCCCAACTCCACACTCAGACGGGACTCTCAGCCACCCAGTAAAACAGAAGGTTTATTAGGTGACAGGAACATGGTCTAACACAGAGCTTGTAGAGGCAGAGAACAGGACCCCTCAGCTGGGTCCATTTTGGGGGGCAGTGAGCCAGACAACCCCATCTGCACTTCACTCCATGTCTCCAGCCAGCCCCAAACTGAAACTCCCTCCAGCCCCTCCTCCTCTGGGCTTTGTCCCTGTCTCAGGCCAGGAGGGCACCTGATTCCTTTGTTCTCCAACCCTTTAGCTCTCACCTTGCAGGGGGGAAGGGCCAGGCCATCAGTCGCCAGGAAACAGGGTGTTGGCCATTCTGTGTGTCCAGACCCCTGCACACACCTGCCCTCTAGGGCGCTGCAATGATCATACACATACTTAAGAACTGCATAGAGGAAACTGAGGCACCCCCACACTATTCAGAGGAAATAAGAACAGTCCCGCCTTGTCACGGCTCCTGCCTCCCCGCTCTGGCCTGCTCCTGGGCTGCTGGGTAGTGCAGGGGCGGGGCCTCAGGAGAAGGGGCGGTTTGTGGGCGGGGCCTAGGGTGCAAGGGTGGTGCGAGGGCGGAGTCTCGGGTGAAGGGGCGGTGCAGGCATGGGGATTAGAGGGAAGGGGCAGTGAGGGGGCAGGGACTTGGGGGGAATGGGCAGCGTGGGAGTAGTGACTTAGGAGAAGGGGCGGGGTGGGGACGGGACTGGGAGAAGAGGCAGTGCAAGAGTGGGAGCTTGGTAGAAGGGGCAGTTCGGGGGCGGGTCCTTGGAGGAAGGGGCGGGGCAGGGGCGGGCCCTGGAGGGGTAGGACAATGCAGGAGCAGGCATGGGGGGAAGGGGCAGTGAGGCGGGGTTTGGGGAAAAGGGGCGGTGTGGGGGCGGAGTCTTGGGGGAAGGGGCAATGCGGGGTTGGAGAATTGGGGAAAAGGGGCGGCACCGGGCAGAGCCTTTGGGGAAGGGGCGGCATGAGGGCAGGAGATCGGGGAGAAAGTGAAGGGCCATAAGGGAACTCGGGAGAAGGGGAGGGGCCTCGAGGGATGGGGCGGGGCAAGGGTGGGGGCTCGGAGGAAGGGGAGCTGCGGGAGGGGGGTGGCCACATTCCGGCGCTGGTGGCCCCCTCCCTTTTAGGGATCGGAAATTCCGTTGCCCCTGCACGCCCCCCACCCCCAGAAACTCCCCTCCATGCAGAGCCCGGCTCTCATTGCCGGGCTCCCCGAGCCAAGTGCAGAAGCTGGGGGGAGCTCAGGGCAGGGCCGGGGCGGTGGCTGGACCAGTGGCGGCCGGAGCCGTCCCCCGGGGCCGAGAGCGGGGCGGGGCCGAGAGGGGCAGCGGGGCAGCAGCGGAGCGCGGCACCCAGCGCCTGGGGCGGGGAGACGAGGGGGCAGCGCGGGGCGGGTCCCCTGTCGGGGGGCGGGGTTATGCAGATCAGCCGCGTCCGGCGGCAGCGGCGAGAGGAGCCGAGGCAGCTCGTGCAGCCAGATAAAGCAGCGGGCGCCGGGGGTGGGGATTGACCCGCTCACCCCCCAGCTCCCGGGAACAGACCCGCAGCCGCACGAGGCAGCTGGTTTTTTCTTCTTTTAACCAGCAGGTTCACCCCAGGGGACACCTCTCAGCCCGCTGCTGGTCTCGGGTTCCGTCTGCCGGCTCCTGCCAGCCAGGGTCCCGGGTGCCAGCCCCACTGATCCCGCTTCCGGTCTGGGATCTGGGTCCCGCCCACACAGAGTGGGTGCCTACCTTCTCCCTGGTTCTAGCCCATTCGCTTCCTCTCTCTGCACCAAGCTGAGGGTGGGAGTGCACTGAGCACAGCAAGGCTGGGGGTGAAGGAGGAGGCCGGGGGTTGGGGTGTAGGGTCTGGCCTAGAATGAGGGAGGGCTCAGGGTTGGGGCAGGAGGTTTGGGTGCGGAGTGCTTAGCTGGGCAGCTCCCATTTGGTGCGAGGAGTGGGGGTGGGAATGTGGGGGGTGCAAGAGTCAAGGCATGGGAGGGGCTGGGGCTGTGTGCGGGGTGCTGGAGTCAGGGCTGAGTTCGTGGGGGGGCTGCAGCGGTCAGACCAGAGGGCTGGGGGCAGGGGCTAGGATCGTGGGGGTGCTCCCAGCCCCCTGCCCAGATTCCACCCCCCTTCCCCAAGGCCCCATCCCCAACTCTTCTCCGCCTCCTCCCCGGAGCAAGGAGCACGCTGCGGCTCCCGCTCCCTCACCAGGGCCCTCAGCTGATGGGCGGCAGGGAGGGAGAGGAGGCAGGGCAGGCACCCAGCACGCTGAGGGAAGAGGTGGGGGAGTGGGGAGCTTGCCTGCCCTGCAGCAGCCGCCAGCAGGACCAAGCTTCTTCACCCTGCCCTGGCAGGGGACTGGGGTCGGGGGGCGGAAAAGAGCGGGCCCGGGTGCCGCAGATCAGGTCTGAGGACAACACCATCGTCACCCCGAGCGCGAGGGGCCTGCTGGAGAGGACCCTGAAGGCAGCCATCCACTTGCTGTACATAGAAGCCCTGAAGCGCAAGCCAGACCAGGGAAAAGCCTTCGATCTGACCAGCAAGTGGGACGCCAGCAACCACTTCCTCGCCAGGGGCGGCTTCACCCGCTTCGCCGACTGGCGGTTCATCCACCGCGCCCGGCTCAACTGCGTCCCGCTCAACGGAGCCGTCCGCCACGGGAACCGAGACAAGCGTTGCAGGAAGTGCGGCTACGCCAATGAGACCCTGCCCCACGTCCTGTGCAGCTGCAAGCCCCACTCCAGAGCCTGGCAGCTGCGCCACAACGCCATCCAGAACCGCCTGGTGAAAGCCATCGCACCGCGTCTGGGGGAGGTCGCCGTGAACTGCGCTATCCCTGGTACCGACAGCCCACTGCGACCCGACGTGGTCGTCACCAACGAAACCCAGAAAAAGATCATCCTCGTCGACATCACGGTCCCCTTTGAGAACAGGACCCCGGGCTTCCGAGAAGCCTGAGCTCAGAAACTGGAAAAATACGCCCCTCTGGCCGACACCCTGAGAGCAAAGGGCTACGAGGTGCAGCTGGACGCCCTGATCGTTGGAGCCCTGGGCGCTTGGGACCCCTGCAACGAGTGCGTGCTGCGGACCTGCGGGATCGGTAGACGCTACGCACGGCTCATGCGGCGCCTCATGGTCTCGGACACCATCCGATGGTCCAGGGACATCTACATCGAGCACATCACCGGCCACCGACAGTACCAGGAGGAGTGAGCCGGTACGACATCGTGCACCCACTACGGGAAAGGGACTGAGAGGCTTTCCCCATTGGACTGTTTGAACTGGAACCATAAACCCCCTGAACATTAAATCCCACCAAATGAGGGAAGACCCATCCCCACCATCGTATCCACTCACTATACTCCGCACCTGAACATAGCCATTGTGTGGATAACTTACTCCCATATCTCAATGTCTGTACTCTGACCGGTTAAACTTTTACCCCCAGTCGAGGAGATGGCAGATTATTATGGAATTCTTACTCCACCAGCTCCTAAATCGAATTTCGCACCCCTTGATAATCTGTACCTTATCCCCTGACAACCAGAAACTTCTATGCTTGAACTCTGTACCGTTGCTTATTTCAACATTATCTTAATAAAATTATTAGATCTGTTCTTATCAGTTTAATCTCTTTCTATGAACGGTTGCAACACGTGCGCCGAAGATGGATTGTCCGGCTGCCATCTTTGAAGGTGTATTCTACCACTGCTGCCTTGGAAGAAAATCCTTCTTCTGCTCCTGAGACACCCTCAGCTGCTAGGCCCCTCAATAACTCCACCCCAGATAGGCGTGTCCCACCCACACTCCTTCCCTAACCTGGGGCAGGTCGGAGCTGGCGTCCCCCAGAGGGGAAAGGCCCCATGTCCCAGTCCCCGCCATAGACCTGAATGCGCATTTAGTCAGTTTATTCAGAACAATGGGAATTACAGAACGCCACAAAACCCATGTGGGATCCCCCCCACACCTGACACCACTCCCCCACCTCCGCTCAGCCCCACCAACCCTCCCACCCCCAGCATCTGGTCACCCCCCCTTACACTGACCACCCACCTTGCGGAAGAGGGGACAGCTGGACTGGGCTAGGCCCCTCAATAACTCCACCCCAGATAGGCGTGTCCCACTCACACTCCTTCCCTAACCCGGGTGTGGCTACCTACAACTGCACCTCCCCGAGCCCCTCCCAGGCAGGACAGGGCCATCAGGCCCAGCTGTGCTGCTGGAGGGTCTTGAGGGCCAGGGTCCAGCGCTCCAGCCACTGCTGCAAGGTGAGGCCCTGGCGGTGCTCCGCCGGCAGGGAGAACTGCCCCGGCTGCTCCCACCTAAACACAGGGACGGGGAGAGAGTGGGGAGTGGGTGAGATGGCTCCTTCCGGCCCCCCGCCCCAGTTCCCCCCCCCCCCCCCCCAGCACAGACACCACCATGTCCACACTTACCCCACGTGCACAATCTCCCCCCCCCACCCCATCATCCCTTATGGCATATGCCCCCCCCCCGGCCACTCCCTAGGTACGCCCATTCTCCAGTCACCAGACCACCCCCTTCCTTCCTACCCCAACCCCCCCCAATCAGTCCCTCCTGTGCCCCCCCCCCCACTTGGGCAAGCCCTCTTCTTCCTCACAGCCCCAACCTTGGACCCCCTCCCAGCACAGGATGGGCAGGGCCTCCCCCCTCTGGAGAACAAGGCGTCCCATAAACCAGGTGGGCGGGGGCTCCTCACCAGGCGTCGATCGTGGCCTGCACCTCGGGCCAGCGCTCGATGCGGCGCTCGCACTGCTCGGTCACCAGCTGGATCCGCGGCCCCAGGGCTCCGGCCTGCTCCCGGTCGTGGTCCCGCAGGGCCTGCAGCAGGACTGGGGGAAAGAGACACTGGTGAGGCCCGGAGGAGTTATGGCTTGGGGGGCGGGTGTTGAGCTGTGCTGGGCGGATGCCATGGTCCTGACACCCTTCAGGCCGGCTCGTGTGCCAGGAGGGTGCCCCTCGCAGACCCTGGGAAGGGGCCGCAGGCTGGGGGTCGTCCCCCTGTCCCCCTGGGGAGAGCTCACCTTGCACGTCGGTCCCCTGGCGCTGCTGCAGGCTGGCTAGCGCCTGGCTCTTGTAACCCAGCTGGGCACGCAGGGCCAGCAGCTCCTTCTTCAGCTCAGCCATGTGGGGCAGGAGGTGCTCCGGGGCCTGGGGCAGAGACAGATAGACACAGGGGGTGAGGGGAGACAGGGCCTGCCCCCTCTCCCCCAAGATCACCCCCCAGGGGGCTCTGGGGAGGTTTAATGCAGAATAAACTAGGGGGGTGCTCCTGCCCCACCCCCTTCCCGGGGCCCCCCATCCCATCTCTCCCCAGAAGAGGGTCTCATAGAGGAGGGGTTCACTCCCACCCTGTGGGGAGACATTC
Source organism: Chelonia mydas (assembly GCF_015237465.2). NCBI lineage: Eukaryota > Metazoa > Chordata > Testudines > Cheloniidae > Chelonia > Chelonia mydas. The sequence continues at coordinate 14,671,350 of NC_051264.2, forward strand.
CTGCTCCCTGCCCCATTGCTTCACCAAGTGTGCGTCTCACCTTGTAGAGAGGGAAGCCGGCAGCCTGGCACACAGCGAGGAAGGCCCGGTCCAGGGCGAGCCCCGTCCGGTCCAGCCGATGGATGGAGAGCTCGTGGGCCGGGACCTGCTGGGACCTGGAGGCGGGGGACGACCGGGTCAGGGCAGCCGAGGATCAGCCCCTGAACCCCTCACCCTCAGGCATCCCCCCTCCCCACCGGGCACCCCAGCCCACAGCCCTCCCGCTCCCCAGGAAGGGCTGGAGGGGCCCCGTCCTGCCGGCATAGTACAGCATTGGTACCCCCGGGAGAGCAGGTACCAGTGTTCCCACAGTATTAATACCCCTGAGAGTATCAATGCTCCTCTCACCGCTATAGGCTACCGACGCTCCTAGAGCATTATTAGCCCAGAAAGTATTAATCCTCCCACCACAGATCTCGGGTACCAATGCTCTCAGAGCATTACCCCCCCCGGAGGGAGTATTCATGCTCCCAGAGTATTAAAGCCCCTGCCCTATTCTCAGGGTATTAGCTCTCCGCCCAGAGAATACGGGGTTTTCATGAGTATTCCCCAGCACCAACGCTCCTGCTCGTCTCCATGCCACGACTGCAGCATTAATACCACTGCCTAAGTACTGATGCTCCTCCCAGAGGACCAGCGCCCCCAGCGTGGGGCAGAGGAGCAGAGTATCGGTACTGCTCTGCGGGCACCTATCTCCCTCCAACCAGCAGATCTCAGGGTGCTTTTCCCAGGGAAGGGGAGGGGGGAGAAAATCCCAGGAATCCTGCATACCCCAAGTCCAGTAGTGCAGGAGGGGGGGCACAGGTACACCCCCCTAAGGCCAAGGGGCGCCCCCCCATATGGGGACCCAGCCCCTGGGGCAGCCCAAGAGGGGACAGTTGGCCCCAGGACCCTGCTCGCTGTAGGGGAGAGCAATCAGACAGAGCAGGAGGGTGGGGGGAGACTCACCCCGGGAGGCTGCGGTGCAGCAGGCAGGGGAGGGCGATGGCCCCCAGCTGCCGGATCTCGCGCTCCACGCCCCCGTGCAGCCGCTGCGACTCCAGGGTCACGTCCTGTTCCGGGCCCAGCAGCTTCCTCTGCACGAAGGCCTGGACCTGAGAGAGAGAGTGGGGGGTTGGGGGAGACCATGCTGGTGCCCCCCCCGCCCAGCCCTGGGCCCCACTCCCGCAGCCCTGCCGGTGCCCCTCAGTCCCAACCCACAGCCCCCTGGTATCCCAGCCCTGGACTCCCCCACCGTCTGTCAGTGCCCCTTGATCCCGCCCCTTGTCATGGGAGGGTGTCTCACCTCGGCCTGGTCCTTGCGGAGCTGGGATTTGATGTAGGAGGTGCCTTTGATCAGCGCCCGGACGTGCTGCTGCTTTTCGCGCTGGGGGGGGGAGAGGGGGGAGAAAGTGTCAGTCCTGGGGCTGCTTCAAGACAGTGTCCCTGCTCCCCCCGGGCCAGTAAGGCACCCCCAGATTCAACCCCGCAATCCCTCCCTTTCCCACAGAAGGAACCCCCCCGACCCCCAACTTGTCCACTCCTTCCTTTCCCTGCCCCCCCCCCTTCATCCCCAAACCCATATACTCCCCCTAGCATACACCCCCTCTACTTCCTTCCCCCCAGGCCAGCCAGGTACCCTGTGGATCCCCCTCCAGGAACCCCCCACCCACGGGCACCCTCCCAGCCAACCCCACCTCATCCTCCTGTGTGCCCTACTGCCTCCCCACCCCCCAGGCAGGTCCCACGTCCAGAGGTTGCCCTGCTCTGGCCCTCAGATTCCCCCCCGCGCTTCCCGCACTCACCACCAGGTGGCGGAAGTCCAAGATGCGCTGACGCTTGCTCTGCAAGGCCTGCAGCTCGGCATGGCGGGCACTTGCCTCCTGCTCCAGTTCCTGGCAGCCTCGACGCAGCCCATCCCGCAGCCCTGCCAGCCGCACAGCCCGCAGCTCCAGCTCCAGCACCGCCCTGGGGGCCGGGCGGGACAGGCCAGTTCAGTGGGGGGGCGGGGGGGGGGAGTCTCCCCAGCAGGGGGTGCTCACCACAGGGCCCCGAGAGCGCAGGGGGACCCCACAGGACAGGGAAGTCTCCCCAGCAGGGAGCGCGCTCCAGGGGGCCCTGACAGAGCCGGGGTACCCCTGGGGTGGGAAGTCCCGCCAGCAGGGAGCGCTCTCCCAGCGGTGGGTGGTCACGAACTGTGCAGGGCTGAGTCCAGGGGGCGGGGTGTCTCCCAGGGCCTGGGGCAGCTACCTGGCGAGGATGGCGTGCTCCGAGCCGTCCGCCAGCAGCCGGTGCATCTCCTGCACGAGGGAGGACAGCTGCGCCGTGCCGCGCTGCTCCCGGGCCTGTAGGGGGAGCTGCTGCACCCACAGCTCCTCACACCTGCTCCAGCCTTCCTGCAGCCGGGGGAGGGAGCAGGTAAGGAGGGGCCAGGGGACTCTGCCCCCTCCCCCCACTCTATCCCAGCCAGAGATATGGGCCCTGTTGTCCCTGGGACCCCCCAGCACTGAGATACAGCCCCCTCCCCCTGATATATCCCACACTCCAGGAGCCCCAGATGTGGCTCCCTCCCTCCCCCGCTATATATCCTAGCCACTGGGACTGCCCAGTCCCCCCATGCGGCCCTGCCTGCCCCCCCGCATGCCCCCACTCACCTGTATGAGACCCCGGACTGAGGGCAGGGCTGCTGGCGGCCCCGCCAGGTCTTCCAGGCGGGAGCTCTCGTAGCGGAACCTGCAGGCCAGAGGGCAGAGATACAGGTCCCAGCATTGGTGCCATGGGTCACTGCAGCACCACTGGGGTGACAGGCCCCGGAGCCCCGACTCTGCCCCCATGCAGTACAAGCTGCCACCACCAGGGGGCCAAAGCCCCACAGCACCCCTCTCTCTCGAGCTCTGACTCTGCCCCCACCCCCAAGTACAAGCCACCACCACTGGGGGGCGACAGCTCCCTACAGCACCACACCCCCACACTGTCAGCCCCTTAGCGGTACCCACTTGAGGGCCTCTACGTCGCGGGGAATGTCAATGCGGCTGGTGAGCTCCTGCATCTGCAGGGTGTTCTCCAGGGCCAGGTGCTCCAGGGCTGCCAGGACATGGTTGGGAGGGTGGGAACCCACGATGTCCTGCATGGGCAGAGAGGCGGGAGATGAGCCACAGTGGGCCAGGGACGCTGTACCTTCCCTCACGGCTGGCTCCAATGCCCCAGTGCGGGGCTAGAGGGCGCTGCGCTGCAGGGAGCAGGGCAGGGGGCTCTCCCCTGGCAGTCAGGGCTGCCTCAATGCCCCAGCCCGGAGCTAAGGGGCGCCCAGCTGCCCCTCCCAGAGGTGGCTGCATCCCTGCAGCAGGCGAGCCGTCCCCAGGGTACCTACCCCATTGCTCCTCCCTCCCTCCCCCCCGTTACCTCCACCGTGCTCAGCCAGTGCTGGTAGGACGCGTCCAGCAGCTCCTCGCTTGTCCCGCTGCTGAGAGAGAGACACCCATGGGGCGGGTCAGAAACAGAGCACGGGGGAAGGGGAGGGCAGGGGAGCTCACAGGGTCTTACGGGAGGGCCCCAGATGTGCTGTGCTCGAAGAGTGACTTCAGGAAGTGGAAGCGCAGCTGGCAGGCCGTCCGCACGTCCCGCTGCGGAGACAGGGACAGACATGCGGACGGGTTACCGGGGTGGGGAAGACACGACGGCCCTCAAGAAAGCTGCAGATCACCAGGATCTACTGGATCCTCCCCCCTTATTGGGATCCAGGCACCAGGCTCAGGGAGATCCCTCAGGATCCCAAGACCTGATTGCCAATGGCCCGACAGACTCTCCCCGGGGCCCGGCACCAGGCTCAGTCCGATTCCCTCCTCCTTCCCAACCAAACCCCATCGCCAGATCCCACAGGGAGATCACCAGAGCCCCATGCTGGCATTCACAGGGCTCAGATTACCGGGTACCCCTTGTCACTAGATCCTGCCTTGGCATCTCCAGATCCCCCCCCATGAGATCCAGGACTGGGATCCCCAGATCACCATCCCCAACTAGCAGAGCGGAGCAGGATTCTCAACTTCCTCTCCCACCGCCCAGGATCTACCCACTATCCTCTCCCCAACTCACCAGTACTTCAGGCTCCAAGCCAGCAAATCCGAGGTCAGGCACCTTCCCTCCCATCGTCAGCTCCACCTTGGCCTTTCTGCAGAGACCAGAGGAGGCTGTGAAAATTGGCGGGGTGGGGTGGGGTGGGGGGCGGGAGAGGAAGGGGGAGCACAGTTCAGGACGTCTCCCCCCATCCCCAGCGGGACCCTGCCATGGAGCAAAGGATCCTGAGAGATGCTACCCAGGATGGGCAATCCCTAATGCCACCTGCCATGGGACCCCCTACCAAGGAGCAAAGGATTCTGGGAGCTACTGCCCAGCAGAGATGTCCACCGGATAGTGCTTCAGAAGCAAAGGATTCCGGGGGACGCGACCAGGAGCAGTGGGGACCCCACGCTAAGGACGGAACCACCCCCCACACACCTGCTGATGTCCTTCAGCTGCTCCAGCCGCCCCCTCAGCTGTGCTACGCTGCCCTGCAGCTGCTGGCGTTCCTTGGCCAGGCGGGCCGCATAGGCCTTGAGCAGCAGGGAGCGGCGCTGGGCGTCACGGATCCGCTCCTGGGCCGCCTCCAGGGAGACCTCTGCGGGGTGGGAGCAGAAAGAGCATCAGGGAAACCCCACCCCAAGCCCCAGACGATAACTACTAGGCCCCACTCCCCTCCCAGAGCTGGGGATAGAACCCAGGAGTCCTGGCTCCCAGCCTCTCCCCCTCCCTTGCCCCGCTCCCAGAACCCAGGAGTCCTGAGGTGATGGGTGTGAACCCCACAGGTGATTGTCTGGGGAGGGACCATAGGGGGAAAATCAGCAGCCCCAGGGGCCACGGGAACCTTGCGGATGGGGAAGAGACCACGTACCCCCAAGGACGGCAGGGAGGGGGAACAATCCTGCCCCCCCCGCACGAAGAAGCGGGGGGAAATGGATTTGGGCTGCAGGGGGACGATCCCACTGGGTGTTGGGGGAGAACAGATGGGAGGACTGGGGTGGACTTTGTGCCCCCCACCCCCAGAGTGATGGCCTGGGGTAGAGCGCTGGAGGCACAGACTACGCCGCCTCCCAGATCCTTGGGGCTCCCCCCTTACCGTCAGCCATGACCTCGCGCTGGGCTGTCTCTATCTGCAGGTCCAGCTGCTGCAGCTCCCCACGCAGGCGGGCCACGCCCTGGGCAAGCTGCTGGCGCCGCTCCTGCTCTGGTTCCGACCCACTGGGCTTTCCCTGTGGGGAGGGGGAGACACCGACTGCTATAGACCCAGGCATCCTGCTCACCCCACGGCAAGGCCCCTGCTCCATCCTGCAGCACCCCAACCCCAATCCCCCACCCTCATCTCCCAGATCCACAGCTCAGCAACAAGGCACCCACTGTCCCCCACCCTATCCCATGCCATAGGACCCCTCTGCACCACGATCCCACCCAGACTCACTTCCCACCCACTGCTCCCACCCTATTCCACCCCGCAGCACCACCTGATCCTCACCTTGCCCCACGACCCCATCCCCTACCCTGACCCACTCTATCCCACCCCACAGCAGCCCGATCCCCTTCCCCGCCCCTCCAAATCCAGATTACCATCCCCTACCGACTCCCCCACCCACCACAGCAACACCCGTCCCGTCCCATCCCACCCACAGCCCTCACCCACACGCCCCATCCACACCTGCCCCATCTCCCATTCAACCAGCAGTCTCCACCGGCCCCCTCACCTCTGCCTCCTCCAGATGCTGGTACCTGAGGCAAGGCCTGAGTAAAGGAGGCTGAACGTGGAGAGTGACAGAGGCCCGGACAGACGGACAGACAAACAGACGTCAGGGAGAGGTTGGAGCCAGCAGGCTTCGAGGTCCAAGGCCAGGAGACAGACACCAGCCAAGGCTCGGCAAGGAAATTAAACCCGCCCCTATAGGGCATAGGGGACACCGGGCTGGATGGGCCCAGGGGCTTGGTCCAGGCAGGGACGGGGCAGGACACTGGGCTGGATGGGCCTCTTGGTGAGAAAGCTGCCCATAGTAACAAGCCCCCACGGCAAAGGGGAACGAGGAAAGGATACCACAGCAAGTTCCCTCGGATCTTCTTCACATTCCTGTGAGGAAAGAGAGAGGGGTGAATCTACTGCAGAAGCAGCAATGGCTCTGGGAAGGGAGGGGGGTCCAGTGGTTAGAGCAGGGGAGGACGGGAGCCAGGACTCCTGGGTTCTACCCCTGGCTCTGGGAGGAGACCTGAAAAGCAGAAGGCCCCCATGTCCGATTCCCCGCTGCTGCCCCCCTGAGCCAGCCAGTCCCCCGCCCTGGGGCCGGGTGGGAGCCAGCGGCCCTTTGAGGGGAAAGGCGCCGCACCCCATTCCTCTCACCTCTGGTGGTGCACATGCCGGGTGACGTATCTCCAGATCTCCGCACACTGGCCTGAGCACATCCTGGGGATACAGAGCAACAGCATCAGCCCCACGGGGACGCGACCGGAAACCCCTACGAGGAGCATGGGTGGCCCTCGGTTGAGGGCCGTATATCCCGCCCACGTCCCTGCCCCAGGGCTGGATACCCCCTTTTCCTTCCCTCCCCCCCACCGGGCCGGGCCCATCCAGGTAACCTCACAAGGCTTGGGGGTAACCTGGCAGGGGGCTGGGAGGCCCTTTTCTGGGGGAGAGCGGAGTGTGTGTGTGGGGGGGGGCCTCTGGCCCCACAGCTGGGATACAATCAAGGGGCCCTGAATGTGGATGTGGGGGGAGTAGGGCAGGCAGGGAACCCATGGGGAAGAGAAGTCCCAGGTGGGTGTGTGAGGGGGGCTGGGGCAGGAAGGTACCAAGGAGCAGAGGAGGCAAGGGGGGGGGCTAAGGGGGGAGGACCACCAGGGGGGCAGGACGCGAGGAGAGAGGGAGGCCGGCCCCCACAGCGGGGACCCCGAAGGAGCAGGGGAAAGGCGGCCGGGGGGAGCCGCAGGAGCCCGCGGACAAGGAGGGAAACGGGAACCCGCGGAACAAAAGGAGACGGGGAGCGGGGGGGGGCAGGGGGCGGAGGGTGCCAGTGCTGGGAAAGGGAGGGGGGGTCCGCGGGGGGCGGGAGCCGGTCCCCGCGCTGGGGGGAGGGGAAGGACCGGGGGGGCGGGAGCCGGGGGGGTCCCCGCGCTGGGGGGCCCGGGGCTCTCACCGGCGGAAGGCCCCGTCGGAGGGCACCTTCCCGGGGGGCAGCCCCATCTCCTGGGCCGCCCAGAGCTTCAGCTCCAGCGCGGGCCCGCCCCGCTCCATGCCGGGACCCGAGCACCGAGCGCGCCGGCAGCTGCCGCAAGGCCCGCCGGGAGCTGGGGGCGGGGCCTGTCGCTGCTGGGGGGCGGGGCCTGCCGGGGAAGGGGGCGGGGCCTGCCGGCAGCCGCAATTGGCTTTTCCCCCCTTCGTGCGGGTCCCGCCACAGGCCCCAGGGTGGCCCCTCCCCAGTGTGTAACAGCGCCACCTGCAGGCTTCCGGCAGAACGAACAGAAGGCGCAGCTCATGCGCCCTGGGCACTGAATTCCCCCGGGGAAGGTAAAAAAAAAAAAAAGTGCTTGAGTCGCGTGGGCTGCAGGGGGCGCGAGCAGGCAGCGAGTCTCGACGGGCAAGGCCGGCGTTAGCCCGCCGGTGCCGTCAGCACGCTGCAGCGAAGGGGCCGGCTTCATGCAAATAGAGAGAACCTTTCAGGCGGAGAAACGAGTGACGAGGCGGCCGCGAACAAGCTGGAGGAACGGAGCAGTTTTGAAGCTGAATTTTCAGGCCGGAGGCGGTTGGCTTTGGTTGGTGAGAATGGAGCGGTAAGGCAAAGGCAGTCGGCGTAGATTGGAAGCGCTCAGAGCATGGCGGTGGCGTTCGTGCCGCTCAGCGGCGGCGGTCACCGTCCGGCGGAGAGCTGTGGGAACGGGTGGGCTGCACAACCCCCCGAGTTGAGGGTATCGCTTCTCGGCCTTTTGGCTAAGATCAAGTGTAGTATCTGTTCTTATCAGTTTAATATCTGATACGTTCTTTATCTGAGAACTATATATTAAATGGATTTTTGAAACAGGGAGATGGAGTAGGAGCTTGCTCCATCCACTCCACGCATCGACCCGGTATTGCAGTACTTCTGGGAGCGGTGTACCTCCCCCCGGGGAGACTATGGTGGTTCAAAAACAGACTCAGTAAATCTCTTTCTTCTTTAATTCTCAATTATTCAACTCTTCGGTTTGTTTGCGGGGAACGGTGGGTTGCATTAAGGGTCCGCTGCAATTCTGTCAGCGGGGAGGCGGGAGGAGTTTTTTGTGGTACTGGAGAATTATTTAAAAAGCTGGGACTCTGCTGTGCGCGGTGAGTGCTTTTAACAGGAGGAGGCGTGAATAGGGGGTTATCAGGGAGATACGTCTTTATAGACACGTGACCTTCAATATTATAAAAAATAACCGCATTATGATTGGATAGACAGGTGGTATTCTTCTCCCCCCCCAACAGATGGTCTATGTGTTTTGATTTGTAAGCTCAAGTGAAGGCAGTAGGTGTGGGCCTGCACCCAGCACGCAGGGGCCCCAATCCTCTGTAACAGAAGTTCAAAACACTCATATTTAACTTCTGGTTCCTAGGATGTGGCTTGGGACAGGACACTTCAGGTGGCTGCCCCTTTCAAAGTGCTCTGCAGAGCAAAGATTAAACTGTTTACCTCCTCTCCCAGGAGAGCTCATTATGCAGTGTTTGTGACATGCTTTACAGCTGTGAAGTGCTCAGCCTTACTCTTCTGTGAAAGGTTTCAGAGGGGTAGCCCTGTGAGTCTGTATCAGCAAAAACAACGAGGAGTCAACGAGAAACTGCAGCGCTGGAATTAATTTGCAAACCTGACACCATCAAATTAGGCCTGAATAGAGACTGGGAGCGACTGGCTCACTACAACAAGTAATTTCCCCTCTGTTGATAGTCACACCTGCTTGTCAACTGTTGGGAATTGGCCTCGTGAGCCCTGACCCGCCCCCCAACTTGGTAAGGCAACTCCCACCTTTTCATGTGCTGTATATTTATACCCGCTTACTGTACCTTTCACTCCATGCATCTGAGTTATATGTGAGTTATAGCCCACAAAAGCTTATGCCCAAATAAATGTTTTCGTCTCTAAGGTGCCACAAGGACTCCTCCTTGTTTCTTCTGTGAAAGGCTGGTTTGTGGCAACGGTTTGTGGAGACGCTACCTATGCCACTGAAAGAGCTTCTCCCGTCAGCCTAGGTAGCGTCTCCACCAAATGCTTCAGTGGCCCAGCTGCAGCGCTGTAAGTGTGAGCACCTGGCTGGGAGAAATCCATTGCCAAGCTATCTCCCTAGGAGAAACCAGTCTACACCCGGGGGGGTTGGGGGGCGATGGGGCTAGGTCAATAGAATGTGTCACTCAGGGAATGCATTTTATACCCACATACATTGGAAGCGTAGACCAGGGCTCAGTGAGAGAGTTGTTTCCCCCTCCCTTGCAGTTTTTTGTTTTTCCACCAAGCTGTGAGAGAGAACTGCCGAAATGAAGTGAGCTCTGGAGAGGGAGCAGAGCTGGCTGTTGTGACCCACAAAGGCTGCCGTCTAAAGGCTTGTCTACATGGGGGAATTGACTGGCCTCCTAGAAGCAGAGTAACCACTGCGCTGTAGCTCTTCCAGCGTAACCCCCCGACACGGACGCTCTGTTCCAACTAAAAGTAGCTTTATTCCCCAAAATTACTACTCCGCTTCCAAAGCTATTCCACTCTGGCCATGGCAGGAACTATTCCCATGTAGACAAGCACCTGCATCTGCAGGGCTCCCACGCGACAGAGTTGATAGCTTGGGCGTGTTCATTGGTGCCCCCTTAGAGGAAGAAACTGCTGAGGGCAGTGTTGTATTCTCCCTCTCTCCAGCCATCAGGCCTGCACGCCAACATAGTCCAACACGTTATTTGGCTCCGTACAGGGGAAAATGGATAAAATTCTACGGCCTGTGTTAAACAGGAGGCCAGATCAAATGATCCCATTGTCCCTGCAGCCCTTAAAATCTAGGAATCCGTTGTTGCAGCTTTACCTAGTCTTGAGAGGCAGCGAAAGGAAGGGAGGGAAAGGCAAAGGAACCTTTGAGATGACAGCCCCTCCCCAATAAATGGCACGTTTTCAATACTTAAATATCAAACTGGGAACCCCCAGAGTCTCAACAGTCTCGGTCTCTTCTCCGCAGAGCTAGAGCGGACCTGCCCCTCAGAAGCTCTTTGGATTCTAATCTCCTCAGAGACCGATTTATATTCAGAGCGCAGGAACAGGGATAAGCAGCTCTCCAGCGCATCACCCGATAAGGCAGTGGAAACTGAACCGGACTTCCCCGTAACAGAAAAGAGATCTTCTCATGCACGTTCCACAAAAAGTCACAGGAGATAGGAACAAACAACTGGAAGAATTGCCGTTGTGAAAAATATGCACCTTTCTGGATGTACTGAGCTCTGCTCTGCCAGGGAGACTGAATAGGAGCTTGCTCCGTCCACGCCACAGGTCGACCTGGTATTGCGGTACCTCCGGGAACGCTGCACCTCCCCTCGGGGAAACTACCAGTGGGGAAGGGGGGGAGTGGGGAGAGAAGAGAAAAAAAAAAAAAGCTGAGCTGTGTGTTGGCTTAGGGTGCGGTGTCCCTCTTTGTAAGACGCAGAGCTGAGGTGGGGCGCCGGCCTGTGATTTAGGAGATCTGGGTGCAATTCCCTGCTCCACCAGAGACTCCCTTTGTTACCTTCGGTAAGTCGCATAGCTTCCCCGTGCCTCAGTTCCCCACCTGTCCGGAGGGAACAACAGCCATGCCCTGCAGATTGCGAGGGGCTCAAATACTATTGTAATGGGGGTCCACTCAGGACCGAAGACAGGAGCTAGATCCTGTTCCATCTCACGGAGCCGGACTGATACCAGACGACTGGTTGAAAAGCACTACTGAGAAGGGAAGTATTCTCACACTTGCAGAGTCTGAAAGACCAGCTTTGTTCTAAGCGCAGATGTTAATTTTAGATTTCTGCATCTTCCCCTCCCAGAGTCAGTGGGGGACAAGGAGCTCCTTGGCACCAAGGATTCAAGATCTACAACAAAGACTAAAGGCAGGAAAGAGGTAGACGAGCAAAGTTACGGGGTTGGAGTCTTTATTATTATTAATATTAATAGCACAGTAGCACCTGGGAAGCCAGCTGAGGTTACAGATCCATTGTGTCAGGCCCAGCACAGACGTAGCTTGAGAAGCAGCCTTTGCTCCACAGACCTCAGTCTGTTCCCCCCGCTCCTTTGAGAGGGGCAGGGGGCCATAAAACTAGAGATCAGACTTCTCCAGAAAATTAGAAAAATTAGGTGAGTAACACCTTCTGCACTGGTAGGGGGGGCAAATGCTGTGGTGATCCTATTGTATAGTTATGCAGGGCACCGGCACCCACCAGTCACTGATCTTTTCCCTAAGAACAAAATAGTTCAGTTGTCCCCTAAACAGAACAAACCCTCCGAAACCCAAACGTGTGGGTCCCGCTCCCACTTAGGTTCAGAGAACAACTCGAAGAGCCTTTACTGAGCTTTGCGTGCAGTTGAGCGGCTTTCAGTCATTCCTTGCTACCCGCTAATAATATCTGAGAAGCGAAACCAGTCAGTCCTCTGGCTTCTCTGCAGCTGAATAGCCACAGAGGGCTCTCAGGTCCCTTTCCTCCAAGCTGCCTCTTTGACTTTACACAGAAACAATAAAAAGGGGTTGCCTGCAATTCCACTATCCCCGTCTCCAACTGTGGCCAGTACCAGCTGTTTGACAGAAAGGTGGGAGAAGCCCCAGAATGGGCAGCGGTGGAACCAGCTGCCCACAGGTAAGTTTCTCCCCCTCCCCCCAACCCCATTGCTCAGGTCTACACAGAAGCGTTCCATTTCATAACCTGCAAAAACGTCCCTCTGACCAACAAGAACGCTCTCCTTATTTTACAGATACACTCAAAGGCCTTGATCCTGCAAGGTGCCAAGAGCCCTGACATTCTCTGACATTCTCCAAAACCCACTGGTGCCACCCCACCCGCTCCCCTTTGGACAAGCAAGTACACGCAGAGGACAGTGTTTGCCGATGCTTGGAACCCTACAGACATAGGAACCCCTCGAGACATAGAGGAAACCCACGGATCACCACACCTATCTTCACAGATCCAGAAATCACCCCAAACACACCAAGCAATCTGTTGTCTACTGGCGGGCACTCAGATCCCACAGAATACGCTCTGAGGGACAGGCGCCTTAACACGCTCAAAACCGCCTTCGCCAAAGGGGGACACCCCACCAGAGAAGTACATCGCATCGTGGAATGGGCCACCCAGATACACCAAGGAAACGTGCTTCAATACAGAAATAAAACCCCCACCGACCGCACACCCCTAGTGGTCACCTACCACACCCTACGCTGCAACCCATAGGGGGTATCAAACAACTAAAACCCAACAAATCTTTCCTGAAGCCCCACTTCTGGCCTTCAGAACAACCCCTAATCTCTCCAAGCTCATCATCAGAAGCGAGCTCCCCACAGACCAGGACACACCAACTCACAGCAGCACCAGACGCAAAACCTGCAGACACATCTCCACTGCTACAACGACCAACACACTCCACAACACGCCTTTCGAGATCCACGGGTCCTACACGTGCCAATCACAACATGTGGTTTACCTCATCCAGTGCACCAAATGCCCCAACAACAACTATGGGGGTGAAACCAGAGAATCACTATGCTCACAGACGAACAGGAAAACGCTAAGACAAGACCACCGCGTCATCTGTGGGTGAGCACTTCTCACAGAGCAATCACTCTTGTCTGTGATCCATCAGCCCTCATCCTCAAAGGAAACCTGCACAACACTTTCAAAAAGACGGGCCTGGGAGTTGAAATTCAGAACTTTGCTAGACACTAAAAATCCCGGACAGAATAAAGGTACTGGGTTGACGGTTTATTTACAACAATCTGGAAACCACTAACCACCTCCCCCAACTGCTTTCTCCTCGGCCCCTTTACTTTCTTTCCTGTGACTGGAGGAGCGTTAACAGGCCACTTCACCTCAAAAAAGCGTCCCTTGAAATGTGTTAACTACGCTAAACAAGCTATTCCTCCTTCTGCTTAGCAAGCGGTGAAACGCTGAGGCTTTGTCTACGCTTTTCAGAGTAACAGCCCTGTTATTGTCTTTCTGGGGCGTTAAAACACCAACACAAAAACCCCACCCGCAGGCCCCAAACACAGAAGTTTAACTAGGAAAAGCGCCCGCGTGAACAGCGCTCTGTGTGCAGGGAGCCGCCGCTGCTCCTGGGGGGTGGCACTGTTTTGTCTGCGGGAGAGCTCTCTCCCGCAGACAAACCGCAGCTACACTGCGCGCCTTTGGTTTGTCACGCCCCTGAGCAACGCAGCGATGCCGATGTAAGTCCGTAGCGTGCACCTGGCCCGACTCCGGTTTACTTTTGCCAAGGCGAAACACACTGTTGGCACGAACCATTTATTCTCGGCACACTTCTCTCTGCCCGCCCCTCCCCCCAAAAAGGAAACCTAAAGCACCCAAAGGAAGGGGTAACATTAGCCATAAATGAGACAGACACACATGAGCTTAACAACCAAGAGACACACCCCACCAGCTACAGCCAGAACAGTCCCCTTTCCACACATCTCTGTGGGCACTCACCGGGGTCATCATCTTTCAGAGCTCCTGCCGCCACTCCCCCGCTGCCAAAGACTGACTGACCTCGCCCACGGGGAGAAACCCAACGTAAACAGTGCCCCAGGCGCCTCCCCTTTCCCCACCATCTCTCGGGAGGCCCCGACAGCCATAACGTAGAGGTAGCGGGGACAGACCAGCTCCTTTCCAGGACACCACCAACAGGAGGAGGAACTGGGACCCGGGTCCTTGGGCACGTTATGCCTGTAGTTAAGCAGAACGGGTCTTGGCCGTGGATCTGAAGACAGCGGATTTACCTCATACCCATGATCCTCGTGCGACTGAAAAAAATCCGCACGTGTATAAAAGTTACGGGGGAGGGGGGCCGTGTAACTGCCGGCTTCATTTTAAGTGGGAGAAAAGGAGGGTCTGGTAGGCAGGGTACTGAACTGAGCCTGGAAAGTCACTGGTTCTATTCCTAACTCAACCACAAAGGCCCAGATCTGACCTCGAAGGCGTTTAGATGCTTAACTCCCACTGATTTCCATGCGAGTTAAGTGCCTAAATACCTTTAAGAATCTGGGCCCAGTTCCCGCGGTGACCCTGGGCTAGTCATTTAATTTCCCAGGGCCCCGATCAACGAACACCACCACTTCCCTCCTTCACAAGCATGGCGGGGATAGACTCAGGAGGTGCACAGAGACTGCAGTGGTGGGGGCCAGATAAGTACCTCGACCGATTGCGGTTTACCTGGATTCCTTATGGCAGTCCCAGGATGACAGACAACCCAGGAGCTGGGGTCAGGGAACAGGGTTTATTTCCTTATTCGCCTTCACGTCGGAAGGAAAACGGAGCGAATTCTGAGCCCCTCGAGTCACACCGGAGTCAGGTCCGGCAGTGAGAGCCGGGCTGTGCATGGAGGGGAGTTTCTGGGGGTGGGGGGCGCGCAGGGGCGACGGAATTACCGGTCCCTAAAAGGGGGGGGGCCACCAGCGCCGGAATGTAGCCACCCCCCTCCCGCGGCTCCCCTTCCTCCGGGCCCCCACCCTTGCCCCGCCCCATCCCCCGAGGCCCCGCCCCCGCACCGCCCCTTCCCCCAAGGCTCTGCCCCCGGACCGCCCCTTTTCCCCAATTCTCCAACCTCGCATTGCCCCTTACCCCTTGTGCGTCCCCTTCTTCCTGAAACCCTGGCCTGCCCCGCCCCTTCTCCCAAGACTCCGCCCCCACACCGCCCCTTTCCCCAAACCCCGCCCCCACACCGCCCCTTTTCACCATCGCCGCTCCCGCACGGTCCCACCCTCCTGGGCCCGCCCCCGTCCCGCCTCTTGCTCCAAGGCCCCGCCCTCGCTCCGCCCTTTCTACCGAGGTCCCGCCCCCGAACCGCCCCTTCTCCTAGTCCCGTCCCGTCCCCACTCCGGCCCTTTCCCGGAGTCGTCACTGACACGCTGCCCATTCCCCCCGAGTCCCTGCCCCTCACTGCCCCTTCCCTCTCATCCCCACCCCTGGTTGGAGGTGGAGGATGACAGCTTGCAACCCCCCCCCCCCCACGTAATAACCTCACGACCCCCATTTTGAGAACCCCTGGGGTACAGAATGGCTCAGCAAAGACCCCGGGGGAATTCAGTGCCCAGGGCGCATAAGCTGCGCCTTCTGTTCGTTCTGCCGGAAGCCTGCAGGTGGCGCTGTTACACACTGGGGAGGGGCCACCCTGGGGCCTGTGGTGGGACCCGCACGAAGGGGGGAAAAGCCAATTGCGGCTGCCGGCAGGCCCCGCCCCCTCCCCCGGCAGGCCCCGCCCCCTCCCCCGGCAGGCCCCGCCCCCCAGCAACGACAGGCCCCGCCCCCAGCTCCCGGCGGGCCTTGCGGCAGC
This sequence comes from Chelonia mydas, assembly GCF_015237465.2. Taxonomy (NCBI): domain Eukaryota; kingdom Metazoa; phylum Chordata; order Testudines; family Cheloniidae; genus Chelonia; species Chelonia mydas. The sequence goes on from NC_051264.2 coordinate 14,686,916, forward strand.
GGCCGGCGCGCTCGGCGCTCGGGTCCCGGCATGGAGCGGGGTGGGCCCGCGCTGGAGCTGAAGCTCTGGGCGGCCCAGGAGATGGGGCTGCCCCCCGGGAAGGTGCCCCCCGACGGGGCCTTCCGCCGGTGAGAGCCCCGGGCCCCCCAGCGCGGGGACCCGCTCCCGGCTCCCGCCCCCCCGGTCCTTCCCTTCCCCCCAGCGCGGGGACCCCCCCTCCCTTTCCCAGCACTGGCACCCTCCGCCTCCCGCCCCCTGCCCCCCCCCCCGCTCCCCGTCTCCTTTTGTTCCGCGAGTTCCCGTTTCCCTCCTTGTCCGCGGGCTCCTGCGGCTCCCCCCGGCCGCCTTTCCCCTGCTCCTTCGGGGTCCCCGCTGTGGGGGCCGGCCTCCCTCTCCCCTCACTTCCTGCCCCCCGGTCCTCCTCCCCCCTTGGCCCCCCCTTGCCTCCTCTGCTCCTTGGTACCTTCCTGCCCCAGCTCTCCACCTTTTTCCCCCATGGGTTCCCTGACTGCCCTACTCCCCCCACATCCACATTCACTGCCCCTTGATTATATCCCAGCTGTGGGGCCAGAGGCCCCCCCCCCTCCGCTCTCCCCCATAAAAGGGCCTACTAGCCCCCTGCCAGGTTACCCCCAAGCCCTGTGAGGTTACCTGGATGAGCCCGGCCCGGTGGGGGGAGGGAAGAAAAAGGGGGTATCCAGCCCTGGGGCAGCAATGTGCGGGGGGTATACGGCCCTCAACCGAGGGCCACCCATGCTCCTCGTAGGGGTTTCCGGTCGCGTCCCCGTGGGGCTGATGCTGTTGCTCTGTATCCCCAGCATGTGCTCAGGCCAGTGTGCGGAGATCTGGAGATACGTCACCCGGCATGTGCACCACCAGAGGTGAGAGGAATGGGGTGCGGCGCCTTTCCCCTCAAAGGGCCGCTGGCTCCCACCCGGCCCCAGGGCGGGGGACTGGCTGGCTCAGGGGGGCAGCAGCGGGGAATCGGACATGGGGGCCTTCTGCTTTTCAGGTCTCCTCCCAGAGCCAGGGGTAGAACCCAGGAGTCCTGGCTCCCGTCCTCCCCTGCTCTAACCACTGGACCCCCCTCCCTTCCCAGAGCCATTGCTGCTTCTGCAGTAGATTCACCCCTCTCTCTTTCCTCACAGGAATGTGAAGAAGATCCGAGGGAACTTGCTGTGGTATCCTTTCCTCGTTCCCCTTTGCCGTGGGGGCTTGTTACTATGGGCAGCTTTCTCACCAAGAGGCCCATCCAGCCCAGTGTCCTGCCCCGTCCCTGCCTGGACCAAGCCCCTGGGCCCATCCAGCCCGGTGTCCCCTATGCCCTATAGGGGCGGGTTTAATTTCCTTGCCGAGCCTTGGCTGGTGTCTGTCTCCTGGCCTTGGACCTCGAAGCCTGCTGGCTCCGACCTCTCCCTGACGTCTGTTTGTCTGTCCGTCTGTCCGGGCCTCTGTCACTCTCCACGTTCAGCCTCCTTTACTCAGGCCTTGCCTCAGGTACCAGCATCTGGAGGAGGCAGAGGTGAGGGGGCCGGTGGAGACTGCTGGTTGAATGGGAGATGGGGCAGGTGTGGATGGGGCGTGTGGGTGAGGGCTGTGGGTGGGATGGGACGGGACGGGTGTTGCTGTGGTGGGTGGGGGAGTCGGTAGGGGATGGTAATCTGGATTTGGAGGGGCGGGGAAGGGGATCGGGCTGCTGTGGGGTGGGATAGAGTGGGTCAGGGTAGGGGATGGGGTCGTGGGGCAAGGTGAGGATCAGGTGGTGCTGCGGGGTGGAATAGGGTGGGAGCAGTGGGTGGGAAGTGAGTCTGGGTGGGATCGTGGTGCAGAGGGGTCCTATGGCATGGGATAGGGTGGGGGACAGTGGGTGCCTTGTTGCTGAGCTGTGGATCTGGGAGATGAGGGTGGGGGATTGGGGTTGGGGTGCTGCAGGATGGAGCAGGGGCCTTGCCGTGGGGTGAGCAGGATGCCTGGGTCTATAGCAGTCGGTGTCTCCCCCTCCCCACAGGGAAAGCCCAGTGGGTCGGAACCAGAGCAGGAGCGGCGCCAGCAGCTTGCCCAGGGCGTGGCCCGCCTGCGTGGGGAGCTGCAGCAGCTGGACCTGCAGATAGAGACAGCCCAGCGCGAGGTCATGGCTGACGGTAAGGGGGGAGCCCCAAGGATCTGGGAGGCGGCGTAGTCTGTGCCTCCAGCGCTCTACCCCAGGCCATCACTCTGGGGGTGGGGGGCACAAAGTCCACCCCAGTCCTCCCATCTGTTCTCCCCCAACACCCAGTGGGATCGTCCCCCTGCAGCCCAAATCCATTTCCCCCCGCTTCTTCGTGCGGGGGGGGCAGGATTGTTCCCCCTCCCTGCCGTCCTTGGGGGTACGTGGTCTCTTCCCCATCCGCAAGGTTCCCGTGGCCCCTGGGGCTGCTGATTTTCCCCCTATGGTCCCTCCCCAGACAATCACCTGTGGGGTTCACACCCATCACCTCAGGACTCCTGGGTTCTGGGAGCGGGGCAAGGGAGGGGGAGAGGCTGGGAGCCAGGACTCCTGGGTTCTATCCCCAGCTCTGGGAGGGGAGTGGGGCCTAGTAGTTATCGTCTGGGGCTTGGGGTGGGGTTTCCCTGATGCTCTTTCTGCTCCCACCCCGCAGAGGTCTCCCTGGAGGCGGCCCAGGAGCGGATCCGTGACGCCCAGCGCCGCTCCCTGCTGCTCAAGGCCTATGCGGCCCGCCTGGCCAAGGAACGCCAGCAGCTGCAGGGCAGCGTAGCACAGCTGAGGGGGCGGCTGGAGCAGCTGAAGGACATCAGCAGGTGTGTGGGGGGTGGTTCCGTCCTTAGCGTGGGGTCCCCACTGCTCCTGGTCGCGTCCCCCGGAATCCTTTGCTTCTGAAGCACTATCCGGTGGACATCTCTGCTGGGCAGTAGCTCCCAGAATCCTTTGCTCCTTGGTAGGGGGTCCCATGGCAGGTGGCATTAGGGATTGCCCATCCTGGGTAGCATCTCTCAGGATCCTTTGCTCCATGGCAGGGTCCCGCTGGGGATGGGGGGAGACGTCCTGAACTGTGCTCCCCCTTCCTCTCCCGCCCCCCACCCCACCCCACCCCGCCAATTTTCACAGCCTCCTCTGGTCTCTGCAGAAAGGCCAAGGTGGAGCTGACGATGGGAGGGAAGGTGCCTGACCTCGGATTTGCTGGCTTGGAGCCTGAAGTACTGGTGAGTTGGGGAGAGGATAGTGGGTAGATCCTGGGCGGTGGGAGAGGAAGTTGAGAATCCTGCTCCGCTCTGCTAGTTGGGGATGGTGATCTGGGGATCCCAGTCCTGGATCTCATGGGGGGGGATCTGGAGATGCCAAGGCAGGATCTAGTGACAAGGGGTACCCGGTAATCTGAGCCCTGTGAATGCCAGCATGGGGCTCTGGTGATCTCCCTGTGGGATCTGGCGATGGGGTTTGGTTGGGAAGGAGGAGGGAATCGGACTGAGCCTGGTGCCGGGCCCCGGGGAGAGTCTGTCGGGCCATTGGCAATCAGGTCTTGGGATCCTGAGGGATCTCCCTGAGCCTGGTGCCTGGATCCCAATAAGGGGGGAGGATCCAGTAGATCCTGGTGATCTGCAGCTTTCTTGAGGGCCGTCGTGTCTTCCCCACCCCGGTAACCCGTCCGCATGTCTGTCCCTGTCTCCGCAGCGGGACGTGCGGACGGCCTGCCAGCTGCGCTTCCACTTCCTGAAGTCACTCTTCGAGCACAGCACATCTGGGGCCCTCCCGTAAGACCCTGTGAGCTCCCCTGCCCTCCCCTTCCCCCGTGCTCTGTTTCTGACCCGCCCCATGGGTGTCTCTCTCTCAGCAGCGGGACAAGCGAGGAGCTGCTGGACGCGTCCTACCAGCACTGGCTGAGCACGGTGGAGGTAACGGGGGGGAGGGAGGGAGGAGCAATGGGGTAGGTACCCTGGGGACGGCTCGCCTGCTGCAGGGATGCAGCCACCTCTGGGAGGGGCAGCTGGGCGCCCCTTAGCTCCGGGCTGGGGCATTGAGGCAGCCCTGACTGCCAGGGGAGAGCCCCCTGCCCTGCTCCCTGCAGCGCAGCGCCCTCTAGCCCCGCACTGGGGCATTGGAGCCAGCCGTGAGGGAAGGTACAGCGTCCCTGGCCCACTGTGGCTCATCTCCCGCCTCTCTGCCCATGCAGGACATCGTGGGTTCCCACCCTCCCAACCATGTCCTGGCAGCCCTGGAGCACCTGGCCCTGGAGAACACCCTGCAGATGCAGGAGCTCACCAGCCGCATTGACATTCCCCGCGACGTAGAGGCCCTCAAGTGGGTACCGCTAAGGGGCTGACAGTGTGGGGGTGTGGTGCTGTAGGGAGCTGTCGCCCCCCAGTGGTGGTGGCTTGTACTTGGGGGTGGGGGCAGAGTCAGAGCTCGAGAGAGAGGGGTGGTGTGGGGCTTTGGCCCCCTGGTGGTGGCAGCTTGTACTCCATGGGGGCAGAGTCGGGGCTCCGGGACCTGTCACCCTAGTGGTGCTGCAGTGACCCATGGCACCAATGCTGGGACCTGTATCTCTGGCCTGCAGGTTCCGCTACGAGAGCTCCCGTCTGGAAGACCTGGCGGGGCCGCCAGCAGCCCTGCCCTCAGTCCGGGGCCTCATACAGGTGAGTGGGGGCATTGGCGGGGGGGGCAGGCAGGGCCGTATGTGGGGGCTGGGCAGTCCCAGTGGCTAGGATATATAGCGGGGGGGAGGGGGCCACATCTGGGGCTCCTGGAGTGTGGGATATATCAGGGGGAGGGGGCTGTATCTCAGTGCTGGGGGGTCCCAGGGACAACAGGGCCCATATCTCTGGCTGGGATAGAGTTGGGGGAGGGGGCAGAGTCCCCTGGCCCCTCTTTACCTGCTCCCTCCCCCGGCTGCAGGAAGGCTGGAGCAGGTGTGAGGAGCTGTGGGTGCAGCAGCTCCCCCTACAGGCCCGGGAGCAGCGCGGCACGGCGCAGCTTGCCTCCCTCGTGCAGGAGATGCACCGGCTGCTGGCGGACGGCTCGGAGCACGCCATCCTCGCCAGGTAGCTGCCCCAGGCCCTGGGAGACACCCCGCCCCCTGGACTCAGCCCTGCACAGTTCGTGACCACCCACCGCTGGGAGAGCGCTCCCTGCTGGCGGGACTTTCCACTCCAAGGGACCCCCGGCTCTGTCAGGGCCCCCTGGAGCGTGCTCCCTGCTGGGGAGACTTCCCACTCCAAGGGACCCCCAGCTCTGTCAGGGCCCCCTGGAGCGCGCTCCCTGCTGGGGAGACTTCCCTGTCCTGTGGGGTCCGCCTGTACTCTCGGGGCCCTGTGGTGAGCACCCCCTGCTGGGGAGACTCCCCCTCCCCCCCCACTGAACTGGCCTGTCCCCCCCGGCCCCCAGGGCGGTGCTGGAGCTGGAGCTGCGGGCTGTGCGGCTGGCAGGGCTGCGGGATGGGCTGCGTCGAGGCTGCCAGGAACTGGAGCAGGAGGCAAGTGCCCGCCATGCCGAGCTGCAGGCCTTGCAGAGCAAGCGTCAGCGCATCCTGGACTTCCGCCACCTGGTGGTGAGTGCGGGAAGCGCGGGGGGGAATCTGGGGGCCAGAGCAGGGCAACCTCTGGACGTGGGACCTGCCTGTGGGGTGGGGAGGCAGTAGGGCACACAGGAGGATGAGGTGGGGTTGGCTGGGAGGGTGCCCGTGGGTGGGGGGTTCCTGGAGGGGGATCCACAGGGTACCTGGCTGGCCTGGGGGGAAGGAAGTAGAGGGGGGTGCATGCTGGGGGGAGTATATGGGTTTGGGGATGATGGGGGGGGGGGGGGCAGGCAGGGAAAGGAAGGAGTGGAGAAGTTTGGGGCGGGGGGTTCCTTCTATGGGAAAGGGAGCGATTGCGGGGTTGAATATGGGGTGCCTTGCTAGCCCGGGGGGAGCAGGGACACTGTCCTGAAGCAGCCCCAGGACTGACACTATCTCCCCCCACCCCCACCCCCCCCCAGCGCGAAAAGCAGCAGCACATCCGGGCGCTGATCAAAGGCACCTCCTACATCAAATCCCAGCTCCGCAAGGACCAGGCCGAGGTGAGACACCCTCCCATGCCAAGGGGCGGGATCAGGGGGCACTGACAGAGGATGGGGGAGTCCAGGGCTGGGATACCAGGAGGCTGTGGGTTGGGACTGAGGGGCACCGGCAGGGCTGCGGGAGTGGCGCCCAGGGCTGGGACTGAGGGGCACCAGCGTCTCCCCCAAACCCCGCTCTCTCTCTCAGGTCCAGGCCTTCGTGCAGAGGAAGCTGCTGGGCCCGGAACAGGACGTGACCCTGGAGTCGCAGCGGCTGCACGGGGGGGTGGAGCGCGAGGTCCGTCAGCTGGGGGCCATCGCCCTCCCCTGCCTGCTGCACCGCAGCCTCCCGGGGTGAGTCTCCCCCCACCCTCCTGCTCTGTCTGATTGCTCTCCCCCACAGCGAGCAGGGTCCTGGGGCCAACTGTCCCCTCTTGGGCTGCCCCAGGGGCTGGGTCCCCATATGGGGGGGCGCCCCTTGGCCTTAGGGGGGTGTTCCTGTGTCCCCCCTTCTGCACTACTGGACTTGGGGTATGCAGAATTCCTGGGATTTTCTCCTCCCTCCCCTTCCCTCCCACCTGTGCCCCATTGAAATGGGGCTGAAAAGCACCCTGAGATCTGCCGGTTGGAGGGAGGTAGATAGGTACCCGCAGAGCAGTACTGATACTCTGCTCCTCTGCCCCACGCTGGGGGCGCTGGTCCTCTGGGAGGAGCATCAGTACTTAGGCAGTGGTATTAATGCTGCAGTCGTGGCATGGAGACGAGCAGGAGCGTTGGTGCTGGGGAATACTCATGAAAACCCCGTATTCTCTGGGCGGAGAGCTAATACCCTGAGAATAGGGCAGGGGCTTTAATACTCTGGTGGGAGCATGAATACTCCCGCCGGGGGGGTAATGCTCTGAGAGCATTGGTATCCGAGATCTGTGGTGGGAGGATTAATACTTTCTGGGCTGATAATGCTCTAGGAGCGTCGGTAGCCTATAGCGGTGAGAGGAGCATTGATACTCTCAGGGGTATTAACACTGTGGGAACACTGGTACCTGCTCTCCCGGGGGTACCAATTCTGTACTATGCCGGCAGGACGGGGCCCCTCCAGCCCTTCCTGGGGAGCGGGAGGGCTGTGGGCTGGGGTGCCCGGTGGGGAGGGGGGATGCCTGAGGGTGAGGGGTTCAGGGGCTGATCCTCGGCTGCCCTGACCCGGTCGTCCCCTGCCTCCAGGTCCCAGCAGGTCCCGGCCCACGAGCTCTCCATCCATCGGCTGGACCGGACGGGGCTCGCCCTGGACCGGGCCTTCCTCACTGTGTGCCAGGCTGCCGGCTTCCCTCTCTACAAGGTGAGACGCACACTTGGTGAAGCAATGTGGCAGGGAGCAGGAATGTCTCCCCACAGGGTGGGAGTGAACCCCTCCTCTATGAGACCCTCTTCTGGGGAGAGATGGGATGGGGGGCACCGGGAAGGGGGTGGGGCAGGAGCACCCCCCTAGTTTATTCTGCATTAAACCTCCCCAGAGCCCCCTGGGGGGTGATCTTGGGGGAGAGGGGGCAGGCCCTGTCTCCCCTCACCCCCTGTGTCTATCTGTCTCTGCCCCAGGCCCCGGAGCACCTCCTGCCCCACATGGCTGAGCTGAAGAAGGAGCTGCTGGCCCTGCGTGCCCAGCTGGGTTACAAGAGCCAGGCGCTAGCCAGCCTGCAGCAGCGCCAGGGGACCGACGTGCAAGGTGAGCTCTCCCCAGGGGGACAGGGGGACGACCCCCAGCCTGCGGCCCCTTCCCAGGGTCTGCGAGGGGCACCCTCCTGGCACACGAGCCGGCCTGAAGGGTGGCAGGACCATGGCATCCTCCAGCACAGCTCAGCACCCCCCCCAAGCCATAACTCCTCCGGGCCTCACCAATGTCTCTTTCCCCCAGTCCTGCTGCAGGCCCTGCGGGACCACGACCGGGAGCAGGCCGGAGCCCTGGGGCCGCGGATCCAGCTAGTGACTGAGCAGTGCGAGCGCCGCATCGAGCGCTGGCCCGAGGTGCAGGCCACGATCGATGCCTGGTGAGGAGCCCCCGCCCACCTGGTTTATGGGACGTCTTGTTCTCCAGAGGGGGGAGGCCCTGCCCATCCTGTGCTGGGAGGGGGTCCAGGGTTGGTTCTCCCCTGCCTGGGGTGGGGTGGGGGCTGTGAGGAAGAAGGGGGCTTGCCCAATTGGAGGGGGGGCACAGGAGGGACTGATTGGGGGAGGTTGGGGGCTGGGGTGGGAAGGAAGGGGGTGGTCTGGTGCCTCTGGAGAATGGGCGTACCTAGGGAGCGGCCGGGGTGGAGCATATGCCATAAGGGATGATTTGGGGGCGGAGATTGTGCGCACGGGGTAAGTGTGGACGTGGTGGTGTCTGTGCTGGGGCGGGGGGCCGGAAGGAGCCATCTCACCCGCTCCCCACTCTCTCCCGCTCCCTGTGTTCAGGTGGGAGCAGCCGGGGCAGTTCTCCCTGCCGGCGGAGCACCGCCAGGGCCTCACCTTGCAGCAGTGGCTGGAGCGCTGGACCCTGGCCCTCAAGACCCTCCAGCAGCACAGCTGGGCCTGATGGCCCTGTCCTGCCTGGGAGGGGCTCGGGGAGCCCCGCCCCCAAAGGGGTGAAGTTGTAGGTAGCCACACCCATGTTAGGGAAGGAGTGTGGGTGGGACGCGCCTATCGGGGGTGGAGTTATTGGGGGCCTAACCCAGCTGTCCCCTCTTCTGCAAGGTGGGGGGTCAGTGTAAGGGGGGGTGACCAGATGCTGGTGGTGGGAGGGCTGGTGGGGCTGAGCGGAGGTGGAGTGGCGGTGTCAGGTGTGGGGGGGATCCCATGTGGGTTTTGTGGCGTTCTGTAATTCCCAATGTTCTGAATAAACTGACTAAATGCGCATTCAGGTCTATGGCAGGGACTGGGACATGGGGCCTTTCCCCTCTGGGGGACGCCAGCTCCGACCTGCCCCAGGGCAGGGACTGGCAGGCTCAGGTGGGTGGGGAATGGTTCCCTGCTAGGGGGCACCAGCTCTATCTGGCTGCTCCAGGCTGGCTTGGCCTGTGGTTCTGCCTGGACCATCCTACCCTCCCTTGTGCCCTGCCCTGGGGGCCAGTAAAGATGGCCCTGTCCCGGGCACCTGAGCCCAGGGGTTTATTCCTGTGCTGAGGTAGCAACAGCCCCTGCTGCATCTTCCTTGCCTGTCCTACCCAGCGCAGCCCACTTGGGGCAGGCAGGGATCCCATCCCTGAGCTCGCCGCCCTGGCTGCGGCCATCCCCTCCTTGGCAGAACCACCTCTGAAGCCTTTGGGGGGGTTTGGGGGCAACTTTGTCCTTATCCCTCTTCCATGGAGAAACTGAGGGATGGAACAGGGAGAGGTGAGTGGCCTGAACCCAGGAGCCCTGGCTCCCAGACTCACCCTCTCCCCCTTCCTGTTGGAAATCAAGTGGAGAGAAGCTTTGCTGGGGGGGACCCCCAGCTAGGAAGTGGGGGTAGACCGCACCTATCGGTGGGGGGCAGGAGGCCCCTCTCAGGCTGATCCCTCTGACTTCCTCAGACCGGGCCCTGGGAGTGTCCCAGAGCTGGCCACCACCTGAGTGATTTGCAGGGGGGAAGGAGGGTGCCAGCACTGTACCCATCTCCTGGGAGCTGACGGGGTCTGGAGTACCCTCAGCTGGTTGGGGGGACATGGGCTCCCGCTGCCCCGTGCTGGCTGATAGCATATGCAGGCTTTGGCTGATCCCCAGGACAAAGCCCCGCAGCACCCTGCAAATCAAACAATTCCCCTGGCCACAGCTAAGATGCTGCTGGCCAGGGAGCCAACGAGATCCCACTGTCATTGCCAAGGCTGCTAATTCCCCTCAGCTCAGTCGCAGCCCGGCTGGTTAAAACATCCTCTTGCCGGACTGTGCTTAACATGGCCGCAGAACCGAGTGCGGAGGACCGAGCAATCTCTGGGTGCAGCAGCTTTCGTCCAGCAGGCCCAGACCTTCCCAGGCATTTTGGTGCCTCGCTGCCCCTGATTTCCAGGAATGACGGTGGATCCATCTGAATAGCCCTTGTTATTTCCTTGCTGGCTCTGGGACCCCCCCTTTCAGCCCCCCTTTTGCACCCCGCTGTACAAACCGGCTTTAAGCCCCGGCTTTCCCTACTGAGGAACAAATGTAGTAGCCCAGCATGATCGCAAAGCCCTAGAATCCTGGAGACTATCAAAGTGGCTCTGATCCCGAGAAACGTCTTCCCTGCCCCTTCTCTAAATATCGAAGGCTGCCCCCAAAATCCAGCTGGGTCTCGGCCATGGATCTTGTTCCCTTGATGCCAACGGGTTTTTGGTTTGATGCAGGGCACGAGATTCCCAGCTTCCTGGGCCACTGGGCTCGGAAGGGAGCGAGGAAAAAGAGCAAGTGAAAAAAAATAACCAGCGAGAGAGAAAAGAGTGTGAAAGACAGAGAAAGAAATAAAGGGAGAGGAAAAACATTAGAAAGTGAGGGAAAGAAAGAGCATGGAAGGTAGAGGGGGGAAAAAGGAAGCAAGAACCTGCAAACTACAGAAGGAAAGGAACAAAAAAGAACAAATGAACAAACAGGAGCGCTAGATAAAGCTAGAATGGGACAGTGACAGAAAGGACAGACTGACCTGTTAAGCAAGGTTCCATCCCAGATTCTCCATGTTGGGGGCACAGGCCCTCCCACTTCCCTTCTGGCTTGAGATCCTTTCTCCTCTGCTTTGGTTGACCATCCATAGGTGCCCCATGCTCCCCAATCCTGACCACCTTCCCACACGCTCGGGAATGGGTAGGGGGAGGCATCTTCCTTTGCAGGACTCCGGCTGAGCACCGCCGTGGGTGTCTCTCCCTGGGGCGGTTTCATTTGGGTTGGGTTATTTAAGCTCAGCCCTGAGAGTCTGTGTGTGTGGGGGCGTTTGTGGAGCCGGGGCGCGCACCAGAGAGAGGAACTGAATGCAGCCCAGCACCAGCTGGAGCCCAGATGCCGGCAGCTGGAGGAACATCTCCAGAACCTACTTTGATGGTGTTGTCCATCGCTGCTCCCCAAGGGGGACGGATAAGCGCGGGGGGGCGGGTGTAGTCGCAAACCGCTGCGGCCGGTTTTCTATTGGTGTGATCAATTTTTGTAAAGCCTTTTTTTTTTTTTTTCCTCCCCGTCTTCTTTCGTCGCTAGGGCTGGGCGGCTTTCTTCACTGCCATTGAGCAGCACAAGGGGCTCAGGGCAGAGAATCGGGGAACTTGTGGGGGGGGATATATGGAGGGTCACAGGGGTAAGAATCCCATTTAGCCCTTGCATGGCAATGGCGGTGCCATGGCTTTTAGTATTCAGGTCTATTGATCTGTGGACAGCAGCATCTAAAGAGACCTGGGCAGAAGCAAGGCCCCTGTTGTGCTGGGGGCTGCACAGACACAAGGACAGTCCCTGCCCCAGCTGAGATCAGGGCGCTGTTGGGCGAGGCGAGAGACAGGTCCTGCCCCAAAGAGTTTACAGTCTCCATACCCAAAAAGTGGGAGGAGAAAGAGAGGCCCAGTATCACACAGCAGCACCGAGAACAGAACCCAGGAGTCCTGGCTCCTCCTGCTCTAATTAGTAGCCTCCACTCCCCTCCCAGAGCCTGGATAGAACCCAGGCGTCCTGGCTCCCAAAATGGGCGGGAGTGGGGTCTAGTGGTTAGAGGAAGGGAGGCTGGTTTTCAGGACTCCTGGGTTCCATTCCCAGCTCTCGGGTTAGAGTGGAGCTGGGAGCCAGGACTCCTGGGTTCTTCCCATCCCCCCCTTAACCATCTCACACAGCAGGAGGGGGCAGGGCAGGAAGTGGTGATGGGGTGAAAACTACCAAGTGCAAGGAACCTGTACCAGGAACCAGGTGGTGCAGAAACCACGGCCCCTTCCCCACCTGTAACCCCCCCCTTGGCTGACATTCGATTGTGCCCCCTCAGCCCCCAATCCACCCCCATGTACCCTGGGGGGGCAGAGAATAGCCACAGCACAGTGTGCCTTGGCCACGCCCCCAATCCTCCCCCTACGGGCCCTGGGAGACAGAGAATAGACACCCCCCTCCAACTGAAATTTCTCAGTGACCCAAAGTGTGTGTATAGGAGGGGAATGGGGGGGGTGGCGGTGTGTGAGTGTATGGATTTGTGGACGTTTGTGTGTGAATCGGGTTCTGTAGGGGTTTTGTGTGTGGGCGGGTGTTCGTGTAGCTGTGCAGGTGTGTTTGTTGGTGTGGCTGGATTTGGGTGGGTATTTGGGTACGTTAGTAATAATGTGTGTGTGGGGCTGGATTCATGCATGTGTTTGTGTATGTTTTCAATTGTGTGCGTGCATGCTCTGCTGCCCTCTGCTGGCTGCAGTGACAACCGCTTCTCCACGCATCAACAGCCCCCAGATCGTCCAGTGGCGATTCCCCCATCCTGGAAGGGCTGGCTGGCCTGACCCTTCGCCCGTCTGCAGAGTGTGGTGGGGGCTTCAGCTTGCCCCCTGTGGCTCAGCAGGGTGGAGGTGCGGGGCGCTGGGCTCTGGTGTACCTGGAGGGCAGATCGGGCGGGGCAGGGCCTGTGGTTTCCGTTCCGCGTTGCCTGGTGCTGGATCATTGCACCATCCCCAGCCACACCGCACAGCGCGCCCCGAGAGGGAGTGGGGGGCCTAGCAGATGATCCAGTACCAGGGGGAGAGGATATGTGGTTGGGGGGAGGGAAGGCCTTGGGCTGCACTGGAGGAATGCAGAGCAGGGGTGACACCCCAAAAACCTGCAGCAAAGGGATGGAGAGGGTGGGGTACGTGGATAGAAGAGGCAGCGAGCCTAACATCTAAAAGGGGAGTGGGGTCTAGTGGTTGGGGGGGGCTGGTGGTCAGAATTCCTGGTTTCTATCCCAAGCCCTGGGAGGGGAGTGGGGTCTAGTGATTAGAGTGGGGGCACAGAGAGGGGCAAGTCAGGACTCCTGGGTTCTCTCCCTGGCTCTGACTCTTGTGTAATCCCTCAGCAGTTACCCAATCCGCCAGTGTGTGGGAGCAAGGGGTGGGGCCGGGTTGCAACACGGCCCAGAGTTCCATGTGGCCCCCTTAGTTACTCAACCAGGGGCAGGGTGGGAGATGGCCTGGGAGATCTGCTAAGAAAGGTGCTTCCAGTGGGTTTTTGTGTGGGTCATGCTGCCGCCTGCTGGATAGACCCCTCTAGATCAGAGCCATGGGCCCCTCTAGCCCAGTCTCAGCCCGGGTCTGACCCTGGGAGCCCATCCTCATCTGTCGCCACGGCTATATCTGTTGGTCTCCTGGAAAGGTCCATTCCCATGGGTAGCTGTCCAGTGGCAGTGAGTTCCACAGGCCTCGGCACATGGTGCATGGGGCGAGAGGTCCTTGTGTTGGAAGCAGTGGGAGTGAACTGTGCGGTTATGTCTCTGAGAACGATTGTGAATATTGCGGTGTGTGGAGGGTGATTGTGGCTGGGGTGTGATTGTCCCTCTCTTTTGGGGGTGGGCTAGTGTGTGCCCCGGGTGGGTCGGGGCACAATCTCCATAGGGCCAGCTTGCATGATTTCCCATCATGAACCGGCTCGGTGCTGGTGCCCCCACACGCAGGTGGGCAGTGATGGGCGGGGGGGGGGGCAGATATGATGGATTTGGAAGGTAGCACTTTGGGAAAATCAGTCAAGGCCCTGAGCAGAGCTGGGACACATACACTGTTAGCCTGCAGCACCCAAGGAGGGGAGTAGGGTCTAGTGGTCACAGCGGGGTGGGGGCTGGGCGCCAGGACCCCTGGGTTCTCTCTCTGGCTCTGGGAGCAGAGTGGTGTCTAGAGGTTAGAACAGGGGGACTGGGATCCAGGACTCCTGGGTTCCAGAGTGGTAGCTGTTTTTTCCTGTGTCTCCCTCCCTAGAGATCCCAGCCCAGCCCCCTAGCCGAATGTGAGCGGGGTCGGGGGGTGGGAGGGAGGTTGCCCTGCCACTTCAGAGTCATGATTTGAGCCCCTCCGCCGCAGGGCTCTGACATCACGGAAACACCCCTCTCCATATCTCCAGCCCAAGTCAGAAAGTAGGAGCCTGTCCCCACATGCAGAGGAAACCAGTGGGTTTTTTGGGGGTCTCTGGCAGAGGTGTCCAGAGGGGCTGGACATCCACCAGACCCCCCCCCCCCCATGGCTGCAAGGAGAGACCCCCCCTTCACCCTCCTGGACAGCCCCCTGCTAAGAGGGGCCCAGGGCACCCAGAGAGGTTCAGGAGGTGAGATGGGGCTGCGGTGGCAGGAAGGGGGCAGAACTGGGGGCTGGTGCCGGGTCGGGGGCAGGCTACATGAGGGAAAAACGTGTGGCTTTGTTTAATATTTCCCAAGGCTGTGGCTGGATACAGGTTTTTGGAATGACTTTCGGGAAATATTTTGGGACTCCAGATACCAAACAGACTCCAGATACCAAACGATGGTGCTAAGACGCTCCCCCTGCGCCCCTCGCCCATTACCCCAGGGTCCGAGCCTCTTCCCAACCCGCAGGGTAGTTCTCCTCCCAGGCTCCTGCAAGGGCGGGAAGTGCCACCAGCCCCATTTCCCGGATGGGAGAACTGAGGCCCAGAGAGACTGAGTGATGTGCCCGAGGGCACCCAGGAAGTGTGGGGCAGAACAGGGGGCAGGGACCGGATTCTTTTTTTTCAGGAAGTTTCTGCCATCCCGCCTCCCCACTCTACCCTGCTTCTGGGCTGCTGGGTGGTGCAGGGGAGGGGCCTCGTGAGAAGGGGCGGTTCTGGGGCGGGGCCTAGAGTAAAGGGGCGGTGCGAGGGCGGGGCCTTGCAAGAACGGGCGGGGCATGGGCAGGCCCTGGAGGGGTGGGACTATGTGGGAGCAGGGATGAGGGAAGGGCGGTGTGGGGGCGGGGTTTGGGGAAAAGGGGGAGTGTAGGGGCGGAGTCTTGTGGGAAGGGGCGGGGTAGGGTTTCAGGAGGAAGGGGAAGCACAAGGGGGAAGGGGTAATGGGGGGCTGGAGAATTGGGGAAAGGGGCGGCACGGGGCAGAGACTTGGGGGAAGGGGTGGTGTGGGGGCGGGGATTCGGGGGAAGAGGCGGCATGAGAGCAGGAGATCGGGGAGAAAGTGAAGCGCCTGGGGGGGGGCCCGAGGGCTGGGGAGGGGCAAAGGTTGGGGCTCGGAGGAAGGGGAGCTGCGGGAGGGGGGTGGCCACATTCCGGCGCTGGTGGCCCCCCCCCCTTTTAGGGACCGGTAATTCCGTCGCTCCTGCATGCCCCGCACCCCCAGAAACTCCCCTCCATGCACAGCCCGGCTCTCACTGCCGGGCTCCCCGAGCCGAGTGCAGAAGCTGGGGGGAGCTCACGGCAGGGCCGGGGCAGTGGCTGGATCAGTGGCGGCCGGAGGCGCCGCCCGGGGCCGAGAGCGGGGCGGGGCCGAGAGGGGCAGCGGGGCTGCGGCGGAGCGCGGCACCCAGCGCCTGGGGCGGGGAGACGAGGGGGCAGCGCGGGGCGGGTCCCCTGTCGGGGGGCGGGTTATGCAGATCAGCCGCGTCCGGCGGCAGCGGCGAGAGGAGCCGAGGCAGCTCGTGCGGACAGATAAAGCAGCGGGCGCCGGGGGCGGGGATTGACCCGCTGACCCCCCAGCTCCCGGGAACAGACCCGCAGCCGCACGAGGCAGCTGGGTTTTTCTACCAGCAGGTTCTCCACCCTCCACGGGGAAGGACACCGCGCCCGGCAGCACCGCAACACCGGGCTGATGCGTGGAGCGGACGGAACGAGCTCCTCATCCCGCTCCCTGTCCTAAAATCCGTGGAATAGGAAGCTCTCGCCTGGAGAACACACCGGAGATTAAACGGAGAAGACCAGACACTACACTTGATCTGAGCCATAGGGGCCGAGAAGCGATACCGGGAGCCTGGGACACCGCGCTGCCCTCTCGCTCCCACAGCTGTTCATGTCCCCAGGAGCTACTTTGATAACTTCGTAGCTAAGTGGCAATCACTGCCCCGGAGTGACTCCGATGCGGTCACTCAGCGCGCGAACTCCCCGCACCGGTTTCTGCTCAGACACAGAGAATTCTCTCCGCCCGCGTCCTCGGCTCATCTCGCCGGGCCCCCTGGCTGCCGCCGGACGCGGCTGATCTGCATAACCCCCCCCCCCCCCGACAGGGGACCCTCCCCGCGCTGCCCCCTCGTCTCCCCGCCCCAGGCGCTGGGTGCCGCGCTCCGCCGGAGCCCCGCTGCCCCTCTCGGACCCGGCCCCGGCCGGCGCCTCCGGCCGCCACTGGTCCAGCCACCGCCCCGTCCCTGCCCTGAGCTCCCGCAGCTTCTGCACTCGGCTCCGGGAGCCCGGCAGTGAGAGCCGGGCTGTGCAGGGAGGGGACTTTCTGGGGGTGCGGGGCGTGCAGGGGCGACGGAATTTCCGGTCCCTAAAAATGGGGGGGCCACCCGCGCCGGAATGTGGCCACCCCCCCTCCCGCGGCTCCCCTTCCTCCGAGCCCCCACCCTTGCCCCTCCCCATCCCCCGAGGCCCCGCCCCTTCCCCCGAGTTCCCCCGCGGCGCTTCACTTTCTCCGCGATCTCCTGCCCTCATGCCGCCTCTTCCCCCCAATCCCCGCCCCCGCACCGCCCCTTCCCCCAAGGCTCTGCCCGGTACCGCCCCTTTTCCCTAATTCTCCAGCCCCGTATTGCCCCTCCCCCCTTGTGCTTCCCCTTCTTCTTGAAACCCTGGTCCTGCCCCGCCCCTTCCCCAAGACTCCGCCCCACACCGCCCCTTTTCCCCAAATCCCGCCCTCACACCGCCCTTTCCCCCCATCCCTGCTCCCGCATTGTCCTACCTTTCCAGGGCCCGCCCCTGCCCCGCCTCTTCCTGCAAGGGCCCGCCCCTTCACTCGAGGCCCCGCCCCCGAACCGCCCCTTCCCTCAAAGCTGCGCCGCGTGCCGCCCCTTTTCCCCAATTCTCCAACCCCGCATTGCCCCTTCACCTTTGTGCTTCCCCTTCTTGAAACCCTGGTCCTTTCCCGCCCCTTCCTCCGTCCCCGCTCCCACACAGTCCCACCCCTCCTGGGCCCGCCCTGCCCCGCCTCTTCCTCCAAGGCCCCGCCTCCGGACCGCCCCTTCTCCCGAGGCCCCGCCCCTGCACCACCCAGCAGCCCAGGAGTAGGGCAGAGTGGGGATGCGGGAGGGCAGAAACTTACTGAAGAAAAAGAATCCGGTCCCAGCCCCCTGTTCTGCCCCACACTTCCCGGGTGCCCTTGGGCACATCAGTCAGTCTCTCTGGCCCTCAGTTCTCCCATCCGGGAAATGGGGCTGGTGGCACTTCCTGCCCTCGCAGGAGCCTGGGAGGAGAACTACCCTGCGGGTTGGGAAGAGGCTCGGACCCTGGGATAATGGGCGAGGGGCGCAGGGGGAGCATCTTAGCACCATCGTTTGGTATCTGGAGTCTGTCTGGAAACAAAATATTTCCTGAAAGTCATTCCAAAAACCTGTATCCAGCCACAACCTTGGGAAATATTAAACAAAGCCGCACGTTTTGTCCACCTTCTCTAACTTCTAGACCCCACTCCGCGCCCAGAGCCCGGGAGAGAACCCAGGTGTCCTGGCGCTCAGCCCTCACCCTGCTGTGACCACTAGACCCCACTCCCCTCCCTGGGTGCTGCAGGGGTAACTGTCTCTGTCCCAGCTCTGCTCAGGGCCTGGACTGATTTTCCCAAAGTGCTTCCTTCCAAATCCATCACATCTGCCCCCCTCCCCCCCCCCGCCCACCACTGCCCACTCGCGTGTGGGGGCACCAGCACCGTGCGGGGTTGTGATGGGAAATCATCCAAGCTGGCCCTAGGGAGACGTGTGTGTTCCTGCCGTCCCCTGCTGGCCCGGTTGAGCCCTGCTCTGTGTGTGTGTGTGTGTGTGTGACACTGTGTTTGTATCAGTGTCAATGTGTTGTGGGGCTAACCGGTAGGAAATGGTTTTGCAGGACTTTGTATCCTGTAGCAGGTGACACACAAACACACCACAGCTACCACACAAACACCTCCACACAGCCAGCCATTCAGACACGCTCACGCTCAAAGGGACTCACACAATCCCAAAAACACCTACAGACACTCACACACTCCACATCCAGGGCATACGCTAGCCCACCCCCGAAAGAGAGGGACAATCACACCCCCAGCACAATCACAATCACCCCCACACACACTGGAATATTCACAATCATGCTCAGACACAACCACACAGAGTTCACTCCCAGCGCTCCCAACACAAGGACCTCTCGCCCCACGCAGCCTGTGGCGAGGCCTGTGGAACTCACTGCCACTGGACCGCTACCCATGGGAATGGACCATTCCAGGAGACCAATAGACATAGCCGTGGCGACAGATGAGGATGGGCTCCCAGGGTCTGACCCAGGCTGAGACTGGGCTAGAGGGGCCCATGGCTCTGATCTAGAGGGATCTATCCAGCAGGGGGCACCGTGACCCACACACAAACCCATCGGAAGCACCTTTCTTAGCGGATCTCCCAGGCCATCCCCCACCCTGCCCCTGGTTGAGTAACTAAGGGGGCCGCACGGGACTCTGGGCCGTGTTGCAACCCGGCCCCACCCCCTCGCTCCCACACGCTGGCGGGTTGGTTAACTGCCGAGGGATTACGCAAGAGAGAGTCAGAGCCAGGAAGAGAACCCAGGAGTCCTGGCTCACCCCTTCCACCCCCACCACTCTAACCACTAGACCCGACTCTCCTCCCAAGGCTGGGGGTAGAACCCAGGAATTCTGACCACCAGCCCCGCCCCCCGCCAAACACTAAACCCCACTCCCCTTTTAGATGTTAGGCTCGCTGCCTCTTCTATCCACGTACCCCACCCTCTCCATCTCTCCATCCCTTTGCTGCAGGTTTTTGGGGTGTCACCCCTGCTCTGCGCTCCTCCAGTGCAGCCCAAGGCCTTCCCTCCCCCCAACCACATATCCTCTCCCCCTGGTACTGGATCATCTGCTTGGCCCCCCACTCCCTCTCGGGGCGTGCTGTGCAGTGTGTCTGGGGATTGTGCAATGATCCAGCACCAGGCAACGCGGAACGGAAACCACAGGCCCTGCCCTGCCCCGCCCCACCCGATCTGCCCTCCAGGTGCATCAGAGCCCAGCGCCCCGCACCTGCACCCTCCTGAGCCACAGGGGGCGAGCCGAAGCCCCCACCACACTCCGCAGATGGGCGAAGGGTCAGGCCAGCCAGCCCTTGTAGGATGGGGGAATCGCCACCGAGGTTGATGGTATGGGGGCTGTGACACATGGAGAAGCAGTTGTAGCTGTAGCCAGCAGAGGGCAGCAGAGATGCACACACACAAACATAATTGCAAACATACACAAACACATGCATGAATCCAGCCACACACACACATTCTTACTAACATACACAAACACCCGCACAAATCCAGCTGCACACCAACACAACCCTAACAGATGCAAACACATGCACAAATCCAGCCACACGAACACACACACCTGCACGACCACACCCCCCCACAGCTACACAAACACCCCCACACACACACAACCCCTGCAGAACCCAATTCATACACAAACACTTGCACAAATCTGTACACACACACACCCCCATCCCCCTCCTATAGACACACCTTGGGTCACTGGGACACTTCACACTTCAGTTAGATGGGGTGCCCAGTACCGTGTCTATTCTCTGCCTCCCAGGGCCCATAGGAGGAGGATTGGGGGTGTCGTCGAGGCGCACTGTGCTGTGGCTATTTTCTGCCCCCCAGGGCCCATAGGGGCGGATTGGGGGTGTGGCCATGCTGCCCTGCACTGTGGCTATTCCCTGCCACCTAGGGCTTATAGGGGATGGATTGGGGGCCTCAGCCAAGGGGGGGTTAGAGGTGGGGAGGGGGCTGTGGTTTCTGCACCACCTGGTTCCTGGCACAGGCTCCTTCGAGGATTTGCATTTCTTGGTAGTTTTCACCCCATCACCATTTCCTGCCCAGCCCCCTCCTGCTGTGTGAGATGGTTAAGGGGGGGATGGGAAGAACCCAGGAGTCCTGGCTCCCAGCCCCAGCTGTGCTAACGTACCAGACCCCACTCTAACCCCAGAGCTGGGAATGGAACCCAGGAGTCCTGACGCCCAGCCTCCCTTCCTCTAACCACTAGACCCCACTCCTATCCATTTTGGGAGCCAGGACGCCTGGGTTCTATCCAGGCTCTGGGAGAGGAGTGGGGGCTATTGGTTAGAGCAGGAGGAGCCAGGACTCCTGGGTTCTGTTCTCGGTGCTGCTGTGTGACACTGGGCCTCTCTTTTCCTCCCACTTTTTGGGTATGGAGACTGTAAACTCTTTGGGGCATGGCCTGTCTCTCACTGTGTCTGGGCAGCGCCTGGCCCAACAGGGCCCTGATCTTTTTAGGTGCTGCTGTGGTACAGATCACTGGTCCTGAATACTAAAAGGTATGGCACCACCATTGCCGTGCAAGGGCTAAATGGGATTCTTAACCCTGTGGCCCTCCGTGCACCCTTTCCCCCCAGCTCCCCAATTCTCAGCCCTTAGCCCCTTGTGCCGTTGCCCTCATCAACGGCAGTGCAGAAAGCCACCCAGCCCTAGCGCCAAAAGAAGAAGACAAGAAAAAAAAAAAGCTTTGCAAAAATTGGTCACACCAATAGGAAACCAGCCCCGGCGGTTAGTGACTTCACTTCCCAAAATTAGACGCACACACACACATACACACACACACATACACACACACACACACACACACACAGAGCACCGCTCATCCGGCCCCCTTTGCCAATGCACCACCTCGCCTCGTCCATGGAGGTCTAGGCGGGGAGCTCCGTGGGGGAGCAACGATGGATGGAACAATCAAGGTAGGTTCTGGAGATGTTCCTCCAGGTGCCGGTGTCTGGGCTCCAGCTGGTGCTGGGCTCATGCTGGGCTGCATTCAGTTCCTCTCTCTCTCTGGTGCGCGCCCCGGCTCCACAAACGCCCCCCCCCCCTCCGCTCTTTCCTTCTGGTACAAAAAATTTCCTCTTCCTTCCCGTTCGTGGCGGTCGATGTCGCTGAGCTTAAATAACCCAAACCAAACCGCCTGAGAGAGAGACACCCACGGTGCTGCTCAGCCGGAGCCCCGCAAAGGCACATGCCTCCCCCACCCTCCCCTCCCCGTTCCCAGGAGCGTGCAGGAAGGGGGTCAGGATCGGGGAGAGCCTGCGTCCCGAGGGGAGGAAATGGGGGGCTCACCCCCTCCATGGAGCATGGGGGTGCCATGGGGCACCTATGGATGGTTCCCACAAAGCAGGGCAGAAAGGATCTCAGGCCGGGATTGAAATGGGGGGGCCTGTGCCCCCAACATGGAGAATCTGGGGTGCAACCTTGCTTAACAGGTCAGTCTGTCCTTCTTTCTGTCACTGTCCCATTCTAGCTTTATCTAGCGCTCGTGTTCATTCTTTTTTGTTCCTTTCCTTCTCTAGCTTGCATGTTCTTGCTTGCTTTTGCTTTTTTCCCCCCTCTACCTTTCATGCTCTTTCTTTCTTTCCTTCGTGTTCTACCATTTTTTCTCTCCCTTTATTTCTTTCTCTGCCTTTCACACTCTTTTCTCTCTCTCTTGCTTGCTGGTTATTTTTTTCACTCGCTCTTTTTCCTCGCTCCCTTCCGAGCCAAGTGGGTTCTCCTCGCGCACAGATTTCGGGGCAGGTTTCCCTCCCGATCACCGAGTGGATTAAAAACGCCCCAGGAGCGTATTATGGGTTACCCAGCAGCTCCGCTGACAGGACCACGGCTGGCCCAGGAAGCCTGGAATTTCGTGCACTGCATCAAACCAAAAACCCATTGGCATCAAGGGAACAAGATCCGTGGCCGAGACCCAGTTGGATTTTGGGGGCGGCCTTCGATACTTAGAGACGTTGCATCTTTATCCAAGGGGCAGGGAAGGCGTTTCTCAGGCTCAGAGCCACTTTGATCGTCTCCAGGATTCTAGGGCTTTGGGATCGTGCTGGGCTACTACATTTGTTCCTCAGTAGGGAGAGCCGGGGCTTAAAGCCGGTTTGTACAGTGGGGAGCAAAAGGGGGGCTGCAAGGGGGGGGGGTCCCAGAGCCAGCAAGGAAATCACAAGGTCTATTAAGATTGATCCACCATCATTCTGGAAATCAGTGGCAGCGAGGCACCAAAATGCCCGGGAAGGTCTGGGCCTGCTGGACGAAAGCTGCTGCACCCAGAGGATGCTAGATCCCCCAGACTCGGTTCTCTGGCCACTTTAAGCACCGTCTGGCGAGAGGATGTTTTAACCGGCCAGGCCGCGACTGAGCTGAGGGGAATTAGCAGCCTTGGCAATGATGGTGGGGTCTCGTCATCTCCTTGGCCAGGGGAATTGTCTGATTTGCAGTTTGGTGCAGGGCTTTGCTGGGGCAGTTTCCTGGGGATCAGCCTGGTGTCTGCATATGCCGAGGCAACTGTGCCCAATTGATTCTTTCTGACCCGGGCACTACACAGACACACAGGGAGAGACGGGCCCTGCCTGGCTGAGATCAGGGCCCTATTGTGCCGGGCGCTTCCCAGACACAGAGAGAGACAGGCCCTGTCTAAAGAGCCCACAGTCCGAACAGATAAAGGACAGGAGTAGAAACTGAGGCCCAGAGAAGCGGCCAAGATTACATGGTAGGTCAGGGATTAGTCCTGGCTCCCAGCCCCCCCCCCCCCCCGTTCTAATCCATTGGACCCCCACTTCCAGGGCGGGGGATAGAACCCAGAAGTTTTGACTCCCAGAGACCCTCCCCAGAGCGGGGGATAGAACCCAGGGGTAGGGTTGCCAATTTTGGTTGGATGTATTCCTGGAGATTTCATCACATGACATAATCTCTAATTAAAGATTAATCTTTAATTCCTGGAGACTCCAGGCCAGTCCTGGATGGCTGGCAAGCCTACCCAGGAATCCTGGCTCCCAGTCCCTCCTGTGCTAACCCATAGCCCCCCCTCCCCAAGTCAGGGATAGAACCCAGGAGTCTTGGGTCCCAGCCCTCGTCCCCCATCACTAGACCTCCCTCCCCTCCCAGAGCAGAGTACAGATTGCTAATTTACAGCACACAAATTCTCCCGATCCAACAGACATGATTTGCTTCCACGCAACGTTTGACATCTCTGCCAGTTTCTCCCAAAGTCCAGATTCAGCGTCTGGGCTGTTATCAGGGCGAAACCCCCTTATCACACGGGGGTGGGGTGGGGTGGATCTGAAATGGAAACCGCACAGTCTGTGCCACTCCCTTATTACACGGACTCCCTTCTCCTTGGCTTCCCGGGCTGTTCCGTGGTTCTGGGGGTGATGCGGGGAGAGGGAGGTATCTGTGTCTGGCTGCCTCTGGGTGTGTCTGTGCGGGTATGTATCTGCCTGTCTGGGTGCGTGTGTACCTGCCTGACTGTGTGTGTGTCTGCCGGGGTGTCTGTCTGTCTTTGTGTCTGTGTGTATCTGCCTGTCTCCCTCTCGCTCTCGCTGACTCTGTGTGTCTGCCTCTGTGTATCTGTGTGCGTGGGAAGGGGGGGTTACACCCTGCATCTCTCTGTGTTTTAGTTTCCAGGTAACAGCTAATGTAGTTGCAAGGGGTGAAAAGGTCGGGTGTTTCAAGTGCAGGGCTGCGCACTCGGTACACACACAAAGGGAGGGTCATTCTCAGTGTATAGGGGGAAACTGAGGCACAGAGTGATGTAGCAGCAGGCACAAGGTCACCTAGGGAGTCTGTGGGAGACCTGGGCGTAGAACCTGGGGGGGGGGGGGCCTGAATTCAGCACCTTCCCCACAAGACCTGCCTTCCTCCCACACAGTGTTTTGGAGCAGGGGAGGAGGGGCTGGGAGCCACGATCCTGGGTTCTCTCCCCAGCCGGGGGAGGGGAGTGGGGTCCAGTGGTTAGAGCAGGGGGAGGGAGAGTTGGGAGCCAGGATTCCTGGGTTCTGTCTTGGCTTTGGGTGGGAGCTGGAGTGAATAGCTGTGTGTGCAGGAGGGCAAACCCCCCCCGCAAACCAGTGCCCCAGCCCCCAGCCCATTGTCTGGCCGGATGGGGAGCTATTTAAAGCAGCCCAGGCCAGCGCTGCTCAGAGCCTCGCTCCCCATCAGGTGGCCTTATCAGGAGTCCAAGAGGCTTCCGGCTTCGTAGCCTCAGGCTTCCTGCCTTGGCTTCCTGTGCTGCTGCCCAACACAGCCCCGCCCACTGCACACAGCCCCCCCCCCCCCCCCGCCAGATCACACCCATGGGCCCATCTACCCTGGTATCCTGCCCCAATCTGACCCATGGGCCCATCTACCCTGGTATCCTGCCCCAATCAGACCCACGGGCCCCTCTACCCCAGTATCCTGCCCCAATCAGACCCACGGGCCCATCTACCCCGGTATCCCACCCTGGATCAGACCCATGAGCCCCTCTACCCCGGTATCCTGCCACAATCAGAACCCTGGGCCCCTCTACCCTGGTATCCTGCCCCAGTCAGACTCACAGGCCCATCTACCCTGGTATCCCAGCCTGGGTCAGGCCCATGGGCCCATCTACTCCTGTATCCCGCCCTGGGTCACATCCATGGGCCCATCTACCCTGGTATCCCGCCCCGATGAGACCCGTGGGCCTATCTATCCCAGTATTCTGCCCTGGATCACATCCACAGGCCCATCTACCCTGGTATCCCGCCCCGGATCACATCCACAGGCCCATCTACCCTGGTATCCCGCCCCTATCAGACCCCTAGGCCCATCTACCTTGGTATCCCACCTTGGGTCCGACCCACAGGACCATCTATTCCGGTATCCTGCCCTTGGTCAGACCCAAAGGCCCATCTACCCTGGTATCCCGCCCTGATCAGACCCGTGGCCCATCTACTCCAGTATCCCATCCCCTCCCTGCCCCCCATATCAGAGCCCGGGGCCCATCCAGCCCCTAGAGATGGATAGAGGGGTTCATATGGGGATGGGTCTATAGCGTCCGGTCACTCCATGCTGTATGGGGTTGGGGTGGTGATGCAAGGCTTGTGCCCGCTGTCTCAGGCTACAGTACCTGGCTTCCTGCCCTCCCGGGCACACGTGGAAGAGGGTAACCTGGGTCCCCTTGTGGTGCTTGTGTCTCCCTCGATTACATGGGCACAGTGTGTAGCCCACAAGGTATTTGCACCTCTTATCAGACACAGCAGTGCCCCTTCCCCTGTGCTTTGAGTCCCGTGGGACCCGCCCTTGTGCGTGGGGTTTCCAACATTGCATCGACCTGGTGCCACGGGACTGCGATTGCACTGAATGCAAAGCCTGCAGCTCACCCATCATTCAGCGTGTGTGCAATTGCACGGATGGGGCATGTTCTGATTTTGATGCACACGGCACAGCTGCCGGGCAACGACTGTGCAAGTACACCCGTGCACGCTCTGCTTGTGATGCAACTGGCACGTCCCCCGTGCAATGGCTGAGAAGGGCCCTGACCATGCAGCGCTCTGGTTGTGAGGCATGTGGCGTGGCCTTGCAATCAGTGGGCAATTGTGTGGCTGGTGCATCCTTGGGCGCATCCCTCCTGCAATGGGGCCCGGGGCGTTTGCCCTGCTTGGGCACACGCAGGTTGTGACATGAATGGCACCTCTGTTGTAGGGCGGGCTGTCTTTGTGCACACGCTGATGGTGACACGAGCGCTTGTGGGGCACGTGGGCCATCCGTCGTGCAATGGGGGGGGCCACGATTCCACTGCTTGTGCGTGCACAATACGGGGCCCCTCTGTCATGCTCTGTGCTGCACGGCATGGCCCTGCCTTGGGCACGGGCAGGTGGTTCCGCACATGGGCATCTGTGTCCGCAGGCCACCTCACCCCAGATGGGCATCCAAAGCTTGTGCAACGTAACTCACCAGCCCGTCGCATGCCACCCCGGCCCCTCTGCCGTGCCCTGTGCCATCTGGTGTGCAAGCAGGCCTTGCGTGGAGCCCCCTACATGTGCTTTGTGCCATGCGTGCGCGTGCCATGTCATGCAGCCTGTGCCCCATGGGCCAGCTGCATGGTACCCGGTGGCCTGCTTGATTACTGCGCAGCTCGGGCATCATCGGTGGCCCCTCCACGGCACCCCACGACGACTGCCATGTGGGCTGCCACCCTGCAATGTACTGCAGCCCCTCCGGTCAGCACTGCAGGGCTGGCACCCCCCTCGGGCACCACATCTGGTGCCACACTGGCACTTCCACGCCACGTCGCGTGGGCATTGTGCCGCTCAGGCAACCTCGTCGGTGCCGCGCGCCTTGCCCTGCGTGGGGCACCCTCCGTCGTGCCTCCTCCGGGTGGGTGTTCCTCCCTTCCCTGGAGCCCCCCCCGCCCCGGCCTTGCCCCTCACGGCTCCTACCCGCCTTTGCAAGAAGGGATGCTGCATGCAAAGTCAGCAGAGCCCTGCGCAGAGCAGCAGCCTCGGGGGTGGGCAGGCACGGCAAGGGAGTAACCGCAGCCAGGCCCCCCTCCCCCCCCAATGCTTGGGCGCCCGATAACATCTCCAGCGCAGCAGCTCCCGCTGCAAACAGAGATCAGCCCAGCTCCCCTGAGACTTCTGCTTTCTGTGCAAAGAGCCCACACCCAGTGTGCTACTGTGTGTGTGTGTGTGGGGGGGAACCTAGAGGCAGATCAGATCAGAGCCCCCCACCCCCCCCAGCCCTGCAGCAGGGGCACACATAGCAGGGGATGGGGGGAGGTCAGTGTCAATCGAGTCAGGCTGGGCTTGGGAGGGTTCCCCCGGTGCCTGGGTCATCCTGAGATTCCTGCAGCTCCCACCGCCAACAGGGGGCACTGCAAGGGGCGGGGGGAGCTTGCAGTGCCCAGTTCTATCATCCTCCAGCAGGGGGCGCTGCAAGCAGTGGGGTGGGGGGAACCTTGCAGCTTGGGGCTTTGCTAGCTACAGGCTGGGGCATATAACCCAAGGCAAGGGCTGGAGGGGGGCCTTGCGGGGGGGGGGGGGCGAGTTTGAGCTATGAACCTGTGTGGGACCTCCACTCCTCTGCTTCCCTGCCTGTACCCGGGACTCCCTGCCTGTAGTCTATGCTCGAGCCTGAGGTGCTCTCCCTGTTTGCTCTGTCTGTGTTTCCCGCCTGTCCCTGTGATGCCCTGGCTGTACCTCCAGGGGTGTTGGCACCTTCCCTGCCTGTGTTTTCTGCCTGTACTTCTGCTTTCCCAGGGGGTTACCTGCAGACTCCTTCTCTGACCTCGGGCCAGGCTTCACGGCCTTTCTCTGCTCCCTTGGCTCCACGGCGCTGAGGCTGCATAGCCCCTCCCTGCCGGGGCTGGCGCCACATCTGACTGCCCAGGGATCCCAGTGTCACAGCCCCGCTCAAGCCCCCTGTGGAGTGGGGGGAGGCTGGGCGCCAGGACTCCTGGGTTCTATCCCCAGCTCGCGGCAAGGGAGTGGGGTCTTGTGCTTAGAGAGGGGGCTGCAAGCCAGGATTCCTGGGTTCTATCTGTCCCCATCTCTGGGACGGGAGTAGGCTGTGGAGGGGGCTGGGACCTGGGACTCCTGGGTCCTGCATCTGCCATAGACTATGTGACTTTGGACAAGTTACCTCCCCCCACCCCATGTCTCAGTTTTTCCATCAGTCAAATAGATACAATGGGAGGTACCCAGCAGGTGCAGCCAACTATACCCCCCCCTACATTCATAGAATCATAGAATCTCAGGGTTGGACGGGACCTCAGGAGGTCGTCTAGTCCCACCCCCTGCTCAAAGCAGGACCAGTCCCCAATTTTTGCCCCAGATCCCTAAACAGCCCCCTCAAGGATTGAACTCACAACCCTGGGTTTAGCAGGCCAATGCTCAAACCACTGAGCTATCCCTCCCCCCAATTACAGTGCATTATGTATGTGTGTGTCTCTGACTGTACTTTTCACAAGCGCACTGGGTGTGGCCGACTGTACATCTTGCACATGGTTTTGCATGCACTGTGCAAGCGTGTCAGTCATATGGGTACGGACCATTTATAGCTGTCTAGGCCTGCACAAGTGCATGTGTGTGTGTGTGTGTGTCTCTGGGATTTTGTGTGTGCGATTGTCTCTCTATGTGTGTGTGTGTGCGTGCGCCTGGGATTGTCTGTGTGTGTGTGATTGTCTCTCTGGGATTGTCTGGGTGCATGCGTCAGGCTGTGCCGTGTGGGTGTCCAGCTGGGCATCGGTGTGTGGCTGGGTGCAGCATGTGTGTCCGTGTAACTGTACCTGGCCTGGGAATGTCACACGGCAGACAAGGTTCCTTTGGCCTCAGTCCCGGGGTGGGGTGGGTGGGTGTTTGCAGCCCAGGCAGGGCCAGCCCAGGCAGGAAGCCGCACAGGCCACTGAACTGTCACCTGCTGGCAACCACGCTCGGGCGCCGGCAAACAGGAAACGTCCCCTCCCCCCAGGACTAACGGCCGGGGACAGACACCACTCTGGTGGGGGCAGAATAACACCAGGGCACCGTGGCAGTCAGGGCTGGCCCCGATGCCCCAGTGCAGCATAGCCATGCTGTGGGGAGCAGGGTGGGGGGCTCAGCAGAGGGCGCCGTGCTGCAGGGAGTTGGGGGGGGCTCAATAGGGGGCGCCGTGCTGCAGGGAGTTGGGTGGGGGGCTCAGCAGGGGGCGCTGGGCTGCAGGGAGTTGGGTGGGGGGCTCGGCAGGGGGCGCCGTGCTGCAGGGAGTTGGGGGGGGGCTCAGCAGGGGGCGCTGGGCTGCAGGGAGTTGGGTGGGGGGGCTCAATAGGGGGCGCCGTGCTGCAGGCAGTTGGGTGGGGGGCTAAGCAGGGGGCGCTGTGCTGCAGGGAGCTGGGTGGGGGGCTCAAAAGGGGGTGCCGTGCTGCAGGGAGTGGGGTGGGACACTCTAACCTCGCCATATGTCCCCCCCTGCAGGAGGCACTTTCTGTGGTGAGCGAGGACCAGTCCATATTCGACCCCTCCTACGGCCCTCCCCACCTCATGAAGACAGAGGTGCCCCCTGACGAGGAGTACAACTGCAAGGAGAGGCCGGTGCTGGGGGAGCCGGACTGGTCCAGTCAGACCAGCAGGGTGCACTCTGTGAAGAGGGAGAATGAGACTGTCAACTGCTCCAGGTCAGGCAGCTGGGGATAACCTGCGGGACTCCCTGCTACCAGGGATTAGTGGGGTTAACCTGTGGGACTCCCTGTCACTGGATATTAGTGGGGTTAGCCTGTGGGACTCCCTGCCACTGGGGACTGTGGGAACTGGCCCATGGAGCCAGGCTGCAGAGGGGGAGGTTCTTGTGCCCGTGGCCCAGCAGAAGGACCCGGCACAGCCCCCCTGCCCGCCCCGGGTCCACAACTCCCAGCTCAGTAGAGCTGGGCTGAACCGGCGCCCGCAGGAAATGACTCACTTCCCTCATCCCATCCCCAGGAAACCTCGGTCAGCGCCAGGGGCTGCGCTAGGAGCCCAGCCGGCCTCAGCGCCACAGGGCGGGTGGGACCGGCCAACACACAGCCCTGCTGGTGCTTCTCACTCCTGACCCGCAGCCCCTGCTAGCCCAGCCCTGCCCCCCCTACACAGTGGGTCTGAGACCGGCCAAACTCAGTCCTCTTGTGGTCGGATCCAGTCCTCACCCACCCCCCTGTCACCCTGCAGACAGTCCCCCGTGGACTGCAGTGTATCCAGACGGAGCAAATCCGGGAGCGACCCACACCCCATCCCCTACCCAGCCAGCTACAGTGACCAGCGGAGCAGCCCCCCAGCCAACCCCCCCAGCGAGGAGAAGAGGGTTATCGTCCCAGCGGGTGAGTGCACCCTCTCTTCCCCGCGTGCCCCCCGATAGCCTTTCACTGTAGCACAGCCCCTGCCCCCTCCCCTGACACGTGGGCCAGTGCTGGGGTCTCTTATTTCCTTGTTTGGGGCAGGGTTGGTAAATGCCTCCCAGGAACCCAAACGTCCGGGCCGGCTGGCCCCTCACCGTGCCACGTTTCTGGGCGGGTAGCTGCAGCCCAAGAACCCAGGTGTCCAGGGCCAGTTGGCCTCTTCCCTCCCCAAGCAAGGCTCAGAGTGGGTTGCTGTTCCTCTGGAACCCAGGTGTCCAGGCTGGCTGGACCCTTTCCCCACTCCTGTGTGTGTGTGCTGTGGTCTGGGAGGGCAACTGTACCCCAGGGACCCAGGCATTCGGGCTGGCTGGATTCTTTCCCCCTTCCCAGCAAAGCTGTGGCAGGGTGGTTGTGTCTCAGGGACTCAGGTGTCCGGGCCAGCTGGACTCCCCTGTGCATGTGTGTGCCATGCTTTGGTTGGGTAGAGCTCTCAGGAACCCAGGAGTTCGGGCCGGCCGGACTCCCGCTGTTTGGGTAGCTGTACTCTGGGAACCCAGGCATCCGGGCCGGCTGGACTCCCCATGTCTGTCTGTCTCCTGCAGACCCTGGCGTGTGGACCCAGGACCATGTGCGCCAATGGCTGGACTGGGCGGTGAAGGAGTATGGGCTGGAGGAGGTGGACGTGGGCCTGTTCCAGCACGTGGACGGCAAGGAGCTGTGCAAGATGGGCAAGGAGGATTTCCTGCGCCTCACCTCGCCCTACAACGCCGACGTGCTGCTGTCCCACCTGGCCTACCTGCGGCAAAGTACGGCCAGGCCCCACGGAGCCCCTCCCATCCACAGGGAGCCCCACCCACAGACAGGGAGCCCTGCTTCCCCAGAGACAGGGAGCCGCCTAGGATCAGGATAACCATACATGTCTGGGAGCCCCATCCCCAGACACAGGACCTAGGCCCCCAGACATAGGAGCCCCACCCCTAAACCAGGGAGCCCTGCCCATCACCATAAACCACGCCCCCTATTGCAGGAGCCCCACCCACCTATTGCAGGGCCCCCCTGCTCCACCCTGTGGTGCTCTGGACAGACCCCAGCTCTGACCAGCGCTCTCTTGTCTCCCCCACACAGGCAGCCCAACCTTCACCTACCCGGCTGCCCCAGCTGTGACCCCTCAGCCCCCCGCACCCCCACCACGGGTGCAGGTGAAAACAGGTGAGTCTGCGAACACCAGCCCTGCTCCTCCCCCATGGGCTGGGAGCCAGGACTCCTGGGTTCTAGCCCAGCTCTGGGTGGGGAATGGGAACTGGGGCAGGATTCCTGGGTTCTATCCCAGCTTGGGGGAGGGGGGACTCCTGGGTTCTATCCCAGTGGGGCTGGGGGGGGGGGGAATGGGAACTAGTCGGGGGGGAGGGCTGGGAGCCAGGACTGCTGGGTTTGCTCCCCAGTTGTGGGAGAGGAGTGGGGTTGAGCGATTAGAAAGGGGAGGGGGCTGGGAGCCCGGACTCCTGGGTTCTGTTCCAGCTCTGGGTGGGGAGTGGAGTCTAGTGGTTAGAAAGGAGGGGGCGCTGGGACCAGACACAGAGCAGGGCTTGTCCTCTCCAGCAGTGGTTCCCCTCCCCTTCGCCACTACTAATGGACTGTTTCCCCCCCACTTCGCTATTGGCCTGCAGAATCCCCCTATGAGGAAATCAGGCGAAGCAGCTGGAGCAGCTCCCTCAGCGGGGGCCCCAAAGGTACCATCATCTCCCCCCGCCCGTGTCTCCCCAGGGGGCACTGCCCCATGGCTGGCTAAAACCCCCTGAATCCAACTCAGGGCATGGCTCCCGCATGGGGGGTGAATCCCGGGGCTACTTCCCCAGGGTGCCGGCTGGTGGGTCCTTCCCCTTCCCTAACGCTCTCCCCCCACATTTCTCCCCCACCCGCCAGGGTCCCCCCCCCAGATCCAGGGGGTGAATCGGACGAGTGAATCCCCGCGGATCGTAACAGGTGGGTGCCTCTGCTTAGGGAGTGGGGCGGGGGGAGATTGCCTCCATAGCTAGGCCCCTCTCTGCCCCATGGATGGCCCCCTGCCCCACACACCAAGGTCAGGGAGTGCCGCGAACCCAAGGAGGGGGGTATTGAATGCATTTTGAGGGGTACGTCAGTCCCCAAACAGTGCAAGGTTTAGGGGTGCGTAGATCTCCTGCTCATGGAGAGTTTTGGGTTGGGCCCTGGGGGGCGGTCTGATTGGGTTGGGGGCAACTGGGGATTTGGTGTGAAGCCCATCTGGGAATGATGGGTCATGGGGACCTGGGGGGTCAGAGGGTTAGATGAGGGGCTGGGAGTCAGGACTTCTAGATTTCCATGATGGGGGTTGGGGTGGAATGGGTCCCAGCGGGGGGCAAAGGGGGTGTCTCTGACGCCCCCCAAAACTAACTCCCCCCAACTCCCTTTTCACCCCCCAGATCCATACCAGGTCCTGGGACCCACCAGCAGCCGCTTGGCAAACCCAGGTGGGTCTGGGCACCTATTACAGCTTGGGATGGGGTGAGGTTCTTTGTAATTGCTAGAGACATGGGGGGCTGGGAGCCAAGACTCCTGGGTTCTATCCCTGGCTCTGGCAGGGGAGTGGGAGCTAGTGGGTTAGAGCGGGGGCCGGAGGGAGGAAGAGGGGCTGGGAGTTAGGACTCCTGCGTTCTGTCCCTGGCTCTGGCAGGGGAGTGGGCTCTAGGGGGTTAGAGACCCTACAATAACAAACCAGGGCCCTCCTTCCTGGGGCAAAGCAGAGCCCCTCCGTTAACAAACAAGTGCACCCAGCAGACCCTACCAAAACCAGCCAGAAAAGACCCTACAATAACAAACCAGGGCCCCCCTTCCTGGGGCAAAGCAGAGCCCCGCCGGTACCAAACCCGTCTCCCCGCCTGGCAGGCAGCGGCCAGATCCAGCTGTGGCAGTTCCTGCTGGAGCTGCTGTCGGACAGCAGCAACGCCGGGTGCATCACGTGGGAGGGCACCAACGGGGAGTTCAAGATGACAGACCCGGACGAGGTGGCGCGGCGCTGGGGCGAGCGCAAGAGCAAGCCCAACATGAACTACGACAAGCTGAGCCGGGCCCTGCGCTATTACTACGACAAGAGCATCATGACCAAGGTGCACGGCAAGCGCTACGCCTACAAGTTCGACTTCCAGGGCATCAGCCAGGCCCAGCAGAACCACCCGGGCGAGGGGCCCCTCTACAAGTACCACCCGGCCGAGCTGTCCTACCTGCCCACCTACCACCAGCAGAAGGTGGGCTTTGGCCTCAGCCACGCCGCCCAGCTGCCCGTCTCCTCCGCCGGCTTCTTCGGGCCCCCCTCGCCCTACTGGAACGCCGGCTCCGGGAACCTCTACCAGAGCCCGCCCGTGCCCCGGCCCGCCGCCGGCCACCTGAACTCCTTCTACTAGCCATGGGGGGCGCCCGGCCTGCCGCCGGCCACCTGAACTCCTTCTACTAGCCATGGGCGGTGCCCGGCCCATTGCTGGCCACCTGAACTCCTTCTACTAGCCATGGGGGGGCGCCCGGCCTGCCGCCGGCCACCTGAACTCCTTCTACTAGCCACGGCGGGGAGGGGGGGGGGCGCTTGGCCCGCCGCCAGCCACCTGAACTCCTTCTACTAGCCACGAGTGGATGCTTGGCCTGCCGCCGGCCACCTGAACTCCTTCTACTAGCCACGGGGATGCCCCAGCCTGCCGCTGGCCACCTGAACTCCTACTAGCCATGGGGAGGAAGCGGGTGCCATGGCACATAGGGGGCTGCCTAAATGCCTACTAGCCATGGGTGGGGTCTCCCCAAACATGGATAGCCACGTGGGATCCTTCTGCTGCCTGTCCCCACCCCTGTTGCTGCCTCCAACCCAACCAGAGCCTGGAAAGACCTCCCCCTTCCCTCCCCTGCCCCGATAGTGGGGTGCCCCCCCACACCGCAGGTTTTGGGGGGACCAGGGGCTCCCCACTCTGGCTGGGTTCCTTGTGCTCTGAACTGGGCGGGGCCCGGGGGGACAGCCAGGGGGCTGGGATTAATTGGGGTGCAGGGTTTTTTAAATGAGGAATTCACCTGCAGCTGTCCCTCCCAGAAGGCAGAACACCCCCCACCCCCACCCCCGCCTTGCGCAGAGGCCTCCCCTCCTCCTCCCAGCGTGGCTCCCAGCTCCCAGAGCAGGTGCTCGTTGAACACCGCGGGATGCCTGTTGGGGGCTGGCTGAGAACACCCTTTGGGTGAGGCTGCTGGCTGTTGAGAGTGGACACCTGGCAGGGGGGGAGGCGGGTTGTTGCCTTTGGGAGCCAGCTGAGGCTGGACACCTGTTGTTACAGGAGCCAGCTGTTACCTCCAGACACTAGGGGGCGCCTGTTGGGCGAGGCCGGCTGTTGTGTGGCAGTGCATATGGGGGGGGGGGGGTGGGAATCGGCTATTGCCTCTGGACATGCAGGGCTGGATCAGGAATCCCAGCCAGCTGTCTCCCCCTCCATCCCCTCATCCCCCCCACCCCGCCCCCCCGTAGGCAGGGCCCGTGGGTCTCCTGGTAGCAGCCCCCTCCCTGGGAGAGGGGTGTGCGGATACGTCCTAGCACCACTGCTCTGCAGGAGGATTGTATCCGTGACACCCCCAGGCCCATGGGGCCGACAGCGACTGTAATATGCCTCCTCCCTCACCCCATGTATTAAAGGTTGTGTTGTTACGTGTGACATTGTTTATGCATGCAAGGTGGGGGGGGGGGGGGCCCGCTGGCAGGGGGTGAGGCCCTGGGATGTTGGGGAGATTGGCTGGGGAGGCCTAACGGGGTAGGGAAAGGGACTAGCTGTGGGGAGGCCTAGCAATGGGTGGGAAGGGGGGGGTGGCAGTGGAGGGGGGCAGAATAGGAGGGGCTCGCTCTACTTCACACCCAAGCTCCAGGAGAATCTCCCTTAGCGGACGCAGCCTCAAGGCTTGGGGCCGCTCCAGGCTGGCTCTCTCCAGCAGGGGGTGCCGGCTGCTCCCATGGGAAGGGGTTCCGACTGGGATGGGGGGGGGG
Source organism: Chelonia mydas (assembly GCF_015237465.2). Lineage (NCBI taxonomy): Eukaryota > Metazoa > Chordata > Testudines > Cheloniidae > Chelonia > Chelonia mydas. The sequence continues at coordinate 14,721,647 of NC_051264.2, forward strand.
GAGGAGCTAAGTGGGGGCAGACCTCCACTCCCCCTACCCCTTCCCCCAAAGGATACAGCTGCCCCTGCGCTGTCAGAACAATCCTGTCCCCCCATGCATGGGGGGTATCAGTGCTCACAGCTTCCTGCCCCCCGTCCTCCAGACCAGCTGGGGCTGGGCAAGGATCATCTACAGGCAGGGGTGTCTGGCTGAATGGGGGCTGAGGTCAGGCCAGGGAGCCAGGACACCTGGGTTCTATCTCCAGCCCTGGGAGGGGTGTGGGGTCCAATTGTTAGAGCAAGGGGGGGGGGGGGGGGGGGGCTGAGATTGGCTCCAGGGAAGACTGCAGACAAGCTCCCACATACAGAGACACCTGGCCACCATCCTCCAGCAGGTGGCGCTACAGCCTGCCACACCTACTCCAATCTGCACCTACCTTCCAGCTCCACAGTGCTACTGCCCCCTGGTGGAGACACTGCAGGGCTCCCTCCCCTAGGGGTTACATCAGGGGTGGGCAAACTTTTTGGCCTGAGGGCCACATCTGCATATGGAAATTGTATGGCAGGCTATGAATGCTCATGAAATTGGGGGCTGGGGTGCGGAGGGAGTGTGGGCTCCTGGGTGGGGCCAGAAAAGAGTTCAGGGTGCAGGATGGGGAGTGTGAGGGCTCTGGGCTGGGGGGGTGCGGCTTCCAAGGTGGGACCAGAAATGAGGGGTTTGGCATATGGGAGGGGGCTCCGGGCTGAGGCAGGAGATTGTGGTGTGGGCACGGGTAAGGGCTGGGGTTGGAGCAGAGGGGTTAGGAGTATGGGAGGGGGCACCAGCCAGGGGGCTTTGTGCACTGCCCCATCCGCAGGCACCACCCCTACAGCTCCCATTGGCTGAGGTTCCCAGCCAATGGGAGCTGCAGAACCAGTGCTTGGGGCAGGGACAGCAGCAGCAGGATGCGGAATCCTCTGGCTGCCCCTACGTGTAGGAGCCGGAGCAGGGACATGCCGCTGGCTCCCGGGAGCCCTGTGGAGTGGGACAAGCCCCTGACCCTGGTCCCCAGCAGGAGCTCAAGAGCCGGATTAAAAGGTCTGACAGGCTGGACACAGCCTGTAGTTTGCCCACCCCTGGGTTACACATACCTGGGCTGCCCTACCAGGTCAGAGCTTGAGATCCAGCACCCAGCCAGCCCCCCGCTGCAGGTCAGGATAGAGGGGCACTGGCAGAGCTTGCGGGGGGGAGCCCAGGTCAGGCCCAGCAGGGGGCTATTGAGCCAGGATTGAGGGATACTGGCAGAGCTGGGGGGAAGCGGGGGAGCCCAGAGCTGGGCTGTAGGATGGGATTGATGGGCACTGACCCGAATTATTCATCTCTGTGGGGGAACAGCTTGGTGCTCGCAGTAATCACCTCTCCCTCTGCCCCCCTACCCTGGGTTGGAGGGAAGCGAATGAGGCTTTAGACCCATCCCCATCCCTGAGCTCCGACCCTCCAGCAGGAGGCGGTATGGACCTGGGGAGCACCCCCAAAACCATGCTCCAGGGAGAAACAGCAAGGGAACCCCAGCCATTGGGCTTGTAAGTACAAAAGAAAAAAAAAGAATATTTATTAGAGTGGAGCCCCTGGCCCTGGGGGGAGCGTTACACACATGCCCACCCCCCATGGGCACCGGTACCCCTGGGCAGCACCCAAGGGGGCACTGGAGAGTCCATGGAGGAATCAGCCCTGGGCCAGGAGCTGTCATACAAGACAGATGGAACGGGGCAAGGAAGCTGGCCACCCAGCACCAAAGCCCCCAGGGCAGGCGGGGGCCAAGTCCGCCTGGCGTCTGCTGGGGGGCCCAGGGTAGGGGCCCGGGCTGGCAGGATCCTCCCCCCCGGCTATCTCAGTCCAAGTTTCTTCTTCTCTTTCTGCTTCTTGCGCACCACATCGATGTTGCGATCCTTCCACATGCTCTTGCGCAGCTTGATGGGGCGGCTGCCCACGTATTTACCTGTCGGGGGACACAGATGGGAGCAGGGGGTCAGTAGATGGGGGGCAGCAGGTGCTCCCAGAATGGGAGGGGGGGAACGGGAGGGGACATTACACAGATCTGGCTGCACCTTCCTCCGCAGAGGTGCTTTTCAAACACCCTCAGGTTGTTCCCTTCGCCAGGCTGGGTGCTTCTCCCAGGCCAATCGCCAGGGCTCTATGTGGGGCTGAGCTGCCCCATAGCTTGCATTGCCCGCCAGGCCCTCCCCCCGTAAATCACCTTTGGGCAACCTCAGCCCCCCCAGCCCAAGATACACGCTGGGGGTGGCACCAGGGTCAAAGGGCAGCCAAGCCAACTGGAGCAAGACAGGGTAACCTGCCCACCACCCATTAGTGGTGCGACAGCCTAATCCACCCCCCCCCCGGCACCTGTCCCACCTCCCCTCACCGTTCATCTCGCGCATGGCGCGGACGTAGTCGTTGGGGTCCTTGAAGCTGACAAACCCGTAGCCCTTGGTCTTGCCGGTGCGCTTGTCCCGGATCACCTTGGCCTTGAGGAAGGACGGGTAGCGGCTGAAGGCCCGGGCCAGGATGTCGTCGTTCACCTCGTTGCCCAGGTCCCCGCAGAAGATCCGGAAGTCATCTGGGATATGGGGTGGGGGGGGGAGGTTGAGAGAGGGGCAGGGCCATAGGACCCCTGCCTGTGATCATGGCAGTCCTCTGCCAGAGCTCAGCATCTGCTGCATGGAATGAGCCTGCCAGGTCAACCCCCAGCAATATCCAGTGGCAGGGAGTCCCAGAGGTCAACCCTCAACATCATCCCCCTGCAGCAGGGAGTCCCACAAATCAACTGCAATCATATTCTGGGGTTCGCCTGCACCCCGCTCCAGTTGGCAATCCCTCCCCTCCCCACCCCAGCCCAGCCACCTGGGATTCCCCCCCGCCCCAACTCCAGCTGATCACGACCCTGCCCCCCACTCACCTGAGTCCCACTCCAGCAGGCTGGAGTCCTCCCAGCAGCTCCCGGCGGCCGTGCGGATGCAGCGCTTCAGCTTTTCCTGCCTGCTTTTCTTCTTGTCCTCGACCACGGGTTCCGCCACGGGCTGGGGAGGCCACGGGTCAGCCACATCCCCCAGGGCAGACCCCAGAGCAGCCGTCCCCGCGCTCTCCACTCCCTCCAGGGCCTTCACAGCCCTCTGGCCCAGGGCTGGCTCCAGACCACCCCCTGCCCCGGTGAGATCCTGACTGAGCCATGGGGAGCCCCCCCGTCCCCCTTGGGATTTCCCCAGCCTGCGGCCTACTGGCAGAGGAGGGACCGTCACACAGTGCAGACCAAGCCCCACCCCCGCATGCAGCACTCCCACGGTACAGACCCCCACCCCCTGTAGGAGCAGCCCCCCGCCTTGGCACAGGACCCTCCTTCCCTATTGGTACCCCTGGTGTCTCTGGAGAGACCCCACCCCCACCCCTCCCGTGGTTCCCCCCACTCCAGCCCAGACTCCCTCCCACTTGGTGTCCCCTCACAACCATCCCACATTCCCCACCCCAGCCCTCCTGTTCTCCCCCTACTCCCGCACATACCCCTTCCCCGATCCCCTCCACCAGAGAAAGATGTCCCCTTACCTCCATTGGTGCAAATCCAGGTTCAGGGCCCCGGGGCCGCCGTCCCCGTATGGGCCCCAGTTCAGGCCCACGCAGTGCAGGCAGCACCCTGGCCTCTGGCATCACAGGCTCCACCTCAGGCATGCTGGGGCCGATCACAGCCTCCTCCAGCCCCCCCGGCTCCTTCTCTTCCACCACAACTGGTGGGGGCTGCTCCCGCAGCTCCTCCTGCAGCAACAGGGAGACTGACACAAGGGCCATGCGACTGCAGAGGGACTGGCCTGGGGAACTCCCCACCTCATTAATCCAGTCCAAGGGGAGCAGGTGTGTTCGCCCATGGGACTCCCTGCCCCATGAATCCCATGAAAGGTCAGCCTGAAGCCCTGAGTTAACTGAATATCCAGGCAGGACAGGTTATTATAAAGGAATTAACCAATAGGACACCGGAGCTAGCCCATGGGACTTCCTGCCGCTGGGGCAGTTAATGGGGTTAACACAAAATCACTGGGTTAAACCTGCAGAACTCCCTGCCACTGGGACATGTACTGGGAGTTCTCCATGTTCCACGCACTAATCCTCCAAACATCGATGCAGTGGGCGAAATCCGAGGTACTATAAGGATGGAATCCTGGGGGACATTAAAGTCCGTCCCACAGGACCCTCCACCCCTACTGCAGGGGTGTGGCCGGCACCTGCCCCACTAATCTCCCGGCATTCCCCCCAACCTGGCCAGCACCAGAGCCCTTCCAGGACACCTCCCAGCCACAGGGACATGGCAGCAAGCAGCTTGGTATGTTTTAAAGGGGCATTAGACATTTAATAACCCCATACAAGACTGGCAAGGATCAGAGCTCTTGACCCTCGTGCTTCAGGGCAGGAGCAAAGCCACAGACTGGGGGAAGGAAGGAAGCTCCCCCCATGGGGTAGGATGGCCCAGCGAGATGTGTTTTGGGCAGGGGTGGGTGGGTGTGTTTAATGCCTTCCTCTCAAGCACCAACGGAGTTTGAGTGGCAGAGAGCTCTGCCTCTGCCCCCCCATACCTCCTGCTTTTTCACCGGCGGTGCGGAGTACACTGTGGGAGCTGCCTGGATCACCATGGGGTTTATCTTCGGAGCTGCCACGACAGGGGGGCGGGGAACTGACATCAGAGGAGTGATCGGGCCGATGGGGACCCCGGGTCCCACCTAAACAGCAGCAACAGCAGGGTCATTAAAGGGGCTTATGCAGACAATGGCTCCCTGGCCTGTGCCTCTGTCCAGCTGCTGGACAGAGCTTAGAATACAGCCCCACCCCCACAGCTGGCGATACCCCCAGTGCTGAAATGCAGCTGCCTCTGGGGTGGGACATAGCAGTTAGTGAGCAGCCACACAACAGGGTCAGCCAGCACTGACCGTGAGAGGACAGCGCTCCCTCTATTGAGCCCTCCACCACGCTCCCTGCAGCACAGCGCCCCCTAGTGCCATGCTAAGGCATCGGGACCAGCCCTGACTGCCAGGGGAGAGCGCCCCCAACCCCGCTCCCTGCAGCACAGCACCCCTAGCGCTGCACTGGGGCCAGCCCTGACTGCGAAAGGAAAGCACTCCCCCACAGCTTCCTGCAGCACCTATCATTCCATTTGCTTCTCCTCCAATTGCTGACCAGCCCCAACCCTGCTTCGCTCCAGATCTGATCCCACGATACAGCCACAGACGCCCTCCACCTTGGCAGGTGAGAGCCAACCGCCACTCCCCATTGGCTCCTGTCCCTCCCTCTGGCCCCATCGCTGAAGGAAACACACTCACCGGTGGGCCAGTTCTCATAGGCCCTATGGGCCCCATAAGCGGGCCAGGGGGCCTCTGCATGGGGGGTCCCATCATCATCTGTGGGCCCTGGGGACCGGGCATGGGGGGCCCCACCATGGCTGGGTGGTGAGGCGGACGCATCGCCAGGGGCCTGGGAGCACCGGCTACGAGACAGACAGACAGAAAGAAACGGGTTTTCCATTTCGATGACAACAGGATTTCCCCCATGGCTTCGATTCTGGGACTAACCCCTGATTCAAGGACGGAGGGAAATCCAGGAAGCGAAACTTACCCAACAGGAAGTGAAACCAACCATCCCACCCCCGGGCTTTAAGAAGTGCAAAGAAAGGAGCAAGCAAACTGCACCAGGAAAACAGGCTTCCCCCTTCTGCTTCGGTTTTAGCATTTCCCCTGACTGGGGGAGAATCCAGGAAGTGAAACTGGTCTCCCCGTCCCTTGGCAAAGAATAGAGCAAACAAACTGCTAACCTCAGGATTTATAGAAAGGCCTGATTTATTTCTCAAGAATCTCACTTATCAGGAAAACTCGGGAGGGAATTTTTATTGAAATACGATTTCAGACTCAACAGTGTCTCCTGATTGAAAGGGAGAGCACCGGTAGGATCCAGGCATGTCAGACGAGGGTAAAGATGGGGCTGGCTGGGGGAAGCTTACCAGATCTCTGCAGGACGTGAGGCACAAAGGCTGGTCGAAGGATTGGAGGCCTCTGTGGAGGGACAACTGCAGAGGGTGAGAAGGACAATTTTACGTTAAGGCGCCAGGCTGGGTCTTGCAAGTGCTGGGTTCAATTCCCAGCACTGCTGCACGCTCCCTGCGTGACTGCGGACAAATTACTTTGACTCTCCATGTCTCACTTTCCTCTCCTGAAAAACTAGAATGGTCCTTCTTTTGCCTCGTCTAGTTATATTGACAGCTTTTCGGGGCAGGACGGTCTCTCATTGTGTCTGGGCAGTGCCTGGCACGATAGGGCCCTGATCTCAGCTGGGGCAGGGACTGTCTCTCACTGTGTGTCTGGGCAGCGCCTGGCACAACTGGGTCCTGATCTCAGGTGGGACAGGGACTGTCTCTTGCTGTGTGTCTCAGCAGTGCCTGGCACAACTCAGCTGGGGGTGCTACTGTATTACAAACAGACCAAGCGTACTAGCTCTGGGACTGATCATTAGGGGAAAATCCCTTCTAGACTCCAAGCTGTAAGGCAGCAATGTACAGGAATCATGTTACCCTGAGGAAATTGCATCCTGGTTGATTAGACAGCTGCCTTTGGAGGAGGAGCCTTGTTAATATCCATCCACACCCATCCCAATTCTGTACAGCGATCACATGAGTTACGTCAGGCATCTAGGGTGAAGGAAGATGGGAGCTGGAGTCCCCTCCCCCAAACCACGATTGGAGTGCAGGTTTCACATTTCAACGACATGAGGCAAACTGAGTCACAGCCAACTGCTGGCTCAGCTGGATTCATTCCCACCCCGTCTTGTGATGTCAGCACAGACAACAGAACAAATACAACATCTTTTCTACACCTTTGCAGCTAAAGGATCCCAAAGCCCTTTAGAGGCTGCATACACAGCAGGGGTTTTCAAACTGGGGGTCAGGACCCCTCATGGGGTCACGAGGTTATTAAATGGGGGGTTGTGAGCTGTCAACCTCCACCCCAAACCCCGCTTTGCCTCCAGCATTTATAATGGTGTTAAGTATATTAAAAAGTTTTCTAATTTATAAGGGGGGGAGGTCGCACTCAGAGACTTGCTAAGTGAAAGGGGTCATCAGTAGAAAACGTTTGAGCCACAGATATACAGTAATCATTCACTCAGTGATGAAATGCAGCTGCCTCTAGGGCGGGGCACAGCAGCTGTATACAGGCAGCTGCATCTCACCACAGAGTGAATGATTACTGTATATGCAGCCTCTAGAGGGCTTTGGGATCCTATATAGTGCAGGGCTAAGATGCAGCTGCCTCTGGGATGGCATACAGCATTTATAAAGCATGTTAGGCTTCTTTAGGGTTAGGAACAAACTTTGCCTGAGAGATTATTCCATAACTGTCCACTAGAGGGTGCACCTTACACCATCCTCTGAATCAGCTGGTGTAGGCACCTGTCAAGAGACCAGGCAGACGGGATACCTCACTAGAAGGACCTGCTGGTTCGATCCAGACAGCAGGGAGGAGGCCACATTAGACGAGGCCACGGTTCTGATCCAGGGTGGCAGGATACCAGGTTAGATGGGCCTATTGCTATATATATGATATGATAAAGCTGCTCCCCAGAAGACAACCGTTCGGTAGCCCCATGTATGAAATGAAGTTACTGGGTCTCCTGTCAGTTCCTAGCTATATCGATGCCTGCAAACAAACAAACCCAGCACCCAGCTGGGACAAATAGCTCATCGGCAGCCGTGGAAGAGGAGCTGTGGGCTAGCTGAGCCCCCCCTCCAGGCGGTGAGGTTTGTGGAGGGACTCCTGTCCTGTCGCTGTACCTGCCCTGCGGATGAAGAGGGGGCTTCGGTTCTCGGGGCTGTCGATCCGGCACCTCTCGCCAGCGCTGAAGTTCACTCAAAGAGAAAGAAAGGACACATTGCTTTGGAATCTCAAACGTGCCATGTGCAGTCAGACACTAGGCCACCGAGACACGCTACGTACCTGGTCCCACGAACGGTACTGGGGGGGCCACGATGGGGGCCACGACGGTGGCTGCGGCAGCTGCTCGGGCTTCTAAGCTCTGCTGGACCTGGAGCGGAACAGAAACATGAATCAAGAGCGGCAGCTGTTAATGCAGACCTCTATAATACCCCTGGGGGAGAGGCACATGGGCTAGTGCAGAAGGAATACCACCCCTCCTCATGCCCCCTGCCCTGAAACATCTGTCCAGAGGCAGGTAACACAGCCCCCACCACCCCAGGAAACATCTGTGCAGCTGCAGAAAGGACCAGCTAGTTAAAGGTCACAGCAGGACCAGGAAAGAGGCTGAGCAGTGGGATTTGACAGGGCTGCTGAGGGAGTGAGACCCGCAAGCCTGGCATAGGAGTGGAGGGTTAATTTAGCTTTAGCTCAGCCACACCACTGGCCTCCAACAACACCAGACCATCAGCACAGAGAGGCAAGGGGAGGTGGGCGACACCGCACAGAAATGAGAGCAAACAGAGCCAGAGACCCACTCCGGGAACAGCCCATTAGGGGACTGGGTCCCAACTACATTCCGTCTGTGTGCCAACCTGGGATTTAGACCCCAGACAGTCAGGGCAAGGACATGGTAACTGGCTACTGCTTTTCATGCAGAGCAGTTTTCATAGATTCCAAGGCCAGAAGGGAGCATCAGATCGTCAAGTCTGACCTCCTGTATAACACAGGCCAGAAAATTTCAGCCAGCTCCCACTGTACTGAGTCCAGTCACTTGTGTTTGACTAAAGCTTCCTCCAGTAAGGCATCCGGTCTGGATTTGGAGACATCAAGAGACGTACAATCCGCCACTGCCCTGGTGAGTTTGTTCCAATGGTTTGTTTGGATTAAGCTAAACAGGAACAAGACACCCTTAATCTGAATTAACTTCTCAGTTTAGACAAGCCTAGAATAAGGTAGGGCGGTGGTTTTCAATCTTTTTTCATTTGTGACCCCCTAAAAATGTTGGCGGCAAAGACCCCTTTGGAAATTTTAGATAGACCTGGGGGTCTACAGACCACAGGTTGAAAACCACTGAGGTAGGGTGTGAATTTAAAGTGCAGTAGCTATTCCTGATTAACTCCCTATGTGAATGACCTTATTCCGATATGAGTGTTCCCACATGAAGATAGTTAGGATCAACTATTCCTAAATAGTTCCAGGAATAAACAAGACATAATTGTAAAATCTCCAGGGGAAGGAATGTCTTTTTCATTGTGTGTTCGTATAGCACCAAGCGGGGAGCCCTGGTCTATGAGGACACTTGGCAGAATTTTTTAAAATAATTTCAAAGCCTAATATTGGTGTTTTTAAGCATTTTTTTCACCAATTTCTATCCATTTAAATTTTCACAGTTGCGGGAAGTTATTGGGGGAAGTCAGACAATAATTTAATGACAGCAGATGTTGAGATTTTAACAGTTTATAACTGTTAAAACACAAATTGTCAACATCACACGTCATATACAAAGTAAATATCCTTAAATCAAACTTGTGAGTTTTCAAGCAGCATTTTGCTTACTTTGCATGTAAATTTTGATTATCACGGATGGAAATATTTTTACAGCATTTGCAAGTGCACAGTGAAATCAATGTTTAACAACAAAAATCAAATCCTTTCCAGCCTAAGATGACTAGGGCCCCAGGAGCTACCCCAACACAAATAAGGGACTGACACAGTGAAGAGAGGTGTTTTGCATTTAATGATATTTCCACACAATCTACTCCACCACTCAAAAAGCATCCTACCCACGTGCAGCTCCCTAAAAGCCAATGAGGGAGAGCAGCCGGAGACCCCTGAGGACTATTAGGGACCTCACTATGTTGATCTATTAACCTGGGGGCAAAGGTATCTTGGTTGTGAATATTTCATCTAGTAACCAAGGGGGATGGATAACTCACTCCCTAGTGATGGGTGCCAACACTGTCCCCTAACCAGACAGACAGATGGACACACAGCAGAGAGTTGATGGAGAAGGGGGGGGGGGGGCAGGGGAGTGCAGTCACAGACAGCCCAAGTCAGGGCTGTGGCCAGCACGTGCCCAGAGCATCTCTGTTTTTAACAAAAAGAACACGAGTACTTGTGGCACCTTAGAGACTAACAAATTTATCTGAGCATAAGCTTTCGTGAGCTACAGCTCACTTCATCGGATGCATTCTGATGAAGTGAGCTGTAGCTCACGAAAGCTTATGCTCAAATAAATTGGTTAGTCTCTAAGGTTCCACAAGTACTCCTGTTCTTTTTGCGGATACAGACTAACACGGCTGCTACTCTGAAATCTGTTTTTAATCACTCAGCTGCCACCAGACTACATTCCCTCACCGCGTTTCTGGGCCAATGAACTGCAGCGGCACCCAGCATCGCTCCCACGCTGCTCATGCCCCATGGTGAGGGATAAGCCAGTGCCTCACCTGCTGGTAGGTGTTGGTGGCGATGATGGGCCGGATCACTGGGACTGGGGGCACTGTGGGCACAGCCGGCACTGCCAGAGCTACCGGGACGGCCTCCACCACCGGGGCCCCGGAGGGCAGGGAGACAGGGGCCCCCAGCACCTCCTGCTCAAACCTGTACAGGGCGAGGGACGACAAATGGAAGCACATTGAGGCCTCCCTGCTACCATCCAGAGTTTTCCATGCCCTTGCCCTGAGCCCCCCCAGGTCCCAGTTGCTCAGGTCCCCCTTCTGCCACAAGGCCCACCCCTTCTTCAATGCAGGGTCTTTCACTGCTTTGCCCTGATATCTGCCCATCCCCGGCCCTCCTCCCCGCAGCTCCCCATTCCCTCCCGCCAAGAGCTCTCCGTTACCCTCACCAGACACCCCAAGGATTCCAGGTGCTCCCACCTCCCTGCGCCCTCTCAGGGGTTCCCATCCCTTTGTCCTTCAATCTCCCTGCAGGATTCACCCCCTTTCCCCCCACAAGTCTCTACTGATCTCCAGCCCCTTTCTACTCCAGATCTCCCACCCCTCTGTCCTGGGCTCTGCTCATCACACGCCCACCACCGCGAGCCCTAATTCTTCAGCCGAACCCTCCTGCTCCCTCCCTCCATCATCCTCTCCAGACAGCCCACCAGCTTCTTTTCAACCCCTTTATCCTCATCCCACCCCCCTCCCGGGGTCTCCCGGCCTTTTGTCCCAGCCCAGCTCCCCATAACCCATCCCTCAAGTCTCCCCACCCACAGGCCTCGCCCCCTTTTACCCTGGTCTCCCCGCAAATCCTCCCCTGCCCACTCCAGCTCACCCCCCCAAACCTCCTCCCGCCCCTCCCCACGGTCACCCCCTCTTCTCCCGCCCACCCCAGGGCCCCGATCTCCCCCACAGACCCGCTCCGGGCCCCCCCCAGCCACTGCCCCCGCGCTCACAGCGCCATCTCCGCCTCCATCTCTTTCAGTCGCTCCTCCCCACTCTTGGGCCCCCCCGCAGCCGCGGCGCCCCCCGCGGGGCCGGGTCCCGGTCCCGGGGCTGGGGCCCCCCCGGCGGGGGGCGGGGCGGGCGGAGCCGCCATGGCGGGGTCCGGGCTCAGCCTCCGCCGCACCGCGCTGCGGCCAGACACACCCGCTTCCGGCGGGACGCCAATGACGTAGAGCACCTTCCGGCGCAGGCCGCTGAAGGCGCCACGGATTAGCCGCGCGCCACTTCCGGCGCGCGTTTGTGACGTCTCACGAGGGCGCGCGGGAAGGGTGGGGCGGCCGGAGCCTTCCGAGGCAGGAAGGGGGCGTGGCTTGGAGGGCCCCCATGGGGCGGGGCCAGGAGGACGGGGTTCCCATTGGCCTTTGCGGGGAGCACGTGATTCCTGTTTATTTCCCAGTCTCCTACTCAGGGGGGGCGGCCGGGGACTTCACCCGCTGTGTCAGAGCCCAGGCAGGGCCTAGCCCCGCCCCTTCCACGCTGCTGCCCCGCCCCTTCCTGGCCCCGCCCCCGCAGCGTGCTCCGCCCCTCCCTGCCCCGCTGGCCCCGCCCCTCGGCTGGTTCGTCCACAGTGCCCCAAATTCGACCCGGCGAGGCCGCCTTCAGCGCCAATCCCCTGCGGGGGCGGCGTAAAGAAATCGGTTTTAAGAGCCCTTTCCGTGGTAGAAAAGGGCTCCGTCGTGTGGACGGGCGCGGGGTTAAATCGATTTAACGCGGCTCAATTCGACCTCAGCTCCGAGTGTAGACCAGGGCGAAGCCGCGTCTCCTCCAGCGGGTGGGTGGGGCTCCCCCTGACTCCTCCCCGGGGGGGCGGGGTGCAGGGCGGAGCCTGGGGGCTGCCGGCTCTGGGGGCTGGACTGCTCTGGTCCCAGTGCCCCGGGCTGGGTGACTCCCCAGGGCGGGCGCGTGGCAGTGGGGTGCTGAGCTCCCTCCCGGCGCTGCAAAGCGGCTGGGATCGCGCCCCTGCCCCGCTTCCAGGGGGCTCCTGCCGTTGGCCCTCAGTGCCCAGCATGTGTCGCCCCGCCCTGCACAGCTGGCTCCAGCTTTTCTTCCTTGGTCTGAATAGAATTAGGGCCACGTCACCTCGGAGCTGGGCACGACGTCTGAACCCTGGGAGCTGAGAGTGGGAGGTCGGTGCCGGGGATGCTGCATCTTGGGATGGGCCTGGCAGCGTGGCTCTGTGTCCCCCTCTCGTGGCAGTAGCGTGAGTGGCACTTTGAACCGACCAGCAGCGTTCTGTTACTGTGACTACTGCTTTAGCTCAGCCAGCTGCAGCTCAGGAAGAGAAACCTACAGGCCATGGGTTCAAGCCCCAGAGATAACCTGATGTGATTGTCGTCAAAATATTTTCCCCACTGGCGAGGGAGGGCTCATCCCCAACCTGTTATCTCCTGCAGCTGGGACTGTGTTTCCTGCATGTGCTGGGAGGGTGAATCCCGGAGCTGGGCCCTCAGGGCCTGCCTGGAATCTCTCTGCTGAAGCTGCCTTGCACGTCCCAGCTGCTAATTCCTAAAGGCGCTTTCAGTGAGTCCTGGGCCAGAGCAGACTCAATCCGGATTCACAACCCAGGGCAGGATCCAGCCTTTGGGGCCCAATTCTGAGTCCCTTCCCTAAATCCATCCCCATGGCTCTTTTCCCTCAGCCCTGTGCAGTAAGCCCCAGCTGACCTTCAGCCTCTCGAGCACCGGGGTCACACTGACTGTCCACACGTGGGGCAGGTACCCCGCGGCCACAGTGCGGTGGCTGGACAAGGCAGGCAGGGACATCATGACAGAGGGCGCCATGAAGCAGCAGGTGGATGAACAGGGGCTCTGCCACGTCACCAGCTGGGTCAGAGTGCCGTCTGTGATGCACCGCACCAGGCTGACCTTCGTGTTAACCCCCCGAGTGCTGGGGGAGCCCATCACCCAGCCCCTGAGCCTGGAGCTGAGCCCAGGTGAGTCAGAGGGTGGGAGGATCTGGATCTCAGCTCTCGGAGGGAGCTCAGGCCTGGGAACACAGAGTTCGGGAGGAAGCTCCTGGGTATAGGGGACCCCATTTATTCCCCCCACCCAGGATGGCCCTCTGCAGTCTATTCCCCGCAGCTCTTAAATCTGCCCTGCCAATGCGATTGGGCACCCGCCCCTTTCTCTGAGCATTCGCCCCAGCCGTCGTCAGCGCAGGACCCCTGCTGCCCCATTCCCTCTCTCTGTTGCAGGACTCCTGGGTCCACCGGTCTCCTGTCTTGAGGGCTGCTTGGCTGTCGTCTTCACCGCCTGCCTCTGTTTCGTCCTGCTGGCCATCATGTTTCTCTGCCATCCCAGCCGGGGCCCGGCCAGTTCCTGCTCCTGGAAGAAGGCTGAGGAGGAGGATGAGAATGAGGTCTCCTGACCGGTCCCAGCTGGCCCCAGCTCAGAACAAGCTGGCCACAAGCAGCCGGCAGGGACTAAGTCCTAGGGGATCAGCTGGGGCAGAGCTCGAGCCACCATGAGCAAGATCTAGCACCACCTCCTGGCGACTGAGCCTCTGGAGGACCTAGGACAACCCCGCTGCCCCGGATCTACCAACCAGCCATGCCCCTCTCCCTGGTGCCCTTGACCTTGACCAAGAGCTGGGGAGACTCACCTCATCCTCTAGCAGCATCACCAAGGGGTCTCCGACCTTCCCCCCACCTCCATCATGAGAATCTGGCTCCTTCCGTGGCCTGTTACGTTCCCAGCAAGTGCACGCAGAGATGTTAGATCAAAACAGGAAATCCTTCTGCTGGGAGGCTGCCACGTCCCATAACTTTATTGCTTACACTCCAGGACCCAACACACAAAAACCCAGCCCAGCGAGAGACAAAGCAGGCTGCTCCCAAGGGAGTGAGGTACAACTCCCCCCACTTTGCTTTAAACTGACTCAAACAGAGTCCAGCAGGACCAGAAACCCCCCCTTCCCTGACTGCATTTGCCCCCCTCCCCGTGTGCCTATGCCACCCGGGACCTGGAACCAGGCCTGCTGGCTCCTGGGCTGCGACTGTATCCACACTCCTACCTCTGGCGAAGAAGGGAACAGCAGCCTGGGAGCCCTGTCTCTTCAAGCAGCCCTGCATGTCCTGCCCGCGGGTGTCCTGGTTGGTGGAGCCTACTGCCGTCCCTGATGGGCCTTAAATAGGGTGCCCGGGCCAAGCTGGAGGCTGGCTGTGCCCCTAGGGCCTAGGTGATCCTCTGGCTTGCTGCTGCAAACAGACCCTGCTGTCCTATCCTGAGACCCAGCCTTGCTCCAGGTTCCTCCTGGTCCCCTGTGCCTTTCCTGAGGGCTCGCCCTGCCTCTGCTCCATTGGTCCCCTTTGGCTGACTCACCTGGCTCTGACCCGGCCCATCAGCGTCAGCTCTGTGCTGACCCTATGGCGTGACGCTGGTATGGATGGCTGCTCCTGGCCTTGGCCCTCCGCACTGAACTGAAACCCCCTCCAGCCCAGGCACTCAGCTGATTCTTTCTGAGCTTTATTCATGTCCAGACCTGACCCTGGCACAACAGACAAATCACCAAACTCCTTCTGAGTTTCACATACATCCAGAATCACCTCTGGCTGATCAGGATTTTTACACAACCCCCTTTCAGGTAAACTGCTAGACTTCATAGTCAAAAGATTAGAAGCATTCTCTTCCTTGTTACAAGTTTGCACACTGTCAGTGGGTAACATAGTCAAATCACCGTCATGCTTTCCTTGTGTCCTGGCTGTGATATTGTTGGATCATATTAAAGAAGTTCTGTATTAAAATCACAAATGAGTTTGATTCCCCTTAGTTTAAATTCCAGGGTATTACTAATTAAGAGGTCTCTTGGTTTTTAGTACTGTTTCTCTCCCTCTATGTGTGAAACTTGCAAGCTGCTTGTTAGGGGGCTTATTCCTTCACCCACTTACTTCCCTGGTCCTTCTCGCATGAACAGAGAGCAACAATACCCGAAATCCAAAGGTGCAAACAATTCGATGTTTATTGGGGTTAACTTCCAGCAAGCATGATTCCAGTTTCCTTCCTTAGTATCCTCCTTCCCAGCTCTGACACCACAGAGCCTTACACCTGTGTCCCTGTTCCCATTCCTGCCCTTAGCCAAACATTATTCCAATTTCCTTACCCGTATTCCCTGTTCCCATTTCCCCTCTTTAGCAAAACATGATTCCAATTTCCGCACCCCCATTCCCTGTTCCCATCCCCCCACCCACACACGCATCCCCTCCCACCCACGCCCACTCACTTCCTCATTGACTACAGATTATATAGTAAAACTTGAGTTCTGCTTAGCTATACCGTAACCAATCATTTTCCTGAAATTTAACTAACCAATCCTAACATATTGTAACATGATTATGTAACCAATTATATCCCACCACCTTAATTAGTTTACACCCAGCAAAATTAATTATACAGCAGACAGGAATAATCACAGAACCAGACAGAGATTATACAGACAAACAAAAGCAAAGTGGGAACTATAATGACAAGACAATACAGAAGTGAGGATTTCACATCCCAGCTACTGATAAGTGAGTTCTTGCCAGACAGGATGCTATCAAACTAAGTTTCCTTTTACATTTTCTAGGCACTTCCCTTTCTCTGGAGGTGACAGGAATACAATCCTGTCCTGATAGTGCCTAACAGCCCAATAGCACCTTATTTCAATGTGACTAGTTTGGAATGTGAGGATGTGACTGTTCCCTTCCTAGTTTATGGCTGCCTCTGCTGCTTAGCCAAAGGCCTTAGCCTAAGAACAGGGCCTCAGACTGTCACAGTAAGAGAAGGCCGTTACACCAGCAGACAGTGATTTTGATTCTTTCTTTTATACCTCTAGAACTAGCCAAGTGATAAGAATACACCTAAATTCTTAAAGTACAGGCCTTTGCAGACAGGCCTGAATATCTATATCCTAACACTGCTAATTGTGTTAGTACGTTCTAAGACAGAGTCTGTTCTCAAAGCAATACTCTGTAACAACAGAAACAGCACCCAGAGACTCCCCGCCCTTTTGTTGTATTCATCTCGCTGTGTTAACAATTGTGATTAAAATAGAGATAGAGGATGTATGTGGATGGATGCTTGGTGTGGATAATAACTGAATGACCAGGGAGGTGCCAGCCTAAGAATCCAGTGTCCATCGGCTAAAGAAGGCGTCAAGTGGAAATAACCAGAGGACCCCGGAGGGCAGACTGGAATCCACCCAACAGCCTCAAGAATGGGAGAACCAAAGAACAAGATAACGTCTGGCAGCACGGAGCCGTCAGGAATGTGCCATCTGCTGATTGATTCAGCAACAGCATGATGAAGCAATTCCCACAGACTGGCATAGGAAGAAACTCCTATAAAAATGGCCTCTAGAAAGTGAGAACTTTGGGGTCTGATTCTGCAAACCAACTTCCAGGAGCATCAGATGAGCATCTGACAAGGCCCTGCTCCCTCCTCATGTCCAGGCCACCTGGCCAGTGGCTTGGCATGAGCAACTCTAAGGCTGGTAACTATGATAACAACCTTGCAGAACCTGTGTGTGTGTGTGTGTGTGTGTTTATGAATGAATGAATGTATGAATAAATATGAGATTGAATGGAATGTTATAGCTATAACTAACTGCTTACTATGATTCATTCTGTGTTCACAATAAATGTGGTATTTTGCCTTGTCCCTTTAATAAGAGCCTGCTGGTTTTTATTTTATTGGTATAACAATATCACCCTGATCAGACAAGGTTGTCATATCTTTACCCAGCACCACACTAGCAGCAGACAAAACAGAAGCACCAGAATCGCTTGATCCCTGGGATTTATTTATGACATTAACTGGATGCAACTTAGTTACAATGTCATTATTCCTAGCAGACACAAATTTAGGACCGCTTCCTTCCTGGGCTTTAGCTGTATCCAGATTCAACTCTGGGTCAACTGATAAATTTTCAACCATCATGGGCTGACACGGTTCTTCTTTCTGCTTTACAGACAGAGAACTAGAGAGGAACTTTTCCTCAGCAGGCATGCTGCTATTCAAACAGAGAAACAATGGGAGATATCCTTTCCTTTGTCCCAGCACTCCTTGCTGATTTCAGACACAGATAGGGTGACCAGATGTCCCGATTTTATAGGGACAGTCCCAATATTTGGGGCTTTGTCTTATATAGGCGCCTATTACCCCCCCCACCTCCATCCCGATTTTTCACATTTGCTATCTGGGCACACTAGACACATACCTGGAAAGTGAGACAGCTTCTTTCACAAGCAAGTTGCCACTCGCAACAGATAAACTGCTATTCTCCACAGACAGAGTCTCATTACACCGAGCTGCTTTCAAACAAATCATTTTTACCTTTTTCGGGCTTCCTTTCACAAACTTCACTTGCTAACAATCTATCACTTACCAAGACTGTGCCCTGTCCTTCCTCAGTTAGGGCTTTAACCTGACCATCAACTTTAATCTGCTCTAGATAAACGTTCTCCTGAGCCTTGTCTAATGCCAGATTCACTTCTGAGATACAGACAGACACTTAGAAATTTCATCACAGGAAGAGGCAGCTCAGGGTGACGCCCCCCCCAAACGGAGCGGTGACGGGCAAGTCAGCTGTGATGAGCCCTGAAAGGAAAACAGAGTTGGGGGAGAGATCCTGGCTGCTGCCCCAGCTCTCGTCCCCAGCTACCCAGAGATCCCAGCTGCAGCCACGGTGCCTGCTCCTGGCTGCAGCCCCCTGCCCCCCACTGCCCAGGGACCCCAGAGATCCTGGCCGCAGTTATAAACAAGCATCATAATTTATTTTACAGATGGAAAAATGGAGGCAGAAAGGCCATGAACTGAGTGACTCAAAGTCACCCTGACAGTCAGTGGCAAAGGCAGGAAGAGAACCCAGGAGTCCTGGCTTTCAGCTGCCCAGCTCTAACCACTAGACACCACTCCCCTCCCAGAGCTGGGGATAGAACCGAGGAGTCCTGGCTCCCAGCCTCTGCTGCTCTAATCACCAGATTACGCTTCTCCCTGGCTGGTACTATCTATGGAGAGACCAACGTCACCTTCTGAACAACCCGCGCCGGGGTGGGGGCTCGAGCCGGCTCTGCGCTGGGTTGTTAAGAGGGACCCCTGGGTATGGAACCCGGCCCTTGTTGCTGCCGACTCCACATGGCAGCAGGGTTCAGTTACCACAGGATACGCTGTGGTCACAGGCCGTTTAACCCCCCATCCATTGACGGGTCTGACAGCTCCATGGTGAGAAGCAGCAGGTCCCTCAGAGGCTGCCTGTGCGGGTGGATCGAGGACTAAAGCAAACTGCAGGTGATTCTGTATTTGCTTCGCCTTCCACCCTGGTTACAGGAAATTGGTTACACAGGCTTAGAAGCAGCAGAGGTTTCAATAAATTTGTCCTGAGGCCAGATCCTCGTGACAGAGCTGGGCTGATGGAAACTCCTCAGTCACATGCAGGCATGATGCAGTGTTTGGGGACATCTGCAAACCCCTGTGCTTCCCCCATAGCAATGGGCTGCCGGGAATTCCCTTAGCTTAGCGATTTAAAAACCCAACAAGGAGCGACTGATATTCAGAGCAGGCTTCAGGAGGCCACACTGCCTGTGCCCGTCCCCCATTTCCTGACTGCGACTCTCTCTGGGCTCTCTGTCTGCCGGGATCCAGCTGGGCTGCGCCGGTGAGTACATCAGTGGCCCAGGTTGCTTGTCTCAGACAGCGTCCGCCTGTCTCCAGGGTTCGAATGGCCAGGGCCAGCCTTAGGGGAAAAAAGGTGCCCTGGGCGAACTTGTATTTTGGTGCCCTTTCTTTGAGTTTAAGTATGTAGTCGTGTTGGGGAACGTTTCAGAAATAAGGCTGTAATCTCTAAACAGGGCCCTCTCGCTGGGCAGCAGCACGGGAGAGGCCAGCGCCCGTCACGGGGTTGAATCAGAGCTGGCACCAGATCCCGGCTGGTGTCAATCGGCCCCAGCTCCATCGGTTGCTGTCAGTGGGGCCAGATCATACTCTCCAACTCCATAGGTGCTCTGGGACTCAAGCGCCCACGGAAAAAAAATGAGGGGGTCCTCAGCACCCACCAGCCACAGCTGTTTGGTGGGGCCCCAGGGCTGGCCACTAATCAGCTGTTTAGTGGCTAGCGGGAGGTGCTGGGGAAGGGCGGAGAGGAGTCAGCAGCAGGCAGACGGTGGGGGGGGGACTTGGATGAGGCGGCTGAGATGAGCAAGCAAAGGGAGGGTGGAGTGGGGTCAGGAAGAGAGGGAGCGAGGGCGGGGCCTCAGGGGAAGGAGCAGAGTGCGGGGTGGGACCTCGGGGGGAAGACCCACCAGGGAAAATAAAAGTCAGCACCTATGGGCCAGATCCCAGCTGGTGGGAATTCCAGCTGAAAAGCAAGTCACTGGTTGTCAGCACTGGGCGGGCGTTAATTGGCATGAATACTCTGAAGCCACACAGGTGAACACACCTGGTGCAACACTGCATACAATGCAGTAGAGGGCAGTAGTGTCTGTGTGTGTCTCAATCACACTCACTTGCACGCACTGCAAGTTGGAGGTTTGCCCATCTTTACAAAAGGGAAGGAGGAGGATCTGGGGAACTACAGTCCAGTCAGCCTCACCTCAGTCCCTGGAAAAATCATGGAGCAGGTCCTCAAGGAATCCATTCTGAAGCACTTAGAGGAGAGGAAAGTGATCAGGAACAGTCAGCATGGATTCACCAAGGGCAAGTCATGCCTGAGTAACCTAATTCCTTCTATGACGAGATAATTGGCTCTGTGGATGTGGGGAAAGCAGTGGACGTGTTATTCCTTGACTTTAGCAAAGCTTTTGATATGGTCACCCACAGTATTCTTGCCAGCAAGTTAAAGAAGTATAGGCTGGATGAATGGACTATAAAGTGGATAGACAGCTGGCTAGATCATCGGGCTCAATGCGTAGTGATCAATGGCTCCATGTCTAGTTGGCAGACGGTATCAAGCGGAGTGCCCCAAGGGTTGGTCCTGGGGCCGGTTTTGTTCAATATCTTCATTAATGATCTGGAGGATGGCATGGATTGCACGCTCAGCAAGTTTGCAGATGGCACTAAACTGGGAGGAGTGGTAGATATGCTGGAGGGTAGGGATAGGATACAGAGGGCCCTAGGCAAATTAGAGGATTGGGCCAAAAGAAATCTGATGAGGTTCAACAAGGACAAGTGCAGAGTCCTGCACTTAGGACAGAAGAATCCCATGCACTGCTACAGACTAGGGACCGAGTGGTTAGGCAGCAGTTCTGCAGAAAAGGACCTAGGGGTTACAGTGAACGAGAAGCTGGATATGAGTCAACAGTGTGCTCTTGTTGCCAAGAAGGCCAGTGGCATTTTGGACTTTATAAGTAGGAGCATTGCCAGCAGATTGAGGAAAGTGATTATTACCCTCTATTCAGCACTGATGAGGTCACATCTGGAGTATTGTATCCAGTTTTGGGTCCCCCACTACAGAAGGGATGTGGACAAATTGGAGAGAGTCCAGCGGAGGGCAACAAAAATGATTAGGGGGCTGGAGCACATGACTTATGAGGAGAGGCTGAGGGAACTGGGGATGTTTAGTCTACGGAAGAGAAGAATGAGGGGGGATTTGATAGCTGCTTTCAACTACCTGAAAGGGGGTTCCAAAGGGGATGGGTCTGACTGTTCTCAGTGGTACCGGATGACAGAACAAGGAGTAATGGTCTCAAGTTGCAGTGGGGGAGGTTTAGGTTGGATATTAGGAAAAACTTTTTCACTAGGAGGGTGGTGAAGCACTGGAATGCGTTACCTAGGGAGGTGGTGGAATCTCCTTCCTTAGAGATTTTTAAGGTCAGGCTTGACAAAGCCCTGGCTGGGATGATTTAGTTGGTGATTAGGTCCTGCTTTGAGCAGGGGATTGGACTAGATGACCTCCTGAGGTCCCTTCCAACCCTGATATTCTATGATTCTATGATTGCTTGTCAGTCAAGTATTCTCTCCATTGGCCATCTTGGACCTATAGTAGCTGAGCTGTCTAATAAGGACATATGTTTGCTCTGAACAAAATGCACAGCGCTGGTAAAAAGTGTTCTTGGCCCTACAATGCAGCGTGAACTTATGACAGACATAAAAGGTGTGTCATATTCGCTTTTGATGGACAAAAGTACCAATACAAGAACCAACAAACAGTTGTGTGGGGTTCTGAGGTTCTATAGTAAGACAGAAGCAAACTTTGTGGATGTTTGATGGCACGATCACTTTGCCGGGTGGAGATGCTGAATGCATCACACAATGTTTGCTGAAATTTCTTAGAGAGAACGACCTGCAGATTCGTTATTGTATCTGTCTAGCTCCTGATGGCTGCAATGCAACTTGCGGCAAAAATAACCCCGGTATCCAGGCTGCGCGCTCTTCATCCAAACGTTGTGTTTATCAAGCATGTGTGTCGTTCTTTGCAGCTTTGTTTATCAAAATCAGTTCCGTGGCTTCCTCAAAATACTGATTTTAGGATTTCACAAGCATAGAACTGGGTTTCTCGCAGCACTCAGCGTCAGACGTGGTACCGTGAGCTCTACCTTGCTATTAATGTCAGCAAAGCACCACTGAGGATACTGCAGCTTTCTGACACAAGGTGGCTGTTCGTTAGTCCCTGTGTGAACAGGGTTCTTGATCAGTTTCAGATAGCCAAAGACAAAGAAAGAAATACCGTGCCGAACTTCTTTAGCTTACGTACGGTGATCCAGTGAACAACATTTACCTGATTTTCCTACCTCCAACCCTTCAGGAAGCCTGGAGGATAAACCAAATGTTTCAGCTGGAAAGTGCTAATACAGGAAAGCTGCTGCAGGAATTGATGACATTCTGCCACAGCCTGCTGGTGAGAGTTGTGGAACCATAACCGTGTGTTTTGGAGAAGGGGATTGCTTTGACAAACGACAACATCACCTGGGAGTCAAATTACTTACTGCTTTGCCCAGTCGCTTTTCAGCTGGAACGTTCAAAACACACAACTAACTAGTCCGGTTGTGGAAGACATCAGAAGCAGGTGCCGAGATTTTATATTGGAGTCTGTGAACCAGGTGAAACAGAGATTTCCACCAACTGTCCGGGTGAGTGAGTCACTTGCAGTACTAAATCCTTCTACAGCCCTGCACACCTAGACTGGCAGAAACGAGATTTCAGCTGTTCTTTTGTGGACACCTCAGACAGTTGGAGCAGCAGGGGAGAGTTTTGCCTATGGTTCACCAGCATCATACTCAGGACAACCAAGTGGAGGAGTTTTGGGCCGAAGTTCTCGAACATCCGGCTGCTGCTGGGGACAGAGACTTCAGTGAACTTGGTGCGTTTGCTCTTTCGTTGCTGTCGATACTTTTTAACAACGCTGCAGTTGAAAGATTGTTTTCTCAGATAACTTGATAAAAACCAAACTGCGCCCCAAGATGCAAGAGGAACGGTTAGAAAGCAGGGCTAGGGCGTATCTGTAACGACACAAAATGTGTTTTGAGTAGTTTGTACAAAGAGTTGCTTGCTGAGATGTCTGACCAGCCACAGGAGCATTCAACTTCCAATGAACAAATTCAACACAAACTATGGACCCTGACTCCCATCACTGAATGCATTTAGAAATACATAGATACCAAGGTGATTGTTTAATGTTTTTATTACTGCTTTAAAAAACAATCAGTTCTGTGTTAGGTATCTAAGGGAAGCTTTCACTGGTTATGTGATGTATAGACCAATGTGTTAATAAAAATACTTAGCTTCAATAAATTGGTTAGGCTACTTTCGGGCTAATTTTAAAGTGACTGTGGGCTATTAATACAGTACAAATCTGGCAACCCACCCCTGGCTGTGCAGATGTGGGGCTGGGGAAGGGCAGATGTGGGGCCGGGGGTGCAGAATCCACTGGAATTTGGGGGGGGGGGGGCTGGGGGAAGAGCTGGACCCCGAGCGCCCCCTGGCAGCTGGCAGGGCCGGAGCCACCTCGCTCCGATTAGGAGAGAGGTACCACTGCGGCTGCCTGCAGGCTGTGGGGGAGGGTGGGGTATAAATAGACTCCAGCCACTTTCTGTTTCCTTTCTGTAAGATTCTTCCATGCGGGGGACACGTGCGATCGTGGCCCGAGCTGAGGAAGTACAGTCAGTCCTTCCTTCCTTCCTTGCTTCTGCTCTGCCCCGACTGCCCTGGGCTATACCTACTCCCCTGCTCCCCACTCCGGGGCCAGGTCCAGAGCCGGGACTTTCCCGGGCTCTCAGAGCCGGGGTCACAGTGCCCCGGTTGGAGAGTGGCCCGGTGCCAGGCATTAGGGGCTGAGCTGTGGCTCTAAAGCAGGGCTGGGGGGGCTCAGTGGGTTGGGGTGGGGTTCAAGCCCCTCTGAGAAGCAGGTGTGGGAGGTTTGGATTTTCTTCAGTAAATGTCCGAATTCAGCATCCCCGTGTGAACTGGGGACAGAATATTTCCAATTCCAGTGATAATAATCGACGTTTGCAGAGGGGCCAAGTAAGGAAAACGCTGCTGGAGTCCCACTGTACGATGCTGTCAGGGTTCCTTCCCCACTCTGAACTCTAGGGTACAGATGTGGGGACCCGCATGAAAGACCCCCTAAGCTTATTCTTACCAGCTTAGGTTAAAAACTTCCCCAAGGTACAAACTTTGCCTTGTCCTTGAACCCTATGCTGCCACCACCAAGCGTTTTAAACAAAGAACAGGGAAAGAGACCACTTGGAGACATCTTCCCCCAAAATATCCTCCCAAGCCCTACACCCCCCTTTCATGGGGAGGCGTGAGAATAATATCCTAACCAACTGGTTACAAAATCATCAAAGACCCAAACCCCTGGATCTTGGAACAATGGAAAAATCAGTCAGGTTCTTAAAAGAAGGATTTTATTAAAAAAAAAAAAGGTAAAAATCATCTCTGTAAAATCAGGATGGAAAATACTTTACAGCGTATTCAGATTCAAAACACAGAGGATCCCCCCTCTGGGCAAAACCTTAAAGTTACAGAAAACAGGAATAAACTTCCCGCTTAACACAGGGAAAATTCACATAAAACAAAAGATCTGGCTTACCTATACCGGTTGCAATATTGGAGACTTGGATTAGGATGGGTTGGAGAAGATGGATTTCTGTCTGGCCTCTCTCAGTCCCGAGAGAGAACAACCATGTAAACAAAGAGCACAAACAAAAGCCTTCTCCCCCGCCCCGCAAGATTTGAAAGTATTTTGTCCCCTCATTGGTCATTTTGGCTCAGGTGCCAGCCAGGTTAGCTGAGCTTCTTAACCCTTTACAGGTAACAGGATGTTGCCGCTGGCCAGGAGGGATTTTATAGCACTGTATACAGAAAGGTGGTTACCCTTCCCTTTATATGTATGACAGGGGCATAAACCACATCGCGCGGGTGTTAGCGGAGGTGGAGCGAGGGCGGGGGGGTTGTTTCCATAACTTGAACTCTGCATCTCAGCGTCTGCTGTCCTGACATGATTCTTGTCGGACCCCCAACACTCAATTTCACACAGCTGTGGACATCTACATCAGTGGTTCTCAAACCTTTGTCCTGGTGACGCCTTTCACATAGCAAGCCTCTGATTGCAACCCCATCCCCTTTAAATTAAAAACACTTTTTTATATATTTAACACCATTATAAATGCTGGAAGCAAAGCGGCGTTTGGGGTGGAGGCTGACAGCTCGTGACCCCCCATGTAATAACCTTGTGACCCCCTGAGGGGTCCCAACCCCCAGTTTGAGAACCCCTGATCTACGTGGATACAAATCAAAAAATACTGCTTAAAAATAGGCCGCTATTACTCGTCGAAATTATAAAAACTGAATTCTGCCAAGCCTAGTGAAAAGTAAAACACAAGCAAGCCTGTGTGTGTGTGTAATGCTACATCCACACTGGGGTGCATTTCCCTAGACAAACAATTTCTTTTTCTTGTAGCATCCTTCCTCTTCTATTCCCCATCAGAACATGCTCCTCTAGTCAGAAAAGGTCACTTCCCTTGTTGAATGAATGAACCAGTGATAAACTTCTTACCCTGTGTCACACAGCTCACCCCCCCATGGCCAACCATGGTGCAACAGGTGAGTCCTGCCTCAGTTTCCCCTGCTGTTCCAGGGCTGACTGAGTTGCCCATCCTTTCTACCGTGAGGCAGACGGATGGTCCACTCTGCCCAGAAGAGGAGTGTTGTCTCATTCAAGCCTCTTCTGGGCATAAGTTACTTATACAATTCCAGGCTTTGGTCGATCCCTTGAAATAAGGCAATTCACAACCCCAAAGTAAGACAGATGAAAAGGCAGCAGTTCTCCATCCCCACTCCTGGGACTGTCATGCAGGCATTCTACAAGGGTCTTCCCGCAGTGCTGCATTCCCGAGGCACCTGCAAGCCCTACCCCTGTGGAGTGTGGTATATTGAAAACTGTGTTAAAACTGGGATCTATCACTTTAAATTCTAGGGGTGTTCCTGACCCTACTGGCAGGCTGGGGGCTCTGTAGGGAAGGGTCTGATCAGAGTTTGCAGAGAGCCAGCTGAGAACAACGTGGGTGAGTTGAGGCCCTGGGCTGTGGGGTGCAGCCTGTTTTGTCTATTGAGAAACAGTCAAATGAAAGAGTCCCATTCAGTTACATCACATAATGGCAGACAGCTAAAAAGGGACAATTTTTTAAGTGCTTATATACAAATGCTAGAAGTCTAAATAATAAGATGGGTGAACTTGAGTGTCTCGTATTAAATGAGGATATTGATGTAATAGGCGTTGCAGAAACTTGGTGGAATGAGGATAATCAATGGGACAATAATACCAGGGTACAAAATATATTGGAAGGACAGAACAGGTCATGCTGGTGGGGGAGTGGCACTATATATGAAAGAAAGCGTAGTCAAATAAAGTAAAAATATAAAGTAAAAAATATAAATATAAAAATAAGATATAAAGTAAAAATCTTAAATGAACCAAACTGCACCATAGAATCTCTATGGATAGTAAATGTGAACCCCAAATAAAAACCATAGTAAGAGGACCAAACAAGTGCCACCCTGGCTAGACAACATAATAAAAGAAGCAGTGAGAGGCAAAAAGGCATCCTTTAAAAAGTGGAAATTAAATCCTATTGAGGAAAATAGAAAGGAGAATAAACTCTGGCAAGTGAAGTGTAAAAGTATAATTAGGAATTTGAAAAAAGAATTTGAAGAACCGCTAGCCAAAGACTCAAAAAGTAATAGCAAAAATTTTTTTTAAGAACACTAGAAGCAGGAAGCCTGCTACACAACCAGTGGGGCCACTGCATGATCAAGATGGTAAAGGAGCACTCAAGGACGATAAGGCCACTGCAGAGGAACTCAATGAATTCTTTGCATCGGTCTTCACGGCTGAGGATATGAGCCATTCTTTTAGGTGACAAATCTGAGGAACTGTCCCAGATTGACGTGTCATTAGAAGAGGTTTTGGAACAAATCGATAAATTAAACAGTAATAAGTCACCAGGACCAGATGGGATTCACCCAAGAGTTCTGAAGGAACTCAAATGTAAAATTGCAAAATTACTAACTGCAGTCTCCAACCTATCATTTAAATCAGCTTCTGTACACGATGACTGGATAATGTGACACCGTTTTTTTAAAAAAGGCTCCAGAGGTGATCCTGGCAATTACAGGCTGGTAAGCCTGATTTCAGTTCTGGACAAATTGGTTGAAACTATAGCAAAGAACAGAATTATCAGACACATAGATGAACACAATTTATTGGGGAAGAGTCAACATGGTTTTTCCAAAGGGAAATCATGCCTCACCAATCTACTAGAATTCTTTGAGGGGGTCAACAAGCATGTGGACAAGGGTGATCCAGTGGATATCGTGTACTTAGATTTTCAGAAAGCTTTTGACAAGGTCCCTCACCAAAGGCTCTTAAGCAAAGTAAGCCGTCATGGGATACGAGGGAAGGTCCTCTCATGGATTGGTAACTGGTTAAAAGATAGGAAACAAAGGGTAGGAATAAATGGTCAGTTTTCAGAATGGCGAGAGGTAAATAGTGGTGTACCCCAGGGGTCCATACTGGGACCAGTCCTGTTCAACATATTCATAAATGATCTAGAAAAGGGGGTAGACAGTGAGGTGGCAAAATTTGCAGATGTTACAAAACTACTCAGGATAGTTAAGTCCAAAGCAGAACTATGAAGAGCTACAAAGGGATCTCACAGAACTGGGTAACTGGGCAACAAAATGGCAGATGAAATTCAATGTTGATTAATGCAAAGGAATGCACATTGGAAAACATAATCCCAACTATACATATAAAATGATGGGGTCTAAATTAGCTGTTACTGCTCAAGAAAGAGATCTTGGAGTCATGGTGGATAGTTCTCTGAAAACGTCCACTCAATATGCAATGGCAGCCAAAAAAGTGAATAGAATGCTGGGAATAATTAAGAGAGGGATAGATAATAGGGCAGAAAATATCATATTGCCTCTGTATAAATCCATGGTAAGCCCACATCTTCAATACTGTGTGAAGATGTGGTTGCCCATCTCAAAAAAGATATATTGGAATTGGAAAAGGTACAGAGAAGGGCAACAAAAATGATTAGGGGTATAGAACAACTTCTATATGAGGAGATTAGAAAGACTGGGACTTTTCAGCTTGGAAAAGACATCCAAGGAGGGATATGATCGAGGTCTATAAGATCATGACAGGTGTGGAGAAAGTAAATAGGGAAGTGTTATTTACTCCTTCTCATAACACAAAAACTAGGGGGCACTAAATGAAATTAATAGGCAGCAGGTTTATAATATAGGGAAGTATTTCTTCACCCAATGCACAGTCAACCTGTGGAACTCTTTGCCAGAGGATGTTGTGAAGGCCAAAACTATAATGGTTCAAAAAAGAACTAGATACGTTTATGGAGGACAGGTCCATCAATGGCTATGAGCCACGATAGGCAGGGATGGTGTCCCTAGCTTCTGTTTGCCAGAAGCTGGGAATGGGCGACAGGGGATGGACCCCTTGATGATTCCCTGTTCTGTTCATTCTCTCTGAGGCACCTGGCATTGGCCACTGTCGGAAGACAGGATACTGAGCTAGATGGACCTTTGGTCTGACCCAGTCTGGCTGTTCTTATGTTCTCTCTCCCTGGCTTTGGTTCTTGCATGTTAAAGTTCTGGAGTCTAAGAATTAAACCGTGGGATGTTGCAATCTCCCAGTGAGATCTGACCGGTCTGTGTGTATGGCATGAACATAACACTGAGCTCCTGGGGTTTGGCCTAGTCCTGGGCTGAGCTGATTCTTCCACTTTACCTAGGGGCTCCTGCCTGAGTCTTTTCCCCGGCGAGGTTCCCTGCCTGTGGCCAGCCCCATCCCATCAACTCTTGTCACTTCGTTCCCTGCCTCTGCTCTTCTCCAAGCAGCTCCCAATTCCTGCCCTTTCTCCAGCCTCGCGTGACACCCCCAGGAATGCCCTGTTCCTGCTTCCCATTCCTCGTCCTTCCCAGCCACTTCCTGGCTCTTCGCAGAGCCCAGGTGCCCTCTCTCAGGCCCCATTGGAGGCAGCTAATGAGTCACAGGGGATCTGGACCCATTCCCTCTTAGTGGGGCAACCCTCTGACATCCTCTCCCGCGGGAGGAGCTCCCTGTAAAAATCTGCCAACCTACCTGCACAGGGGTCCACTCACCACAGCAGCGCTTCCTTGTGGCTAGGTCTGGGAATTGGCTTTTAGCAAGCCTCCCCTTTCCGTCGGTTGCTTGCACAGGGGCCCCCTCTCTCTCCGTGACTCAGGGTGCTCCCTCTTCATGACTCAGGCCACCTTGTCGGTGGCCAGTAGGGGAACCCAGGCCCTCCCTCTACACTGCTAGAAGCCCAGGGACCCTGTACCCAGCAGCCAAGGTCGGCACAGTTACACCCCTTGCTGCTGTTTCCCTGGGCTACTTCCTACCTACCTAGCAACCTCTCTTGGGCTTTCTTCCCGCCCCCCGTCCCCATTCACCCCAGTCTTATAATTATGATCTGTTTTGTACAATACATGCCTTGTGAGGGATCAGTTTAAAAATCCTGATTTGCTGAACAGTAATATCCTGTCGGATCGTATGTGCTAGCCTTGTACGTGGGGTTATGAGGCTACATGCGCTAAACTATGAATTTATTTTTATTTCTTAGGTAACCCGCTCTGATCTCTACGCCTACTACTTATAATCTGTTAAAATCCAGCTCTCTTTAGTCAATAAACCTGTTTATATTTTACTTAAAACAGTGTGTTTTAGTTGAGGTCCTTGGGAAATCTGGTAGGGTTACAAAGGCTGGGGCATGTCCACTTTCCTATGAAGAAGTGGCAAACTAAGTACTGAGATTACACTGGCCAGGCTTCTGAGCAGGGCAAGATGGTACCGTCCTGGGGTGCAAGGCGGGAGCTGGGGGGAATTGGCTGGAGCCTCCCTATTGATGGTTCATGAGGGTCTGGGAGACCATTAATATAACCCAGCTGGGTTTGTCCCAGCCTGTGAATGCTGTGTAAGTGCAGTGCCTGTCAGAGGCTTCTAGCTTGATATCAGCATCCCAGTATGAGAGGCAGCCCAGGCTGGAGGATCTGAGGGCTCAGTGGTCCCGCAGTCCAGGTTGCACCCCCAGGGACCCCGTCACACTTGGCCGACTCAATTTTTCACAAGCAACTTTCTTTCCACCGAATATGGTCCCCCAGTGCCATAGAAGGTGATCAACTGTTTCTTTGGTTCTGGGCACATTACTGTAGCCAGACAGCCAGCCCCCCCCCCTCAGACCAGCATTGCTGGAAACACACGGGAGCCAAAACAACAGGGCACTTAACATAAATTCCAGCACAGCCTTTGAAGCTGTGAGAAGCACAGGTGTCCTGCTACAATGTGCCTCTGGGAACATATACAACGATTAGGCTCACAGCAGACAGAGAAGCTGTGACAGACATGGCTCTTAGCCCCTACTAAATAGCATGATGCACACACCCCAACATCCTAGGTGGGAAAATATTTACCCTGATAAAAGAAGTGTCCAGTAGTCGAAACTTATTGTTTCTCCCTTGCAAGTGTGAACTACTCTTGCGAGAGCTGGCGTCGCCCAGACAGACCAGCCCCAATTTGGCATAAGAAAGGAGAAAGAGAATAAAGGAGTACAGAGGTATAAGTATGGGACCTACAGCACCATGATTTTTGAGTGCTTTTCACTATCTATCTGCTGGTCAGATAAGTGACAGCCTCCCAAGGCTTCTGCAGCTAAGAGGGTCCCTAAGCCTTGTCCCTTATTCGTCTTTCCGCGGAATTGAGTGACCGATCCTGGCTTGGCACCGCTGGAATCGAGAGATGCAAGGAGGGTAAGAAGCACCCACACCTGATCTCCTATCTTTAGTGTACACATATTTTGAAATAGAGCTCTATACTTTGTTTTCTTTCTTTGGGATTGTGGCTTCAGTTTTGTAACTTGTTTGTGTGTGTAACATCTCTACATTTAAATAAGTAGGCACTAGCAATTTTGTAACCACATGATTAGAATCTAGTTTAATAAATTTTGGTAACCATTGTGCATAAGCCTGACTTGTTTCTCTGGTTTACTGTAAAGCAGCCAACACAATTAAAGAACCTCAGCCGTTTTGGCTATAAAGCCTGGCCATTAGGTGAGAGTACTAAGAGCCTAGCGTTGAGTTGTGCCGCCTCCACGGGGCAAACTCTTGGGGCACCTGTCAGTCAATCCTGGCTGCCCGCTGCGAAGGAGCTCTGAGCTCTAGCAGTTAAAGTCACGGGTGTGGAGAGGCTCTTAGTGCTGCCATTGGGGCACCTGTCAGTCAGTGTTGACTGCCCGCTGCGAAGGAGCTCTGAGCTCTAGCAGTTAAAGTCACGGGTGGTTAGGACCTTGGGGCATCCGTCAGCCTAGCCCGGGCTGCCCGCCGCGAAGGGACAGTGCGTCCTAGCGGTTAAAGTCACGGATGGTATAAACGGGCATAGCTGGCACCTCACCAAACATCCCTGGCCATCGGCTAACAGATTTGGCGTCACGAACAGGATTGTGATATAGGCTGCACTACAGTAACACAATGAAACCAGTCATGATAAACACCACAGAATTCCCTGAGCTAGAGAAAAGTTTGACCCAAGAGGGATGGGGAAATCCTCTGTGGAGCAAAGAACTGCTGGAGAAATATTGGGGAAAACCAGCAGAGATCTGGCAGCATTTCTGTAACTGGAGAACTGCCTGCAAGATGAAGAAAGGGAAAGGAAAAGGTGCTTGTATATGGCTGCTTACTAACATTTGGCAAGCTGCCTGTAAAGATTATCATAGTCTGGCAACAGAATTTAATAGGCTACAACAGGAAAGGGACACACTGCGCAAGGAATGCCAGAATTTAGATACCAGAGTAAGAACACTGAATAGGGATATGGAACATCTTCAGAAAAGATTACTTCCCTTAATTGAGAAAGAAGGGATAGAACGAAGGGAAAAGCTGGAGACTAAAACACGCAGAATCAACCGGGCTAAAGTTGAGACTGCTCTCTGGCTAGACCCTGAGGAATGGGATGGAGACATTTGGGATTCAGCAGATGAGTCCCCCTCCTCTGAGGAGGAAGGTCCCTCTGTAAAATTAAGACCAGCTATCACACATCACAAATCAGAAGAACATGAGGGAAATTTGAGTGGGGCAGAGCTGGATGAAGAAGGGGATGATAATGATCCATCCACCTCTTCAAAAACAAAAAGGGGAGGTAAAAAGGGAAAAGGGAGTAAAGCTCCAACACACTTTACCAAAATTACCACCCGCCAATATACTCCCATGGAGTTAAAAACAATCCAGGGAGATTTTGCTAAAAAGCCTGAGGAAGGTATAATAGAGTGGCTGGTCCGCCTCTGGGACACTGGGGGTGGATATATACGCCTGACAGCCCAAGAAACTGAGCGCCTTAACTTAGGTGCAGGAATATTCCTGGAACACTCAGAGGGGAACACCCCTAAAACACTCTGGTCTCTGGCTTGTCGATGGGCAAGAGGAATTTACCCAGCAAACCGAGATGAACCCACAGTAATGCACTGGACCAACATAGATGAGGTAAAAGCAGTTCTATTAACTGTGGCTGTCATTAGCATGCTTGGCCAAAACCCTCAAGAGTTAGCCTATGAAAGTCCATGGGAGGGTCAGGTAAATGTAGAGGATCTCAGACCCCTGCTTAAGGGAGCTCCGAGTAACCATAGGGCTGTGGCACTGTCCCTTAGATCAGAAGCTGCAGCACATAACAGTACCTTTCGGGCACTGCTAAACCTTCTGGTGTCATACTTTAGAGAATTCGGAGACATCAGAGCACTGACAGGCAAAGCTAAGATGCGTTCCCTTCAGGGAAACAAGGGGGCACCATCTAAAGGACATAAAAACAAGCGAGAGCCAACCCAGGAGGAAAAGGAGCTTAGAGCCAAGTTGTGGAGACAATGTCTGGCTTTAGGGTATCCCAGAGATGTGATAAATGGACTGCCCACAGAGCGGCTAAAATTATTCACCACCTTTAAAAGAGCTGACTGGGAGACAACTAATGCTACTCCCAGTGCACCTCTGCAGCTCTCTCCTCCTTCCCCAGCTGCAAACACCCTGTATACTCCATTGCTGCAGCAACTGCAAGAGTTACCAGAACAGGGAAACTAGCTTGCGGGGGTCACTCTCCTCTCCCAATAAACCAGCTTAAATCCAAAGAGGAGAAAACAACAGCAAAAGACCCCCGGATATATGTAACTGTAAATGACAAACACATTGTTCCTTTCTTAATGGACACAGGGGCTCAAATGTCCATGATTAAGCGAGAAAGTTTTCAGGGCTCGCCACTTACTGGCCGAAAGCAGGTACTTGTTACAGGAGTAAATGGCAGTACCATAACTTACCCATTAGTTAAGATAAAACTGGATATCCCATTGCAACCCCACCATCAGCCCCGAAAATATGAGGTGATTTTGGGCAATGCCAACATACTGGGCATGGACGTTTTAAGAGGAAAGAAGGGAAGGATTAATGGGGAAAGATGGGCTTTTGGAGTCAGTTCTGTTCCTCATGCCACCCACCTGGAAGAGGAAAGCCCTCCCCACTATTCTGTAAACTTACTTAGCAGCGCGCCTGCTCTCCCGCCCTCAACAGTAACAAACATAAAGCAGTATAATGTCCCAGCTGAGGCCATAAGCCCTGTTACTGACCTGATCAAAGATTTGGAACAGCGAGGAATTTTAATTCGTACCCACTCTCACTTTAATTCTCCTGTGTGGCCCATCAAGAAACCAAATGGCAAATGGAGACTCACTATAGACTATAGGAAGCTAAACAGTAACACTGGACCATTAACTGCAGCAGTCCCTAGCATAACAGATATTGTAAACACCATACAAACCTGGGATAAACCCTGGCTAGCAGTATTAGATGTAAAGGACATGTTCTTCATGGTCCCTTTGCAACCAGCTGACCAGGAAAGATTTGCTTTTACTTGGAAAGGTGTACAATACACTTTTACCCGAATGCCACAAGGGTTTAAACACTCACCCACTATTTGCCATGGGGCACTGGCAAAGGTCCTAGATGACCTTATACTGCCACCCAATATACAAACTGTGCAATACATTGATGACATCTTAATAGGTGGGAAAACCTCAGAAGAGGTACAGGAGGCTATGAATCAAATCAAAGAAGCACTAGAAGCCCTTAATTTAGAGTTACCAGCTGAGAAATGCCAAGGTCCCTCCCAAGAGATAAAATTCTTAGGTACTGTGTGGATGGGAGGTAGGAGGTCTGTGCCTAATGACACTGTGCAAGAGCTAAATCAGGCACCCTCCCCTGAAAGTAAAGATCAATTGAGACAGATTTTGGGAACCCTGGGGTTTTGGAGAAAACATGTACCTGGCTTTGCCATTATAGCCAGACCATTGTACAATTTGTTAAAGAAAAGTGCTGCCTGGGAATGGGCTCCTGCCCATGAGGAAGCCCTCAGGCAACTGATAGGGGAGATACACACCTATCAGGCTCTGGGTCCCATACATCCTGAAGCCCCATTCCATTTGTACCTAACTGTGGGAGCCACTGGCATGTCTTATGCTCTCTGGCAAGAAAGTGACACTGCTCCCAGACGACCAATTCAGTTTGGTTCCAAGTCATGGCAAGGGTCACAGGCTAACTACACGCCTTATGAGAAGGTGCTTCTGGCAGCTTACACAGCCTTGAGAGAAACTGAGGAATTAACTCAGAATAAGGACATCACAATTCACACTCCTCTTCCAATCATTAAACCTATATTGGAAGGGAAAGAGTTACCACCTGGTGTAGCACAAAAAATGACTGTCCAGAGATGGGCACTTTACATACACCACAGGGTAGGTAGTGCAGACACTGCACAAAACCCCACTATGATTCAGGAATCCCTATGGAAAATAGGAATGCCTGATGAATACCGCCTACCTCCACAGCAGTCTCCCATTAAGGATGCTGCCCCATTTGATCCTTCTAAGCCTGAGGGAGTATGGTTCACTGATGGCAGTGCCAGGCTGGTTAAAGGAAAATGGAAGGGAAAAAGCTGCAGCAGTGCCTGCAGACAGCTCTGCAGCACCCCTAACTGCTGAAATTGATGGGTCAGCACAACTTGCAGAATTGGCTGCAATTAAACTGGCCTGTGAAGCAGGAGCCACCGCAGTATATACGGACTCCTATGCGGTATGGGCAGGTGCCACTCAGTGGATCACTAACTGGAAAAATAACCACTGGGAAATAGGAGGTAAACCAGTATGGGGACTGGAATACTGGAAGTGGTTATATCAGCATGCCCTGCAACAACCCCTGTCTATAGGACATGTCTCAGCTCATCAGAGGAATAATACCCCAGCTGCACAGTTAAACAATTTAGCCGATGCAGCTGCCCAGCTCTTTACCACACAAGTAGAATGGGAACGCTTATATTCATGGTTACATGATAATTTAGGACACACAGGAAGTGATGAGTTAGTGCGGCAAGCACATATCAGGGGGTGGCCTATCACCCACAGACAGGCTAGAGACCTGGTGCAAGCCTGCGCTATTTGTGCTGAGACTAGAAAACATATAGCAGAAGGACAAAGGTTTGCCAGGCTAAGAGATGGAAAAACACTATGGGCAACCTGGCAGGTCGATTATGTCGGACCACTGCCCACTACAAGGCAGAGGTGGAAATACATCTTGACTGGGGTAGAAATTGTTTCAGGGATTGGTTTTGCATATCCAACCCGATTGGCAACAGGGTTGTCCACAATTATGGGACTAAACCG
This sequence comes from Chelonia mydas, assembly GCF_015237465.2. Lineage (NCBI taxonomy): Eukaryota > Metazoa > Chordata > Testudines > Cheloniidae > Chelonia > Chelonia mydas. The sequence goes on from NC_051264.2 coordinate 14,757,247, forward strand.
CTTAACAGCAATTGTCCCAATGCCTCAAGAAATCCAATCAGATAATGGTTCGCATTTTAAGAATAAACTTATAAGGGAATGGACCCTTAACCATGGAGTCCAATGGACCTTCCACCTTCCATATCGACCTCAATCTAATGGCATGGTCGAGCGCTGGAATGGGTTGCTAAAGAATCACTTGAAGCCTACTGATGGCACATGGGGAGACAGACTGGACGAAGTGGTGCAGAGATTAAACAACAGACAGACTCCTACAGGAAGTCCAATCAGCAGGGGATTCTTCCCTACAGGGAAAGCTATCTCCCCTGCCAGAACACCACTGCACAGTTCCAAGTATGCTCCCGGAGACACTGTTGTGATTAAACACCCAGCCCTGGGAACCTTTACCTGCGTTTTGCACGCCTATAAAGAGAAAGGTGTATGGAGTGCCTTAAATGCTGATAAAAGATTAATAACCATTACAGAGGCTTGGATCGCATCCAAGACCGGCTGACCATGTGATTTATTGCAGGAATGGTCCCATGGTTCCGAGCAACCTGCCAGCTAACCTGTCAGCAAAATGGACCATGCAGCAGATCTGTTTGATCACTAGAGACTACTATGGACTGTTGATATATTTGCCATTACTTATAATAGCAGGTGTAATTTTTGCTTTTGGTTTTAAAATAAGTTTTTAGCTAGAACACGACCCACCCGAGATATGTTCCTGCAAGCCCTCATGATCCTTCTGTTGGCTCCAGTCACCTTGGCAATACCAGAACATCCTCTTCGGGGAGCAATCCAAACCATCGCCTCAGCTGCTGGTGCTACAAATTGCTGGATGTGCACCTTGCTAAATTCAACCAATGGACTGGGAATTGAATTTGTACCACTCAGCCTAAATGATTGGTGGAACAAAAGCGACATCTTTCAGTGGGGAGCAGCATGGTACACCAACCACCCTCGCATTGACTCGGGGAAGGTGGGACAATGGCATCGCACTGTTTGGGGACGGCCTGTGGAATATGTAACGGGATACACTTGGGATTTTCCCTCTCCCCGTTTTTACATTCAGTTGTAAATACTGTTTTAACCATTTTAATTATTGTAATTGTTTTTTGTGTAACTTTATGTATTATGAAGCGTTTGATTCAAACTGCTCTTTCCTCCACACAAATCAGATACCTAGAGCTAAAAAGGGATCCTAACCAATTCCGCGAACCCTCATCCTCTAATTTGGTTGTTGGGTATTTCTAGATTTCCCCAAGGAGGGCAAGAGGTGCTGGCATCACCGCCACCTTGCAATCTGGGATGTAGTGTGGTGCATCAGGGGGTGGAATGTAGCCAGACAGCCAGCCCCCCCCCCTCAGACCAGCATTGCTGGAAACACACGGGAGCCAAAACAACAGGGCACTTAACATAAATTCCAGCACAGCCTTTGAAGCTGTGAGAAGCACAGGTGTCCTGCTACAATGTGCCTCTGGGAACATATACAACGATTAGGCTCACAGCAGACAGAGAAGCTGTGACAGACATGGCTCTTAGCCCCTACTAAATAGCATGATGCACACACCCCAACATCCTAGGTGGGAAAATATTTACCCTGATAAAAGAAGTGTCCAGTAGTCGAAACTTATTGTTTCTCCCTTGCAAGTGTGAACTACTCTTGCGAGAGCTGGCGTCGCCCAGACAGACCAGCCCCAATTTGGCATAAGAAAGGAGAAAGAGAATAAAGGAGTACAGAGGTATAAGTATGGGACCTACAGCACCATGATTTTTGAGTGCTTTTCACTATCTATCTGCTGGTCAGATAAGTGACAGCCTCCCAAGGCTTCTGCAGCTAAGAGGGTCCCTAAGCCTTGTCCCTTATTCGTCTTTCCGCGGAATTGAGTGACCGATCCTGGCTTGGCACCGCTGGAATCGAGAGATGCAAGGAGGGTAAGAAGCACCCACACCTGATCTCCTATCTTTAGTGTACACATATTTTGAAATAGAGCTCTATACTTTGTTTTCTTTCTTTGGGATTGTGGCTTCAGTTTTGTAACTTGTTTGTGTGTGTAACATCTCTACATTTAAATAAGTAGGCACTAGCAATTTTGTAACCACATGATTAGAATCTAGTTTAATAAATTTTGGTAACCATTGTGCATAAGCCTGACTTGTTTCTCTGGTTTACTGTAAAGCAGCCAACACAATTAAAGAACCTCAGCCGTTTTGGCTATAAAGCCTGGCCATTAGGTGAGAGTACTAAGAGCCTAGCGTTGAGTTGTGCCGCCTCCACGGGGCAAACTCTTGGGGCACCTGTCAGTCAATCCTGGCTGCCCGCTGCGAAGGAGCTCTGAGCTCTAGCAGTTAAAGTCACGGGTATGGAGAGGCTCTTAGTGCTGCCATTGGGGCACCTGTCAGTCAGTGTTGACTGCCCGCTGCGAAGGAGCTCTGAGCTCTAGCAGTTAAAGTCACGGGTGGTTAGGACCTTGGGGCATCCGTCAGCCTAGCCCGGGCTGCCCGCCGCGAAGGGACAGTGCGTCCTAGCGGTTAAAGTCACGGATGGTATAAACGGGCATAGCTGGCACCTCACCAAACATCCCTGGCCATCGGCTAACAATTACTCAGCTTGTTTTTCTGTCTTTTTCTTAAGTTTAGCTTCTCGTTTAAGGCACAATGGCCTGTTAACGCCCTAAAAATGGTGACTTCACTTTTTCTGTCAAGACTGCGGAGTATACCATTATCTGCCATTTTTCCGTGCACCCATCCTAGACTCTGTGCTGGGGCATCTGACCCACACTGGCATGCAAGGGGTTAATAGAGGTCTAGGGAGGCTGTGTGGGGAAGCAGCCAATAGGAGAGCGGCTGTGAGGAGCAGCCAATCCGGGCCCAGCAGGCCCTTATAAGAAGAGCCGCAGGGCAGAGCAGGGTCAGTCACTTCCTGGAGCTCAAGGATGGAGGACTGGGTGCACAGCGGGCTTGGGTCCCCCCCCACTTGCCGCTGGGGAAGTGGATGGACGGTTGGCCATACTACACCCTGAAAGGGGGCAGCACAGATGGCGACACAGCCAGAGGGAAGTGACATGAAGTGGACGCCACAGTCCCTGGATTGATGCGGGTCTGGGAGCAAATGTGATGGTGGGTGAGCACCATTGGGGGAGGGTGCACTGACCTGCCGAGCTAATCCCCAAGATGGCCAGCAGGAGGCACCAGTGGTGAGTCACACCCCATCACAGATCCTTTGTCCTTTTCTTTCCTTAGTCCATAGTTCTTGCCATTCCTTCACAAGTACCCTCATGAGCACGCTTTTAAATTCTTGTCTACTTAAGAGTATCTTAATATCCCCCTCTTTTTGTTTTTTAGAGCACATTTTGCTGCTTTGTCGTTTCCAGCTATTTGGAGATGTGGAAATATTATTTCACTTATTATGTCATTTCTGCTTTCCAGAGTCTTTGTTTCGTTTGTCCTTCTGCCTGACAAGAAATCGGATCAAATTACAGCTGTAGCCAGCTGCATATCTCTAATCCGATCTATGCCAACATTATCCCCAGTAGTGCAGCCGCCAGGATGATCACACAAGTCGATCGATCGCCTTTTAGATTTCTGGACACCACGGCTAGGAACACAGATGGCTGTTCCTGCTGTACCCGTCCTGTTATCTCTGCATCCATCTCTTCAGATGTCAGCCCCCTTCTGCTACAAACCTCCTTTCTTTATCGCACCAGCCTGCTCCAGCCCAGCTGGGCTTCAGGATGAATTAAGGCTGGGTCTCCTTCCAGGGGCAGCCAGGTGACAAAATTGGCTTCCCAGGCCCACATTAACCACTCCAGGGCCTGTGTGGAGCACTCACCCCATCACACCCCCCCATCCTCTTCCTACAGATTCCCCCCCTGCAGACTCCCCTTTGCTGGGATACTTGCAGAAAACCCTTGGCTGCAGTTCAGCTGCCAGTGCGCTGAGCCTGCTGCCGATCACGCTGCCCAGTAGCGTCTCATTATCTGCGGCCTCTTGTCTGAGACTTAGGTTGTGTCAGCGCAGAGTCAGGAGAGTTGTTTTGTTCAGTGGGGTCCTGGCCCAGGACTGGGGCTCTGAGGCACCATCATAATACACCTAATAGATAATAAAAGCCTGGCTGGGATGATTTAGTTGGGGATTGGCCCTGCTTTGAGCAGGGGGTTGGACTAGATGACCTCCTGAGGTCCCTTCCAACCCTGATATTCTATGATTGTACGCCCTACTAAATTCCACCAGGATATCAGGGCGCTAATCGCTTGGCTGGGAGTTAGTGAATTGGAAAAGGCCATTGTAAACATTTCTGCCACTATGGAACTAATGGGGAATGCTACAGTGGATGCTATTACCAACTTGCAGACTGAAATCGCAGCATTTCCCAAATTTCCCTGCAGAATCGTATGTCCTTAGATCTACTCCTGGCCCGTCAGGGAGGTGTCTGTATCTTGGTGAACTCCACCTGCTGTGCCTACATGAATAAAAGCCAACAGGTAGTAAGCGATATACATACCATCCAACAGCAGGTAAAACTGTTCCATGGTGTAGCATGAAGAAGACAACTCCAGATTGGGATTTGTGGTCCTGGCTTACAAGCCCCTTGGGCTCGCTCGGACGTCAAATCTTAAAAAGCGTCCTACTGATCATGGCCCTCCTCACTGCTGTCTATCTATTATCTTTGCTTGCGGCAAGTGCTGTTGCTCCCTTGTACTCAAAAATACTTCCAATTCACTACACTCTACGCCCAAAGGATGTAACTACCAAAATGAGGAAATCATAATGCACGTTAATCCATTACGCCCTCCTGGGGCCACTGGAGGGTGAGTATATGATGCTCCGAGCACCAGAGCAGGGAACCAATGCAGCCCATCAAGTACCAGAAGTAGGCAACCATGCAACCCCCCAGGCCCCGGAGGAGGACGAGGGTGCATATGTTGCAGGAATTTGGGGCTTGGAGTGGCGCTAAAAGCGCCAAAGGGGGGAATTGTGGGGGGAATTGCTGTTGACCTGACCCCTTCCCATTCTGTGGCACAATCTATGCACTATATGCAAGAGCTGTAACGCAAGAGGCCTACAGGCCTATATCCTGTAAGACTTGACTTAAGCTAAAAGCATTTACGTATGCTAGGCTGTGGCACTTGACCCAGATAATGGACTAGGCCAATCTCTAACTAGAAAAGAACCAAAGGGCCTCCGGAAAAGTCCCGAGCTGTCCATTATATGCACCCTCCACCCTGCAAAAGTCCCAAGTCAAAACGCTGCCACAGCAAACTGCAGATCTTGATAGTAACAAGGTGCATCAGCACTGTGCTAAATATGAAACTGTCTTTCCATTATTCCTTATAAGGCTTTATTAATGCTTGAGTGGTGAAAAATAACTAATAAGGAAATGCATCATGTGGCTTGGATTTGGACCTATATAAGACTGGTATTATAGGGGCAGGGGAGTGAGAGACCAGGGTGGCACCTACATGTGACCATCTCTGTCTCCCTCTCCCTGCATGCTTGTATTCAATAAAAGGCCTCAGACTGTTTGAACCAAACAGATGGTGTGACTCGTTTTCCATAACAGCAGTAACTTTCTTTGCATGCAACTCTCTCTGCACCATATACTCCTGGGGAAATTCTGCGCCACTGTGCACGTGCAGAATTCATGTCTGGCGCAGAATTTTTTTTTCCCCCACAGAAAATACATTCTGCTTGAGAAGTGCTGCAGTTCCACCTTTCACCCACCAGAAGCCACTGCGGCACCAGAACAGTTTGCAGTATGAACGCAGCCAGCTGTTCTGGCCCGACAGCGGCTTCTGGTGGGCCAAAGGCAGAACGGCAGCACTTGTCAAGCAGAATGTATTTTCTGCAGGGGGTGGGGAGGCGGAAATTCTGTGCCTGTGCAGTGGTGCAGAATTCCCAGGAGTAACCATAACAGGGTTTGATTGCTCCTTCCGTTGAGCCTGAAGTAGGGAGCTTGGGCAGCCACTGGCTTTAACCAGTGATTATCTTTAGATCAAATACTCCACTGAGAGCAGCTGTCAGCACGTTCCACAATATGTTCAAAGCACAGGTCCTGTTGACTTCAATTGCAGCTGTGAGCTCTCAGCCCTTCTACAGATCAGGCCCCAGGCTCTTGAGTCAGGCATACAGAAAATCAGGAGCATGCAGTTAGTGTCCAGCTGTGAAAAGTTTACTATAAGTGACATGCCCAGCATCACAGAGGAACTTGGTAGCAGAGGCAGGGGTAGAATGCAGTTCTCCAGGGCAGCAACCAAAGCATGAGACCCTCTTCCTGCATTCTCCTACCCTGTTCATTAAACACCTCCCAACTTCTGCAACAAACAAGGCAGGGGTGCTACAGATGAGTCTCCTTCACTACACACCCAACTGATCCCCAGAGCAGGTCTCTCCCATGCATTGAATGAGGGGCAGCCAGCACCGCAGACCGTCCACTCGGAGGTCCAACTGGAGATTAGCATGAGCAGCCGGGTGAGCCTGACCTGCCACACGGAGGGAGGGTACCCCGAGGTCTCTGTGCTGTGGCTGGACGGAGCAGGGAAGAACGTGACGGCAGAGAGCAACACCAGCCTGCACAGAGACCCCAGCGGGCTCTGTGATGTGAGCAGCCAAATCCTCCTGCCCAGGGGAGAAAGCAGCAACTACACCTGGCTCCTGCAGAGCCCCGGACAGCCCCGCATCGTCCGACACCTGACCGTCTCCTGCAGCCCAGGTACCCAGGCTGGAGAGGGCCCCGGTGCACACGCCGATGGGCGTCTTAGTGGCTCGCTCAGACCTGCCGACCGCCTGGCATGTGCCTGTCGCGTGTGGCTTTCTGGCCCCTCTTCCAGGGGATCCCCGTGCCCCCCGCACTCTGTGGGAAAATCTGCATCAGATTGGCCGCCTTCCTCACTCCTCCCCGCTCTTGGGGCGGGGGGTTGGGGACGGGCAGCCAATCGGAGCTGCCTGATCCCTCCACATATTCTGTGGCCAGAAGGGATCCTGTGAGCAGCTAGTGTGACCCCTGCAGTCCCCCGGCCATGGGACTGCCCCGAATTAATTCCTGTTTGAACCAGGGCAGCAGGCAGAGGTGGGGGGGAGAGGGGCAGTGGGTGGGCCCAAGGCAGAGGTAGGGGGAGCACAAGCCACAGATCATACAGTTATCTGTAGAAAGAGAACATGGGGATGAACTGGGAGAACAACCTGTGCCTGCTTATCGTCCTGCCCCTGACGGTGCTGCTGGGGGTTCTTGGAATTGCCTTGTGCTTCCTGAGGCCTCGGTTCTTGCGGTATTCAGCTCCAAGCAGAGTGTGACCCACGTAACGTGAGCTGCTTCTCGGTGTCTCTGTCCCCCCTCTGTCTGGTTGTACGTCCTTTGAGGCAGGGCCTGTCGCTCGTAACAGGACGCTCATGCAAGGCTGCAGAGAAACAACAGTCCTTAATAGAGACTGAGGCTCTGAATCAGTGTGTGTTAGGTGTCATCTAGTGATAGTCCCTATAATAACCTACTACAGCTGCGGAGTGACTCCCTTATTTTCTTACATGGACTGAAGTGCTAATTGGACCGACTGCTTTAGCTCCACACACAGGAAAACAGCCTTAGAATCATAGAATATCAGGGTTGGAAGGGACCTCAGGAGGTCATCTAGTCCAACCCCGTGCTCAAAGCAGGGCCGATCCCCAATTAAATCATCCCAGCCAGGGCTTTGTCAAGCCTGACACTAAAAACTTCTAAGGAAGGAGATTCCACCACCTCCCTAGGTAACGCATTCCAGCGTTTCACCACCCCTCTGAGTGAAAAAGTTTTTCCGAATATCCAACCTAAACCTCCCCCACTGCAACTTGAGACCATTGCTCCTTGTTCCGTCATCTGCTACCACTGAGAACAGTCTAGATCTATCCTCTTTGGAACCTCCTTTCAGGTAGTTGAAAGCAGCTATCAAATCCCCCCTCATTCTTCTCTTCCGCAGACTAAACAATCCAAGTTCCCTCAGCCTCTCCTCATAAGTCATGTGTTCCAGTCCCCTAATCTTTTCTGTTGCCCTCCACTGGATTCTTTCCAATTTTTCCACATCCTTCTTGTAGTGTGGGGCCCAAAACCGGACACAGTACTCCAGATGAGGCCTCACCAATGTCAAATAGAGGGGAACGATCACGGCCCTCCATCTGCTGGCAATGCCCCTACTTAGACATCCCAAAATGCCATTGGTCTTCTTGGCAACAAGGGCACACTGTTAACTCATATCCAGCTTCTCGTCCACTGTAACCCCTAGGTCCTTTTCTGCAGAACTGCTGCCGAGCAATTCGGTCACTAGTCTGTAGCGGTGCATGGGATTCTTCCGTCCTAAGTGCAGGACTCTGCACTTGTCCTTGTTGAACCTCATCAGATTTCTTTTGGCCCAATCCTCTAATTTGTCTAGGGCCCTCTGTAACCTATCCCTACCCTCCAGCATATCTACCTCTCCTCCCAGTTTAGTGTCATCTGCAAACTTGCTGAGGGTGCAATCCACACCATCCTCCCGGTCATTTATGAAGATATTGAACAAAACCGGCCTGAGGACCGAACCTTGGGGCACTCCACTTTATACTGTCTGCCAACTAGACATGGAGCCATTGATCACTACCCGTTGAGCCCGACAATCTAGCCAACTTTCTATCCACCTTATAGTCCATTCATCCAGCCCATACTTCTTTACCTTGCTGGCAAGAATATTGTGGGAGACAGTGTCAAAAGCTTTGCTAAAGTCAAGGAACAACAAGTCCACTGCTTTCCCCTCATCCACAGAGCCAGTTATCTCGTCACAGAAGGCAATTAGATTAGTCAGGCATGACCTTCCCTTGGTGAATCCATGCTGACTGTTCCTGATCACTTTCCTCTCCTCTAAGTGCTTCAGAATTGATTCCTTGAGGACCTGCTCCATGATTTTTCCAGGGACTGAGGTGAGGCTGACTGGCCTATAGTTCCCAGGATCTTCCGTCTTCCCTTTTTTTTTATAGATGGGCACTACATTAGCCTTTTTCCAGTTGTCCGGGACTTCCCCGGATCGCCATGAGTTTTCAAAGATAATGGCCAATGGCTCTGCAATGACATCCGCCAACTCCTTTAGCACTCTCGGATGCAGCGCCTCCGGCTCCATGGGCTTGTGCTCGTCCAGCTTTTCTAAATAGTCCCGAACCACTTCTTTCTCCACAGAGGGCTGGTCACCTCCTCCTCATGCCGTGCTGCCCAGTGCAGTAGTCTGGGAGCTGACCTTGTTCGTGAAGACAGAGGCAAAAAAAGCATTGAGTGCATTAGCTTTTTCCACATCCTCTGTCACTAGGTTGCCTCCCTCATTCAGTAAGGGGCCCACACTTTCCTTGACTTTCTTCTTGTTGCTAACATACCTGAAGAAACCCTTCTTGTTGCTCTTAACATCTCTTGCTAGCTGCAGCTCCAGGTGTGATTTGGCCTTCCTGATTTCACTCCTGCATGCCTGAGCAATATTTTTATACTCCTCCCTGGTCATTTGTCCAATCTTCCACTTCTTGTAAGCTTCTTTTTTGTGTTTAAGATCAGCAAGGATTTCACTGTTAAGCCAAGCTGGTCGCCTGTCATATTTACTATTCTTTCTACACATCGGGATGGTTTGTCCCTGTATCCTCAATAAGGATTCTTTAAAATATAGCCAGCTCTCCTGGACTCCTTTCCCCCTCATATTATTCTCCCAGGGGATCCTGCCCATCAGTTCCCATCAGGGAGTCAAAGCCTTCTACTGTTGCCAGTTAGTGGAGTGACTCCTTTAGCTCCACCTAGAATATAAGTGTGCTAGTTAGACATCAATGAGCCCCTCTGAAATCCTGGGTGCATTTGTCTCTTTGAAAGACGCATTTTCTTTCTGTTCAGATAAATCCAGAGCTGCTAAAATCCATCTACGGGGAGCGCTCAGGTTTTGCTCTGTGTGTTGGGTGGCCGTATGACTTGATGAGCCTGCACATGTCCCAGCAACTTATTGAAATTGCCAACGAACCAAAAAACCCCTTACTTGCCCAGTTGTGCCTCTGTATGGGCCGCTTAACCCTTAGAGCACCAGGGAATATTGTACCCAGCCCTGGTAAGCTGCACTGAGGACTGGAAGCCAGCTGGCCCTGTGCTGAGCTCTCGATCTCTCTTAGCAATGGAGCAGGGCTGTCTGTTAGGCAGGAGATTGCGTGGGTCCCATTTGCAGTTGCTCTGCACCCATTTTATGCCAGCTGAGCTGGTGCCCGTGTCTGCTCCCCTGGGGAATGCCCTGATCTGCACCAGCCGTGCACCCTCCCCCAGCGTAGGGAGCAAGGGGATATGAGGGGGTGTGCATGGCAGGGCAGAGGTGGGAAGGGGCGTGACCAGGGTGATTCGGCTCCCCTGCAAAGCCTCATAGGACCTGCTGAAGTAGGGAGGGGCAACCTAGAGCAGCCTTCACGGTAGCTGTAGTCTGCACCAGGGTTACCCCTCCTCTGGCACCCTGCACTGGGTTGAATCTGGTGTCCCTAGAGGAGTCAGAGTAGATGTGATGGTGGTAATGCTGGAAGTAGGATTAGAAATTCAACCCTCTCTGCTAAATGGGACTGAGACACCCCCCATCTTGGCCCAAAGAGACACTTTGCCCCCTGGCTATCCCCTTGACATCGCTTTTATACCTATCTCGTCTGTGGTTTCTCTTGAACAGGGTCGTTTCTGTGCCCAGGGCTGTTTCAATCCATGCAGGTGCCCCCAGCGAATGGAAACTGAGTGTGGGGACACTACAATAAATGGACGTGTTTCCAGTGTAAAGTGTCGTCTCTTCCTCTGTGTGCACTGACAAAAATCCACAACCCCAGGCAGGCTAGACATTGGGCTGCTGTAAATCTGCACACAGCGAGTGACGCCAGCTGCGGATCTGGCCTTATTGGCTCCAGGGGAATGATGGGCGATCAATGCCCGCTGGGATCGGGCCCTGTTGGGTATATAAATCACACACGCAGGAGGAGGTGGGACTAGTACCATGTCCTTCAGCTTCATATGCGCAGGACTCGACCACGGGAGCTGACAGGGAACTCCCTCAGCTGGTACTAGTAGTAGGCCACTTATAGCGTCTGAGGAGCAGCCAGCAGAGGTCAGCATGGTCACTACACACAGAGCAGGTCTGACCAGAGAACACTGGGTGTGTGTCTGTCTCACAGACAGGGGGTTATGTAGGGTGGAGCTGTTGAGTCTCTGAGACACCGACCATAGGATCAGGGATTCCACCTGCCCGTTTCGCAGCTGGGCCTGCTGGGGAGCTGGGTGATGCCTGATTGTCACGGTTCAGGGCAACTGCCCCTGTATCTCCCCTCACTGGTCCAGCAGGTCCCTCCTCACCCCGCCCGACTCGGTTACCAGCTCCCGCCTTTCTCCGTGGAGACCTGCGTCTCTCTCCCTTCGGAGGCTGAGGACAGAGGGAATCACGGAAGTTTTAAGCCGCTCCCCAGCCCTCCTATGCAAGCCTGTGTAAGCGGGGGAATGGTCCCTCAATTGTGGGGCACTTCCCTGGCTTATACACTATCCTAGAGGGATTGGCTCCCTCTCCCTTTCCCTTTCCCCAGAGGTCTGCCTGACCTTGGGACTCCCCTTCCACTCCCCTGTGTGGCAGAGTCCTCGTAACCCTGACAGGGCTGGGCCCAGGATTCCTGGGGGGATCGACTCCCCACCTTGTCGTGGTCACATGGGACAGGGCCTAGGGTGTCCCCACTCTGGGGTGCTCTCTCCGCACTGGACGCTTCCCTGACCCACTGATCATTTCATACAGTTCAAAGCAAATAAAATTTATTAAACAGCAACCAATTAAAAAATTAAGGAAAAAATGGGAAAGGTGAAAGGAAAACCCGTCGCCCCGCTCTGTGGCACGGGGACGTCACAGCCAGTGTCTCTGGGATGTCAGGGCAGTTCAGCCTGTTCCTCACACGTGCCAGGCCCCTGCCCAGGCCCTGGGTGTGCTAATGCCGTGGGTCGGACACTTGCTCTGGCGGTGGCCACACGCCCTCAGGCTCTGGGTGGCAGGACCCTTCTTCCCAGTGTCGGCCCCCCCCCATCGGGGTTATGATCACCCTGCCAGTCGTCCTGCAGGGTCTCTTGGCTGGGGGTGTCTCCCTGGGCTGGGTCTACTGCCCAGGGTCCCCCTCGCCCTCCCCAGCTGCTTCACTGCACCCGACTCCGGACAGCCCCAGCCCCAGCTCCAGGCTGCCTCCGCACTGCTGCTGCTCTGTCTCCAGCCCGGCGCCTTGGGCTGATCCTCTGCCCCTCTGGCTGCTGCCCTCCTTAGCTCAGCCCCTCTCGCCAGGCACCTCAGGCTCCCAGGCTGACCTGGCGCATTGGCCTCTCCCCACTGGCCCCGGGGACTCTCAGTCTTAGGGTCCTGATTTCTCAAAAGAAAGGGTCCCTTTCTTTTGGTGCTGGGAGAGGGCCAACCAACTCCCCGCCCCGAGGGTCAGTGAGGGGCCAGCAGCCCCCTGACACCTGCAGGATTCTTCAGGTAAAAGCCCCCCGAGGGGCTGCTTTGGGGTTCATCCCAGCTGCAGCTCAGAACCAGCCCCAGCCTGATGGGACCTTTGCGGGCCCCGTCCTTCCCCCTCCCCAGGGCGTGGGGCCCTCCATGGGGCAGTGGCCCTGGCTGTTTGCTGGATCAGCAGGAGGCCCCGAGCCAGACTAAACCCAGGGCTTTTAGCCAAAAGTCATTTCTTTGTCTTGGTCCCTGGAGAACCCAGTTGGACCCAGCACTGGCATCTCTGCCCCAGGGCTGGCTTCGAAGGGCGGATACCATAGGAGGGACATTGGGCCTCCGCTCCACTGGAGAAGGTGCATACACGGCCCCAACAACCCTGCACAATTGCCATTTTTAACACAACGGACCCCAAAGCAATTCCCTGAGGCAGAGCTCAATGCAGCAAAGCCTCTCTCACTTCCATAAGGTTTGTTCAGGATTTTTTCAGCCCGGATGAGGACTCCAGCCCACATCATGCCAGCTACCAATGAGAATTAGGGCACCCGAGCGTTTTTGCTGGGTATGGAGACACTGATGCAGCTCTGGATGTCCTGTGGCCAAAGGTTGATGAACGGCTCATGCAGGGCCGGGAAATGGCTGCCTGAACTATTCCACTCCCCTTTTGTAACAAAAAATGTTTCTAGCCCCGTGTTACAGGGAAAAGCCAGAGTCCGAGCCCTGAGTGTGAGCCTGACGGCTCCAAAACCAGAAAGTAAAGTTTAAAAAAAAATCTCATGATTCTTAAGCCAATCTCACGATTTCTGAGCTGGGTTGGCAGCGCTGAGCTATGTCAGTCTGTGATCTACAGGAGATCAGATTAGATACTGTAATATTCCCCTGAAGCGATAAACTCTATGAAGGGGGCAGAGTTAAGGGCCCACACACAAAGGGGAGGAGTTAAGGGTACTCACACAAGGGACAGGGTTAATAACACACACAAGAGGGGTGGAGTTAAGGATGTACACAAAAGGACAGTGTTAAGGGTGCTCTAGCTCAACCCCCAGATATGGGCTACAGGCGGGGATCCCTCAGGGAGGGTCTCTGGCCTGGGCTATGCGATGGTGGACTAGCCCTGAGCTGAAGTCACAAACAGATGTTGGGAAGGGGGGTGCCAGCCTTTAAACAGGGGAGTGAGGTGGGGGGCACAGCTGGTCAGGGGATCCTAGGAGAGTTCACCAGCCAGGCAGGTCCAGGTGCAGAGTTATGCAGTGTGAGAGAGCAGGCAGTGAGGAAGAGAACGACCTGGAATGGAGATGCAGCAGGTGCAGATCAGGGTCTGACTATAGCTGGGCCTAGCCTACAGCCCCTTGGGAAATGAGGGGAAGCTGTTGCCTTTGATGACAGGTTTCAGACCCGCGTCAATAACGACCCATAAAACATTTAATTCCAGACGTTGCTTTTCTCCCCTGTTTGCAAAGCGTCCTGGCTGGCAGGGCGACGTTCTCCCCCTGCTGCCCACACCCTCGCACTGACCTGCGGGTTTCTTTTGTCGGGGATTTGGCAATTAAACAGGGCTCTCGCAGTGGCATTTGGGGCCAGGTTTTCAGCAGTGCTTGGGTGCAGGGTGCCTGGGGAAATCTGGCCACTTGCCTACATGGGAGCTAAACTCTGGGAGATCCAGCATGCTGTGTGCCTCAGTTTCCCCACCTGTTGGGGGGGGATAATAATTCTTTGTCTGGTGCATTCAGACTGTAGCACTGCATGCTGGACATGGGGCCGGCTGGGTTAATTGTATGTGATTGCATGGCTGGCTAAAGGACAGCCGTCCTTTTGCGGTGTCTGTCCAGTGTCCAGCACCACGGGGCCTGGTCTGTGGCTGGAGCCCTTAGGGGCCAGACAAGACCAATTCTAAGGAAGGAGTTCAGTCAGCCTGAGCTAAATTCGGCTGCCAGGGCCATACGCAGGGTCCAGGTGCCGGCACTCGCACAAGGGGGCGTTAATTCCTTTGGACGGTGTCTGGGGGCTCGCTGCGGGTGGGGAAGGAAGGTCCCCAGCTGGGGACCCCAGGGGCTTTCAAACAAGGGCCTTGGGAGCAGTTGGAAAGTGGGGTCTCAGAGAACGGGACGACACTGGATGGGGGAACCGGACTGAGGGGTAGAAGGCTGTGGGGAGCAGGCCGCTTTACCTATCCAAACTAGGGTTGCCAGGTGCCCAGTTTTCGACAGAAAGTCCTTTAGAAAAGGGGACCTGGCCATGTCCAGTCAGATATACTGACTGGACACCAAACGTCCGGTTATCACGGGGCACGGGGAGGCGCCCAGTCAGTAACCTGAGCCAGCCCTTGTTCAGCCAGGGCTGCCTCGAGGGTGACCGGACAGCAAGTGTGAAAAATTGGGATGGGGTGGGGAGGAATAGGTGCCCGTATAAAACAAATCCCAGAATAGCAGGACTGTCCCTATAAAATGGGGACATCTGGTCACCCCAGCTGCCTCCCCCCTGCAGGCAGGCTCCTTGCCAGGCTACAGCAGCTCCCGTCCCAGCCCCAGAGCAGAGGGAGCCTGGGGGGGGTGGGGGAAGGAGCAGAAAGCGATGTGGGTAGGGGGTAGAGAAGCAAGTGGGGCAGCGTCTTGGGGGAAGAGGTGGAGCAGGGGGCGGGGCCTTGGGGGATGAGGTGGAGCAGGGCGGGTGGGGCCTTGGGATTCCCGTTGTCAGCAATTACCAAATTGGCAACTCTAATTGAAACTGGCACAGGAGGCCAAGGAAAAGTTGGTTTTGTTCTCTTTATCCCCTCCCTATCTGCTTGCAGTGCGGCCCCTGGTTAAATGAATCCCACTTTGCCTAGAACATGTTGTGTCTCTGTCTGTTTTCACCAGCTGGCTGCCCGCTTCAGGAGAGGACCTCAGAGCAGGCGCCGAATCCAGCTAGACTTGCTGGAGGTCAATCTGGTAGGGAAAGGAGGGGTGCTGTGACCTGGCGATCCGGTCTGCAAGGAGGGTGAACTCCCCTCTGAGAGGAGGGCGGGGTACGCCTATGTTCCAACTCCAGTTGAGCCTGCTCTCTTCCGGGCACACGCGCGTGCACACACGGAGAAGTTAGATCAAATTTTAAATACGCAGCTGGAAAGTTTGCAACGTTATACAACTTGATTTGAACAGAACCTTAGAACATGAGAACGGCCATACGGGGTCAGTCCAATGCTCCATCTAGTCCAGTATCCCCTCTTCCCACGGTGGAAGAAAATACATCCTCAAAATCAGAGACAGCTTTATTTCAGGCAATTGCCAGGGAAGAAATACAGCGGACAGAGAGCATCTCTGCCTCAGTTTCTCCAAAGTACAAACAATAAGCCGCCAACATTTACACTCTTTCATGGAATGCATTAATTAAAAACATCTGCAATTTATTTATGTTATGTCCTGCCCATTCCATTATTTTCTCACTTCTGTCTCCCCACATCATTATCTTCAAGGTTAGGTCACACTGACTCTGCCTTGTTTCCCACCCGCTTCAGACACAGAGTCTGCTTTCCCAAGTCTCGCATTATGAGACTTCAGAGTTAGCTTGACTGTACTCTGGCTTGACATAACTGAGGAGCCTATAGTCAAATCCTTTAACCCTTGTTTCCACACCACAGTGGCCAATGCCAGGCGCCCCAGAGGCAACGAACAGAACGGGTAATCAGAGAGGTTGTGGAATCTCCATCACTGGAGATTTTTAAGAGTAGGGAAACACCTGTCAGGGAAGGTCTAGATAATACTTAGCCCTGCTATGAGTGCAGGGGACTGGACTAGATGATTTCTTGAGGTCCTTCCAGTCCTATGATTCTATGATTCTGTGATTTTTCTCGGTAAATATCGGGGTTTATTTTGGTGGATGGAAAGACAAGGGGAAAAAGTATTCAGTAGATTAATGCTTTGAATTCTGTTCATTGCTGTGGTTGGCTGCAGAACTAATGAAGTGAGCTGCAGCGCACAAAAGCGTATGCTCAAATAAATGTGTTAGTCTCTAAGGTGCCACAAGTCCTCCTGTTCTTTCTGCGGATACAGACTAACACGGCTACTGCTCTGAGAACTAACACAGAACTCCAAACACAAGGCCACCTCTGAGTTTAAGAGAACAATGTATCTCTAATCCCCAAATAAAACTTTTCATTTGAATAAGCAGTTGACTGTTGTAGACTTAGAACTATTAGCCTATAAATATTTACATTTAATAAGTGGGCCCCACCATTAGCAGTGCATACGCCTAACTTCATCCTTTTCTCCTGTTTTTGGTTTTTTTTAAACTTTTGAATATTTTCTTGTGTTCTAAACCGTACTCTTTGTTTTCTTCCCATTTTAATGTGTCAGATCTTTAAACCGTTATTCGCTAACAGCTTGAAATGTGTACATTACAGGGTGGGCATGAGAATCATAGAATATTAGGGTTGGAAGAGACCTCAGGAGGTGAATCCATCAGTAACTTCAGATGCTCATGCACTTCACAGCTTGTGTGCGTGACTGTTTTTTGATTGTGTGTATCTTCTAGACCAGTGGCTCTCAACCTTTCCAGACTACTGCACCCTTTTCAGGAGTCTGATTTGTCTTGCCTACCCCAAGTTTCACCTCACTTAAGAACTACTTGCTTGCAAACTCACACATAAAAATACAAAAGTGTCACCGCACATTATTACTGAAAAGTTGCTGACTTTCTCATTTTTACCATGTAATTATAAAATAAATCTATTGGAATATAAATATTGTACTCACATTTCAGTATATAACATAAAGAGCGGTATAAATTATCTTGCCCATATGCTCAGGGTTTAGCTGATCGCCATATTTGGGGTCGGGAAGGAATTTTCCTCCAGGGCAGATTGGAAGAGGCCCTGGAGGTTTTTCGCCTTCCTCTGTGCATGGGGCACGGGTCACTTGCTGGAGGATTCTCTGCTCCTTGAAGTCTTTAAACCACGAGTTGAGGACTTCAGTAGCTCAGACATAGGTGAGAGGTTTTTCGCAGGAGTGGGTGGGTGAGATTCTGTGGCCTGCGTTGTGCAGGAGGTCGGACTAGATGATCATAATGGTCCCTTCTGACCTAAATATCTATGAATCTATGAACCTATAAAGAAGTCACTGTCTGCATGAAATTTTAGTTTGTACTGACTTTGCTAGTGCTTTTCGTATAGAATGTTGTAAAACTAGACAAGTATCTAGATGAGTTGCTGGACCGCCCGGTTGAGAACCACTGTTCTAGACTAATACTTCATTCAACAGCTTTGTATATACACACAGACTGATGTATAATAGTAATACATCTCTCTCATGCAATGGATTGTGTTTTCCTAATAAAACAAGTTATTTTTTCTATATTTGAATGATACAAAAGTAGGGTGAAAATCAGAAAACAATGAATAATACTTTTTTGTAAAACCTGGGAATTTTCCCTTAAAAATCAGTTTAAACTCAAAACAAAGGGGCTTAACTATAGTTTCAACCAATATGCCCGAACTGAAGTTAGGCTTACTGGCCTGTAATTGCCAGGATCACCTCTGGAGCCTTTTTAAAAAATAAGCGTAACATTTGTTCTCCTCCAATCATCTGGTACAGAAGTTGATTTAAATAATAGGTTACAAACCACACTCAGGAATGTCTATACTACCTGCCGGATCGGTGGGCAGCGTCTAGTCTAGACGTGATAAATCGACCCCCGAGCGCTCTCCCGTCAACTCCTGTACTCCACCGCTACGAGAGGTGCAGGAAGAGTCGACGGGGGAACAGCAGCATTCGACTCACGGCAGTGAAGACACCGTGGTGAGTAGGTCTAAGTACATTGACTTCAGCTACGTTACTCACGTAGCTGAAGTTGCATAACTTAGATCGATCTCCCCCTCAGTGTAGACCAAACCTTAGTAGTCCTGCAAGTTCATATTTGAGTTCCTTCAGAACTTGGGTGAATACTTCCCCATCTGGTCCTGTTTACTGTTTAATTTATTACTTATTTAATTTTTACTGTTTAATTTATCAATTTGTTCCAACACGTCCTTTACTGACACCTCAGTCTGGGATATTTCCTTAGGTTTGACACTTAAATGGAATGGCTCAGGTGAGGGAATCTCCCTCACATCCTCTGCAGTGAAGACCGATGCAAAGAATTCATTTAGTTTCTCCTCAACGGCTTTGTCTTTCTTGAGTGCTCCTTTAGTACCTCGATTGTCCAGTGCCCAATGGTGGCCGAAGCATGAAGGGGCATACAGATGTTTAGCATAACTGGCATATCTTGCAACGACAGCTACAAAAGTGCCATGCAAACACCTGTTCTCATTTTCAGGTGACACTGTAAATAAGAAGCAGGAAGCAGTATCTCCCATCAATGTAAACAAACTTGTTTGTCTTAGCGATTGGCAGAATAAGAAGTAGAACTGAGTGGACTTGTAGGCTCTAAAGTTTTACACTGTTTTACTTTTGAGCGCAGTTATGTAACCAAAAAAAAAAAATCTGCATTTGTAAGTTACACTTTCACGAGAAAGAGATCGTACTAACGATGTATGAGGTGAATTGAAAAATACAATTTCTTTTATCATTTTTACAGTGCAGATATTTATCATTTTTACAGTGCAGTGTAATCAAACATAATAATGTAAAGTGAGCCCTGTGCACTTTGTATTCTGTGTTGTAATTGAAATCAATATTGAGAATACAGAAAAAATCCAAAAATATTTAATAAATTTCCACTGGTATTCTATTGTTATAAGTGTGATTAATTACAATTAATTTTTGTAATCACAATTAATTCTTTTGGGCGAATGGCGTGAGTTAACTGCGATTGACAGCCCTAATTCTTATTATTCAAGCATGGGATTACTATCCATAGAGATTCTATGGTTCAGTTTGGTTCATTTAAGATTTTTACTATATTTGTCTCTGTGCTTTCTTTCATGTATAGTGCCACTCCCACACCAGTACGACCTACTTGGTCATTCCTAAATATCTTGTACGCTGGTATTACTATTTTGATTATGATCATTCCACCAAGTTTCTGTGATACCTATTGTGTCAATAATACCAGGCACTCAGGTTCACCCATTTTAGTATTTAGACATCTAGCATATGTATTTAAGCACTTATAAAATGTGTCCCTTTTTAGCTGTCTGCCATTACGTGATGTAATTGAATGGGACTCTATCATTTGACTAAAAGAAAAGGAGTACTTGTGGCACCTTAGAGACTAACCAATTTATTTGAGCATAAGCTTTCGTGAGCTACAGCTCAATTCATCGGATGTAGCTCACGAAAGCTTATGCTCAAATAAATTGGTTAGTCTCTAAGGTGCCACAAGTCCTCCTTTTCTTTTTGCGAATACAGACTAACACGGCTGTTACTCTGAAACCTATCATTTGACTGTTTCTCATCAGATCCTACCTGTACGGGATGCATCCAATGAAGTGAGCTGTAGCTCACGAAAGCTTATGCTCAAATAAATTGGTTAGTCTCTAAGGTGCGACACATCCTCCTTTTCTTTTTACCTGTACATTATCATCTTCCATCCTCTCCTCCTTACTAGAATCCAGCGAATCCCCATGAATAGATCCTCCCTTCAGGGATGTCTCTGTCCAAACTGTGTGGCCCCCAGCTCTGAGGCTATGTCTACACTGCGCACCTTAAACAGCGCACCTTAAAACTGCTCTGAAACCTCTTTTCTACATGTGGTTTAGGTGGAGCCCTTCCTTTCTGAATTGAAACCATAAACACCAAAACTGGGTGTTTTTCTAACCCATCCGCTCTGGGGAATAGTTCAGGGCAGGTGTCTGGCCTGTGTGACGCAGGAGGTCAGAGGAGCACAGTGGTCCCTGCTGGCCTTGGAATCTATTAAAATAACATGGGAGCAGAGAGACATTCAGGGGTGAAATGCAGGGGGGGGAGCTGGGTCCTAGCAGATCGCGGTTTGGACAAAGCAGCCCCACCCCCAGACCAAGCATCACGCCCAGCTCGCTGTCTGCGGGGAGTCTCTGGCACAGGGAGTCGCCCCAGGAGCGGATAGGGGAACTAACCCCTTCCCCCTCCGCTCCCCCAGCCCGGCCCCTCCTGGAGGGGTGGGAAGTTTATTCCCCGTCCCTGGGGCTGGGAGAGAAGGCAGGAGACAGGGAGATGGCGAGGGAGGGGGGAGGATACCAGGGCTGGGGGGATCTGGAGCTGGAAAAGTCAGCCCAGAGCTGGGTAGCAACGTAGCCCCGCCCGCTACCCTCTGCCGTTCATCAGCTGTCGGCTAATTAGAACCGCCCCCGCCCCCCCGTCCCTGCCCCACCCGAGTGACTCAGCGCTGGCGGGCAGCCCCCAGCTGGTGTCAGTCGGACCTCGTGCCATTGCAGCGGGTCCCAGGCTGGATGGGCCCCGGGTCTGATCCAGGGCAGCTGGGGGAATGGGGGAGGGACCAGATGAGCCCTGGGGTCTGATCTGGTCTAGCAAACCCCACAGCCTGGATACCGGGCAAGCCAGGCCTGAGTCACTGCCGATCCAAAGCAATGTAACTATTTTATTGCTAGCTGGTAAGTCTGCTGTGAAAAGTGATATTAACGAACATACAAGTGTGACCCATTAAGCCCTGGAGGGGGGGTCGGGGGAGGCAGTGGGGGGTCGGGGGAGATAGGGGTGGGGGACTGGGAGAGGCAGCGGGGGCTGGAGCCTGAAGCCCTGCTGCCAGAGTCCAAAGCCTGGCGGCTGGATGACGGGGCCCAGGGACGGAGCCTGAAGCCGTGTGGCCGGAGCCTGCTGCCACGCAGCCAGAGCCCGGGGCTGGAGCCCAAAGCCCCGTGTCCAGAGCCTGCCATGCCGCCACCCCAGGGCTGAAGCCCAAAACCTGAGCCCCACCACCCTAGGGAAAGTGGGGAACTTGCTGGCTGCTTCCTTGCGCGGTGTTGTGCCCCAGGTGACTCCAGAGAGGGGGCAAGGCCTCTAATCCCTGCTGGTGACCACGGCGGTGCATCCAGGAGCAACAGGGAGGGAGAGCTAATTTGCCCTCCCCCCATCATAGCCCAGGAGGCTGTGGCCGCAAGAAACAGCTGGTGGCTGAATTTGAGAAACGCTAACTATCACACTCAGCTCTGCTTCCCACCCAGGCCCCGATGCCGGAGAATCGGCAGCTCCTGGACCAGTCCCTGCAGGAAGCCTCCGGTGTATTTCTGCAGATGGGCGGCTTGCCCAGCCGCGTTGTTAGCATTCAGGGTCTGGACCGAATTACCCCCAGGGGTAGATTGGCCGGGACTGGGAAGGTTTTTCCCCCTTCCTATGTGGGGTGGATCACCTGGGTGTGGCAAAGCAGCCCGTTCCCACCCGGCGTCCACACGTGTCCACCTCTTTTTGTGACCCAGCCCCCAGTCAGGTCACGATTTCGTCCCACCCCTTTCAGTCGCTGTGGCCTTTAGGAAAAGATCTTCAGCCCTGAGTCTAAGCCCCATGGTCCTGGCCTTTCTCCGGTTTCGCACCACCTCCCCTGTGGCTGACAGAGGAACCCACTGGCTGCACTGGGTTCCAGTCCGGGGACCCTAAGGCCAGCCACCAGAGTTCCGTCCACCAAACCTTTTGCTGCTACTTCCCTGGCCTTCCTCCCACCCAGCCGCCCTCAGCCCTTCTCCCCATGATCTCTCAAGTCTCCCCCTCCTTTAGGGGTCAGAAATCCCCCAGTAAATCTCCGTCAACATGTATACACTCAAATCCAGCGCCAACGCCTTCCCTGCGCTCTAATCCCGGCCTGCGACCACAGAGCCCCTTTGCCATCCCACCTTCCTTGGATTATAATCCTCTCCCCAGCTGGGGTTCATCATCGCGGGGCCCATCCTCCAGGTGTGCCCCTCTGTGCACTGGTCTGTGAAGAGTTGGGTGTTTTAACCCTTCAGGCACCGAGCTGTGGTCCCAACCTTCATGTAGTTCTTTGTCTGGGCATTTCCTAGGGTTTTTTTTCTTTTCATTATTAAAAAATCCCACCAAGCCTGAGGTTGTCCCCGGGTGACATGGCAACTGATTTGAAGATTGGCAGGATTAACTTCAAACTGTTTTTTAAAATTAAACATTTAAAGGGCTGTTCCCCGGTGCCCCAGCACAGCAGAAAGCCCCGGCCAGATACAGCTGGGTTTATAGCTGCTTTGCGTCTCCAGCTGCCGAGTCTGGCCCTTAATGTGCAATTGACTCACTGGTTTAGGGTTATGTGTTGCAGAGCAGAGCTCTGTAGAGTGGATGTAGGGAGCTGTCCCTGGGTCACCGTATCTCTTTGTCTTTAAGGGGGGGGCTCCTGCCTCAGTTTCCCCAGCAGGGCTGCCTTGCCACACAGGGGAGCCTGGATGTCTGAAGAGCAGCGACAGATGGGCCAATATTGACATTAGCTCTCAGCCCGAAGAAGCCAGCTGGTGCCCAGGTAACCATGGCTACAATTACGCAGAGAAACATCAGGCTTACACTGTTGCTATCACTGCGTTCGAGTGGCTCCCGCATCATCGCGTGTAAGAGGGGCCCGAGGCGCGGCCGAGAGCTGGTAACCAAGGGGATGTGAGCCGGCGAGAAGAATCAGCCCCTGCGAAGGGAGCGTCACAGTTCGAGGTCACTGCACCTGCCTTCCCCCTCCATGAGCCATGTTTTTCTCCCTCCCGGCTACACAGTCCCCTGGCTACTGGGGCTACGCCCAGACGACCTCCCCGGCCCAGCGCCTGCGCTCTGCTTCTTCTCTGGAGGCTGCAGCCGGAGGAATTGCCACAGCGCCAAGTGCCCAGCCAGCTGCTTCTGAGCAAGCCCCGTGCGGAGGTAACCTGACAACCCATAAAAGACCCCATGGTCCCAGGTGCCTGGGAAAAGCTCCCTGGAGCTCAGCCCCACTCCAGCCTGGGGCTCTGGTCAGGGTCAGGCCTTCCAACCCCACTGGGAGCCAAGGTGAGTCTCAGCCGAGCATGGCCTCTTGGGGCCACCGTGTCCCTGGGCCGAGCTCTGGAGATGCTGGATTCCAGCCGAGTAATAGTCGCTGCAGTGGTTTGAAGAGGTTGCCCCGATTCCCAGCAGAACCTCCCCGTTCACATCGCTTCCTGACGGCTCTCCAGGCATCCAGTCTAAGAGGTCTCGCTCGAGGAGCTCACGGCAGGAAATGTGGGGCTGTGGGGGCAGAAGACCTAGTCCTGGAGGCACTGAGTCAGTGGGGCTGGGGGGACATGAGAGGGGGAATCTCTGGAGCTGGCACAGTCATGGGGATACTGGTTAAGGGGCTGTTTGAAGGCCCAGGCCTGACTGCACGACCCCTGTAAATTCCCTAATCAGTTTTCTGAGTTAAAATGACTTTACAAATGAGGCCCTTTACAAAATTTTGCCCCTGGTGTGAAACGATCTGACAGGAATAACACCGGGAACGTTCCTGCTGGGGGGATGAATTGAAATCTTGTGCACTGGGTGGGCCGGCAGGAAACTGGTGGTGACCGAGACACAGGATGCCTTGGTGTTCCCCTGTTACAGATGGGGAAACTGAGGCACAGAGGCGGACATGCTGCATCTGAGGTGCACAGAGGGTGCGTGGCAGAACAAGGATTCGAACCCAGGACTCCTGAGTCCCAGCCATTAATCACTAGGCACCGTTCCCTGCTGCCCGCAACAGCCCTGAAGGCTTGCCTCATCCATTGGCTACACCTTCCCATTCTGTTCATAGGAAAAGGTAACTGGGAATGTCACTCATGGCACCGTACTGGGATAATGGCAAATCCTTGTGCATCACAGCTGGAGTGAGTTCCTCTGACAGCCGGCATTCCTGCCCCCCTCCCCACAGCGCCCCCCACAGCGCCAGGCTGGGGCTAGAGTAGCCAGGAGCTCCCACGAGGCCGACAGTCCCACCCAGCTGCCCACAGCACGCCCTGCTGGGAGAGGCTGGGATTTCACACCCTAAATGTCACTAACCGCTGTGTTTTTTCCTCCCTGCAGTGCAGTCGGCACCAGACGTGGTAGCTCATTTCAGGGGGGACGTCACCCTGAGATGCCTCTTCCTGTCCCAGCCCGGCATGAACCTCCAGCGTCTAACCGTCACCTGGCAGAAGGAGCAGGTGGGGGCAGAGGCCTTGGTGGTTCATAGTTATTATTACGGGAGGGAGCAGCTGGAGAAACAGGACAAGGCTTATAGGAACCGGACCCGGCTGGAACCAGAGGAGCTGGCCCGGGGGAATGCGTCCCTGACGCTGAGGGACATCCACATGCAGGACGAGGGCGTCTATCAGTGCCACATCACCACGGAGCTGGGCACGACGTCTGAACTCTGGAAGCTGAGAGTGGGAGGTGAGTGCTGGGGTTGCTGCATCCCGGGATGGGTCTGGCTAATGCAGAGTGGTTCCATGTACCTGGTAGTGACTGCAGCCTGCGTGGCTCCCTCTAGTGGCCGCAGCCTGTGTGGCACCGTGTCCCTGCCCCAGTCGCTGCAGCTGGTGTGGCTCCATGTCCCCCTCTAGTGGCTGCAGCCTGTGTGGCACCGTGTCCCCTCCCCAGTCGCTGCAGCCTGTATCAGGGTTCCTTCCCCACTCTGAACTCTAGGGTACAGATGTGGGGACCTGCATGAAAACCTCCCAAGCTTACTTTTACCAGCTTAGGTTAAAACTTCCCCAAGGTACAAACTATTTTACCCTTTGCCCTTGGAATTTGCACTGCCACCACCAAACTTTATCTGGGTTCCTGAAAAAACGGAGTTTGGAAACGTCTTTCCCCCCAAAATCCTCCCAACCCTTGCACCCCACTTCCTGGGGAAGGTTTGGTAAAAATCCTCACCAATTTGCATAGGTGACCACAGACCCAAACCCTTGGATCTTAGAACAATGAAAAAGCATTCAGTTTCCTTACAAGAATACTTTTAATAGAAGTGAAAAAGAATCACCTCTGTAAAATCAGGATGGTAGATACCTTACAGGGGAATTAGATTCAAAACATAGAGAATCCCTCTAGGCAAAACCTTAAGTTACAAAAAAGACACACAGACAGGAATAATCATTTTATTCAGCACAGTTCTTTTCTCAGCCATTTAAAGAAATCATAATCTAACGCATCTCTAGCTAGATTACTTACTAAGTTCTAAGACTCCATTCCTGTTCTGTCCCCGGCCAAAGCATCACACAGACAGACACAAACCCTTTGTTTTTCTCCCTCCTCCCAGCTTTTGAAAGTATCTTGTCTCCTGATTGGTCATTTTGGTCAGGTGCCAGCGAGGTTACCTTTAGCTTCTTAACCCTTTATAGGTGAGAGGATTTTTCCTCTGGCCAGGAGGGATTTTAAAGGGGTTTACCCTTCCCTTTATATTTATGACAGCCTGTGTGGCACCGTGTCCCCTCCCCAGTCGCTAGAGCCTGTGTGGCACCGTGTACCCCTTTAGTGGCCGCAGGCTGCATGGTTCTGTGTCCCTCTTTAGTGGTTGCAGGCTACATGGCACTTTATTAGCCTCCTCGCTGTTGGAATTCCTGCCAAGACCTCTTTCCACCTGGCTTCCCGAGAACTCAGTTCCACGCCATACTTTGTTGCTCAGGTATTTTTATCCGGCTCACAGCAACACTACACTGAGCTGATCTGCTTCAAATGCAGGGGATTTGTCTCGGCTCCCAAATCCGCAAGAAACTTGTTCTTGTTATACACATTTACAGATCGCATCACATTGACTCTACACTGCGTCCGACTTTACAATTGGCTTGGTTACTTAGCAGGAACCAGTCCCTGAGCCGCATGCCCTGTCCACGTTTCGACTTCCTCTTTACCTCTCTCTCCATTCCTAATGTATCCTGTCCCTTGTTAGCTCGTTCAGAGTAAATTGGTCCCTGGGTGTTCTCCTTCTTATCTTAGCTGGCTCAGACGTTCTGACTTTTTAGCCTACTGACCACTTGACTTATCTTATTTAGCACAAATGTCGTGTTTCCAGCCTGATGAATCATTTGCCTCCCTAATCCTTTCTTCCAAGGAATGAGGCCTCATGTCAGGCCAGGTCTCAGCTACACTCCCATCGTTGCGTTACTGCGGCTGGTTCTTTAGCTCAGCCAGCTGCTGCTCAGGGGGTTAGACCCACACTTCATTGGTTCAAGCCCCAGAGACAACCTGACGTTGCCGTCTTTAAAACGTCTTCCCTGCTGATGAGGTAGGCTGCTGTCTTCCCTGCTGCTTGTTGCTAACCTGTTATTTCCTGCAGCTGACTATCGCAGGGGTTCTCAAACTTCATTGCACCGCGACCCCCTTCTGACAACAAAAATTGCTAAACAACCCCAGGAGTGGGGACCGAATCCTAAGCCCGCTCGAGCCCTACTACCCTGCGTGTGGGGGCCAAAACCGAAGCCCAAGGGCTTCAGCCCCAGGCAAGGGGCCTGTAACCTGATCCCCGCCGCCCAGGGCTTCAGCTTTGGCCCCAGGTCCCAGCAAGCCTCAGTCAGCCCTGGCAACCCTATTAAAACAGGGTCCGAACCCACTTTGGGGTCCTGGTCCACAGTTTGAGAACCGCTACGGTATCAGGTTAATCCCATGTGCTGGAGCTGGAGCCCTCAGAGCCTGGCTTGAATCTCTCTGCGCTGAGGCTGCCCTGTATGTCCCAGCTGCTAATTGCTGAGTGCGCCTTCAGTGACACCAGTGTGAGCCCTGCTCCAGAGCAGATTCAATCCAGATTCACACTGGATTCACAACTCAGGGCAGGACCCAGCCCATGGGGCCCAATTCTGAGCCCCCTCCCTAAATCCCCCCCCCCCCCTTGTTTCTTCCCTCCAGCCCTGTTCAGCGAGCCCCAGCTGACCTTCAGCCTCTCCAGTGCTGGGGTCATGCTGACTGTCCACACATGGGGCGGGTACCCCGCAGCCACAGTGCGGTGGCTGGACGAGGCGGGCAGGGACGTCACAGCAGAGGGCGCCACGGAGCAGCAGGTGGATGAACAGGGGCTCTACCACATCACCAGCTGGGTCACGGTGCCACCTGTGACCCACAGCGCGAGGCTGACCTTCGTGTTAACCCCTCATGTGCTGGGGGCACCAATCACCCGGCCACTGAGCCTGCAGCTGAGCCCAGGTGAGTCAGGGAGGGGAGATCTGGATTTCAGCCCCCAGGGGCAGCTCAGCCCTGGGGACCCTGAAAGAGAGTGGGGGCAGGAAGCCAAATGGGGTTGGGGGACCCCCATCTATTCCCCCCACCCGTCTATTTCCCCCAATGGTAAATCCGCCCAGCCAATGGGATTGGGCCCCCGCCCCTTTCTCTGAGCATTCGCCCCAGCTGTTGTCAGGCAGGGCCCCTGCACTGCATCGCAGCCTCATCCCCTCTCTCTGTTGTAGGACTCCTGGGTCCCCCGGCCTCCTGCCTTGGGGTCCGCCTGGCTGTCATCTGTGCCGCCTGCCTCTTCATCGTCCTGCTGGCCGTTGCATTTCTCTACCATCTCCGCCAGGGCCCGGCTGGATCCCACTCCTGGAGGAAGGCTGAGAAGGAGGAGGAGCAGAAAGAGATCTCTTGTCCTATCTCAGCCAGCCCCAGCTCAGAACAAACCTGCCCCGCTGGCCACGAGCAGCCGGCCGGGGCCGAGCCCTAGGGATCGGCTGGGGCCGAGCCGGAGCCACCAGGAGCAAGATCTAGCACCACCCGGGCTCTGTCATCTCCCGGCAACCAAGCCCCAGAGGACCTAGGACAACCCCTGCTGCCCCGGCTCCGCCATCTGGCCTCCGCCTGGTGCCCTTGACCTTGGCCAAGAGCTGGGAGACCCGCCTCATCCTCTAGCAGCATCACCGAGGGGTCTCCGGCCTTCACCTCCCACACTGAGAATCAGGCTCCATCCGCGGCCTCAGTTTTTCATCCAGGGCCCCCGACGTGACGTGCCCTCCCCTGCCCCCGGCAACACCCCCCCGGGAATGGAGAGGCAGCTGCAGCCCCTGCCCCAGGCATGAGATGGGTGAATGAGCCCAGCTGGGCTGCAGCAGAGCCACTGGACCAGCCGGCCCGCGGAGTGGCAGACTGGGGCCAGGGTTCTGCATGTCAGCCCACTGGCCAGTCCGTGGCTGCCCAACGCTTGCGCCCGCAGCTGTGATCACTCCTCTGCCTGCCTTGGTCCTGCCCTGCTCCAGCCCGGCTTCTGACCCCTGGCTCCGGTTATTGGCTTGGCTCTGGCTTTTAATCTTGGCGGATTCCTAGTTGCAGCATTGGCCTGTGGCTCTGGCTTAGACCTGGCTCTAACCACTAGATCAGATGGCCCAGACTAACCACCGCCTGGCACTGGTGCAATCTCTTCTCTAGCTGTCCCTCTTTAGCCCCCTCCCCCACACATACCGCCCCTTCTTCATCAGCCGTCCTATTCCCTGCTGCATTCTCCTCCTGGGACCGGATCAGCCCGCTGTCCTCTTGTCTTGCATCGTGTACAGGTTCCTATACCACCCTCATCACTGCACAGCTGAGTGCCTGCCAGGTCGGGCACCACCCACCGCGATTATGCATCCGCCACGTGCTGTTTGTTCTCTCAGCCTCTCCCCGGATGGAGAAGTCAGTGCACAGGAGGCTCTTGTTTTGGTAGGGTTCCCTTTTCGGTTACTAGAAATAGACCCTGTTGCTGTATGTTTATGTTGGAGAAGGCAGGCCCAAGAGTCTTTGGCGCAGTCAGCAGTCAGGTTTCTAATGAGCCTTGGTTCCTGTGGCAGGTAGTTCCGCAGTCTCGGACCACGCTTGAAGAAGGTTCTTGCTCCTGAACAGACCAGCTTTACTCCTATGGTTGAGAATTTCACAGGCCAGAGCTGTCGACCACAGTCTGTTCCCCCGAGCTTTACATGGGCCATGGGATAGGCTGGGCCTAGGCCATGAAGCGCTGTGAAGATAACGACCGGTCACTATCCGGCAGGAAGCCAGCGTAGAGAGCGGAGCAGAGGTGGGATGTGCTCGCGACGGCTTGCACGGCTGAGATGTGCTGCAGCATTTGGCCCTTGTCAGAGTCCCTGCGTGCTGGAGGCTTCCCGCCCGGCCCCATCGCGTTGCTGTCGTCTAGCCGGGAGGTGCCGAAGGCGCGAAGCACAGGTCATCCCCCGCCAGGACGGATGGAGTCTCCTAGCCAGCCAGAGATGACAGAAAGCGCCGTGCGCAGCCCTTGGGATGTGAGAGTCCAGCATCAGCGAGGAATCCTGGGGCACTCCTGGACTATGGGCCGGACTGGCCGGTGGGGGACGTGAACTTCAATCAAAGGCAGCTGCTCCGGGGCTGCGAACATCCCCGAGTGCTCTCCTCTGCCCGCCTTGCTCAGGGTTCAGCGCCAGCCAGCTGCTCCCTTCCCAGAGCTGATCTCGCCTGTCACGGGGCAATTGCGGGGGGGGGTGGGGCGTCTGTGGGCAAGGACAGGTCGAGCTGGGGGGGTCACCCGCTGATTGCTGGCGCTTGAGTCTGTGGTGTCTGACCAGTTCCCCCAGTAGCTGCATGATGTCAGAACGGGCCAGAGAGAAAACTGACCCTGGGGGAGCCGCTCTAGCCAGGGGTCGGGGGCGGAGGAGCCGTTTCCGATCGCTACTTGCTGGGCATGTCCGTTGGGCAACGGTGCAAGTCGAAATAATTTCTTGCCGGTACGCTGCACTCGTGGGAGTGTCTCAATGGGCCGGGGGCACGTGACCTCCGCACGTGACCCCCCCACGTGACTCCTCCCTGCCCCGCCCCCAGCCTGGGGCCCTGGCGCCCTCCCTGTCCCTTCCCGAGGATCCACATCCATCCCATGTTACCTGCGGGCAGAGGGGGCTCTCTTCTCCTCCCGCTGCACCAGAGACTTCTGCTGTCCAGACCCCAGGCCGGAGGACTCAGGAGACACAGCTGAGTGGAAGGGCTGGGGATGGGCTCCTCCTATGTCTTTGCAGCTATAAATATCATAGTGGCACAGCAGACCGGACCGGAGCACCCTACTTGCCCCGCTGCCGTTGAGGAAGGAATCCAACCATGGGCTCCTGGCACCTTTCTCAGCCGTGTCCCACACTCGACAGGGTCAAATGCTGCAGAGAGTGCCAGGGGGTGGGGATGGATATCTGCCCCCTCTCCTCACCAGGAGGGGGCCATCCATCGGTGCCATGAAGCAATTTCAGCTCCGTGTCCTGGCCTGAATCCTGCTTGGGCCGAGTCCCGCACGTTGGCTTGAGTCAGATGAGCCTGTGGGTGGCTTTGGAGCAAAGCTCAGGAGCGACGGGTCTGAGACGGGGCAACAGTTGGCTACAACCTAGGGCTGCAGGGCGGGTTTCTGTAGTGCTCTCCTGTGTGGGGAGGTGGAAGGGATGGTCCATTCTCTCTGTGGCTGTTTCAGCCAGGAGCGGCACCAGGGATTCACGACTCTCTCACAAGCCAGGAAGAGCCTGGGCCGGGTTCCCATGTCCTGGACCAGGACTGTTTTGGGGAGTCCTTCGTGTCTGGCCCAGTGACTGTCCCGAACGCTCAGCACTGTTGGCCTGTAGCCAGCTTTGGAATCTGTTGGAGTGCGAGAGTCTCCGTGGTTGAATCAGGCTCATTGGTCTTTTTTGCTTCTGGGTGACCTGGAGCAAGTCATCCCTGCCTGTGCCTCAGTTTCCCATCTATAAAATGGAGATAACACTACTGCTATTCTTTATAACATGCCATGAGAGCTGCTGCTGTTTCAAGTGATTTGTTATTTATTTGTATTGTTAAAGTGTTTGTTATTTATTATTTGTATTGTTAAATCTGTCCATCTTTGGCCTTAAAATCCATGTACATGTGTCATTCAGGAACTTAAGGAGATTGAGCTATTTAGCTCAGCGAAGAGGCGACTTGATTCTGTTCTATCAACATGACCCTGGGAAGGAGATTTCTGAGAGCGGAAACACGCTGGTCTGATCTAGAGCATGGTTGGGGCAGCTGTGCCAGGATACCAGGCTGGCTGGGCCCATGCGTCTGATGCAGGGCGGCAGGGAGGGGTTTGGGGGGGTGGAATAAAATACCCCAGAATTCCCCGTACTACAGAGGGGGCTCAGCTCCACAACCGCCTCCGCAGCTGATGGGGGCGCAGAAGAGAGTAGGGCCGCAGTGGCTGCTGTGGTGCCCTGGATCGGGCCGAGGTGCCGTTAAGCACCAGAGTGATCAAGCGGGAAGAACTTTCCTGTCCCACCCCCTCTGCCTTGGACTCACCCCCATCCCCCTGCTGCCCCTGACACCCCAACTTCCTCCGGCCTCTCCCCACTCCCCATGGGATGGACAGTGCGATACAATCTCATGGCCCATACAGGAAAAAACAACCACCCCCACAACACACAAACAGTAAAGTGAAACCCCCAGAAAAAAAACAAACAGTCGAAATCCCACCTGATTTCTCACCTTCTCTGGGGCTGTGAAAACCGCCCGGAGTTTATGAGCAGCTTATGGCCGGCTGTTCTCATGAGCCCCAGTTGTCTCCATTTCCTCCCACAATAAAACAGCTCGTGCAGAAATATTTGACCCGCCAGACCACCAGTCTGCCCCAGCTGTACAAAAAGGGCCTGGGAGTGGGGTGGATGCTGTAATCCTGAGCACAGGTTAAGACATTTGCCAGTGCCACAATGGGCTACAGAACACATACATGATGGGCCAGTGTCGATGAATGTATATTTATATGCTAGCCAGCCTGTATCATGTTAATAGCGTGCCTTAGCTGCACCCTTTCTGTACATTAGTAAACATTAAGTACCACTAGCATGAAGCCCAAATACCGTAACCATGCTGTAGGCTAAGCTGGCCTGGACCAGAACCCCCTGTTCCCTTATGCCAACTACCCCGAACTCCTTGCGTTTACTGAAATAGGGATTTGGCAGAAGCCAATAGGAAACGTGTCAAAAGCAAGATACCGTTGTTCCACACCTTAGTACAGGCTGGGCAGAGTGTCACGGCGCAGGCCCTGGAAGGCTGGTGCCAACCCAGAGATAAGGGAGGAACAGAACAGGTTAGAGAACTGGGACAAACCGAGGGGTTGGTTCCAGTGACGTGGGAAGAAATTTACAACTTGTAAAATCGTATCACCGAGACCAGGGGAGCAAATCTTCTGCATCGGGCGACTGTAACGAGATTGCACAGGACGGCTCTTCAGCGACTGGCATCATTTGGAACCTCTCCCCTGTAGCATATTAATAAACCTGACTGACACTGGTTATTTTGTCTCTTGAGCGTATTTCATAATGAAATATCGAACCAAAGTACGGTCAAGCTATTGACTACGCCAGTGGTTTTCAACCTGAGGTCCATGGACCCTTGGGAAGCCACAGACTATGTCTAAGATTTCCAAAGGGCTCCCCACCTCCATTTGAAATTTTTAGGGGTCTGCCAATGAAAACCTGTTGGAAACCACCAGACTATACGATTTTGCCTGCAGGGGATAATGTGCATATTACACACGCTATGCAAAGTAGCATTAGACTGTGTCACTCTGCAATTCATAGAGTCTAAGGCAGAAGGGACCATTGCAAGTGGCTACTCCATGGGTTCTCAATCTATGGAGCGGGCCTCCCAACAGAGGCACAGGAATGTGTGAAGGGAGGTGTGAGCTAAGTGCTTTTTTGGGGGGGCTTTTAAGAGCGCTGTCTGAGGCTCGTGCAGAAGGGCCATGCAGACCCCAGAGGCAGGGATAAAGGGAACAGCTGGAGCTCCCTTGTCCCCAGGGTACAACCTGCAACTGAGAGATCACTTTGCCCACTTAACTCTCCAGCCTGGGCTCTCTGTCACACTGCTATGCCAGTGACAGGCAGCAAACCCCCTCCAGGCGCTGTGGTCACTCAGCCATCTGCATGAATGATCCCTGAGCCACTCATGAGCTTAGGGAGAGAGGCACCAGACAATCACCCCTGCTCCCAGCCTTGCACCGATATACTATCTTACTGCCCAAGAATCCCTTGGACAGCACAAACTCATTAAGTAGTTTGCCACGTTATCAAAGGAATGTGGACATGCACCAGCCTTTGTAAGCCGGGCTGAGATTCCGTGTGTGACAGGTTCGGTCACAGAGACCCCCTTGGGACTGTCACCTGACATGCTGAATTTACGTCTGAGCCCGTCTTTAACCGAAAACTGCTTAGCAAGTTATCTGTCTCCAGCACCGAGACACCCAGCTCCCAGTAGGATCCAAACCCCAAATAAATCCGTTTTACTCTGTATACAGCTTATACAGGGTAAACTCATAAATTCTCCACCCTCTATAACACTGATAGAGAGATATGCACCGCTACAGACTAGGGACCGAACGGCTCGGCAGCAGTTCTGCAGAAAAGGAGCTAGGAGTTACAGTGGACGAGAAGGTGGATATGAGTCAACAGTGTGCCCTTGTTGCCAAGAAGGCCAATGGCATTTTGGGATGTATAAGTAGGGGCATTGCCAGCAGATCGAGGGACGTGATCGTTCCCCTCTATTAGACACTGGTGAAGCCTCATCTGGAGTACTGTGTCCAGTTTTGGGCCCCACACTACAAGAAGGATGTGGAAAAATTGGAAAGAGTTCAGCGGAGGGCAACAAAAATGATTAGGCGCCTGGAACACATGACTTATGAGGATAGGCTGAGGGAACTGGGGATGTTTAGTTTTCAGAAGAGAAGAATGAGGGGGGATTTGATAGCTGCTTTCAACGACCTGAAAGGGGGTTCCAAAGAGGATGGCTCTAGACTGTTCTCAGTGGTAGCTGATGACAGAACGAGGAGTAATGGTCTCAAGTTGCAGTGGGGGAGGTTTAGGTTGGATATTAGGAAAAACTTTTTGACTCTGAGGGTGGTGAAACACTGGAATGCATTACCTAGGGAGGTGGTGGAATCTCCTTCCTTCGAAGTTTTTAAGGTCAGGCTTGACAAAGGCCTGGCTGGGATGATTTAGTCGGGGATCGGTCCTGGTTTGAGCAGGGGGTTGGACTAGATGACCTCCTGAGGTCCTTTCCAACCCTGATATTCTATGATTCTGTATGCACAGCTGTTTAATACCTGGGGGAGCAATCAATTATTAAGCAAAAGTGATTTTTATTAACCCAGAGTATAAAAAGTAGGATTTAAGTGGTTCCAAGTAATAACACACAGAACAAAGTAAGTTACCAAGCAAAATAAAACAAAACACGCAATCGAAAGCCAATACATCAAAAAACTGATTACAGATAAAAATCTCATCCTCAGAAATGTTCTGATAAGCTTCTTTCACAGACTGGACTCCTTGCTAGTCTGGGCCCAATCCTTTCCCCTGGAACAGTTCCAGCTGTTCCCCTGTTCGTTCCAGCTCCGGTAGTAACTAGGGGATTTCTCATGACTGGCAGCCACCTTTGTTCTGTTCCACTCCCTTTTATAGCTTTGGCACAAGGCGGGAATACTTTGTCTCTCTCCATCATCCCACCCCTCCCTCTAAATGGAAAAGCGCCAGGTTAAAGATGGGTTCCAGTATCATGTGACATATTCACATATCCTGTGAGCCCCCCTCCATTCTTTCAGGACTGGCCCACATGCAGGTATGCAGTGGAGGCTTGCAGGTAAACAGAGCCATCTACAGTCAATAGTCCTAGTCAAGGGGAGCCATCAAGATTCCAAGCCACCATTAATGGCCCACACTTTGCATAATTATAATAGGACCTCAGAGTTATACTTGATATTTCTCGCTTCAGATACAGGAATGATACATGCATACAAATAGGATGACCACACTCAGATTATAAAACTTTGTAGTGATATTTTACAAGAGACCTTTTGCATAAAGCTGTGATGTAGCAGGGAGGGGGGAGTGTTGACCTGGGAATGTGGCAGGGGAGTTTCAATGGGAGACCTGAGAGCCTGTCACCTGAGCCAGGAGGGGGAGGGGGAGGTAACACCTCTGCCCAGGAATGTGAACAGAGGCTGCAGGAGAGAGCCTGCTAAGGAGGGGGGGGGGGGGGGTTAGTTTCAGTTTGGTGCTGGGTGGTGGAACGCAGGGAACCCCAGGGCTGGGGTCTAAGCTCCCTGCTCCCCCAGAAGGACTTGACTGAGGGGTCCTCGTTGTACCCACAAGCTCTGTTTGAGACTGTGTCCCAGTTGTCCAATAAACATTCTGTTTTAAAGGCTGGCTGAGAGTCTCAGTGAATCCCAGGAAGAGGGGTGCAGGGCCTGGACTCCCCCACACTCCGTGATAAAAGCATATTCCCATTACATTATATTCACTGATTAGCATATTTCCATAAAACATATGGAGTGCAACATCACACCCCAACCACTTCAATCAAGCCAGATTTATTAATTACGGCAAGATAAATGTTAAGAGATTATAAGTAGCAGGCACAGAGATCAGAGGTAGTAACACAGAAATAAAAAATTCACAGGCTAAATTCTACAAAGCAGAATTTGAATCAAGCAGTCTGTCCCTCTCATAGATGTTATAGGCAGCTCACGCTTCTCAATACACAGGCTGGATTCTTTTCCCAGCTTGGGACCAATCACTCTCCCCTGCTCCAGCAGGTAAGATTGAGTCACAGGTATTTTTAGTGAAAGTCATGGACCGGTCATGGGCAATAAACAAAAAGTCACGTCCCTGAATCATAACAATATCACAGCAGTTAATATGGAGGCTAATTTTGCCCAAGGACAATAAACGTAGTGCTAAGTGGAGTTTGTTGCTGCTCTGTACAAAGAAAAGCTTCATTGCCCGGGAATCCTGACAAGCAGCCCTGGGCCTGTCGCCAGGAGGCTGAGCCCATTGTGTCCAGCACGCACCTGTAGCACTTACAGTCTGTGAGCACAGGGGTCTCTCAGTGCAGCCCTCGGTACCTGGATCTGGTTTCCCACACAGCAGTTTCTTTGGCGAGGCCAGTGCCCAGGCGTCGCTGGCAGCCAGGACTTGTCTGCAGGGGGCATTTTAGTGATGTCATCTGAGAACGGGTACGATCAGCACCAGGCAGAGACTCAGCAAAGGGACGCAGCTGCCGCCCAGCCCTGCAGCAAGAGAGGAAAGCCGGGGGGAGCTGGCAATGAGTTACAGCAGGGGTAGTCAATTATTTTTTGTCAAGGTCCAAATTTCTTGGTCAAGGTCCAGAGAAATTTTTTCACACCCCAATAACAATAATGATCAGTACATAAAATATTTTTTTGCTGTCCATTTAAAAGCGTCTGGATTTGGCCCGTAGTCCGCATATCGACCACCGCTGAATGACAGACACAGTGCCCTCAGGCTGGCCCGCATCACGGTATGATCGAGCAGTTCACAGCTTTGCCACCAGATGGCAGCAAATGTGCATCCAAACTGGGCCTGATCCACATGGAACATCTAGGGTCAGCCTAGGCTAGATCTCAAGAGAATCCCAGCACCACCGCAACTAGATCCAGGGCAG
The DNA here is from genome assembly GCF_015237465.2 of Chelonia mydas. Lineage (NCBI taxonomy): Eukaryota > Metazoa > Chordata > Testudines > Cheloniidae > Chelonia > Chelonia mydas. The sequence continues at coordinate 14,793,902 of NC_051264.2, forward strand.
CTGGCGGTGGGGCTCAGTGAAGAAGTGATTGACTGTCCCAGCCTGCGGCTGCCCCCCACAGCTCTTCCACCACCCCACAATCCTGATCTGTAGCCCCTTCTATCCCAACCCTGGGCTCCCCGCCCCACCCCCAGACTCACTGGGGCACCAGAATACTCACCTGCAGCATTTCCTGCCATCCTAGTCGGCTTGTTCAGGATGTGGCTGGTTTGAGTCACTGTGAGTTGTCTAGTCTGCAAAGTCCCACCTAGCTCAGAATGAACATGGCAGTGATAGACGCCCTCGTCCTGCGTGCGGACGCCCCTCAGTGTCAGGGACGCGTTCCCCGGGCCAGCCCCTCAGGATCCAGCCAGGTCCGGTTCCTATAAACCTCGTCCTGTCTCGCCAGCTGGTCCTTCCCATAATAGTGACTATGAACCACCAGGGCCTCTGCCCCCTCCTGTTCCTTCTGCCAGGTGAGGGTCAGACGCTGGAGGTTCATCCCGGGCTGGGACAGGAAGGGGCAGCTCAGGGTGACGTCCCCCCCAAACCGAGCGTTGACGGGCGACTCGGCTGTGATGAGCCCTGAAAGGGAAAGAGAGTCAGGGGTAGCGATGCCAGCTGCTGCCCGGACCTCCCCAACCCCCACTGCCCAGCGACCCCAGATGCAGCCCCTCCCCCGAGTGACCCCACAAATGGCAGCTGCAGTTACACACAAGCATCACAATTTAGTTCACAGACGGAAGAATGGAGGCACAAAGGCAATGAACTGACGGACTCAAAAGTCACCCAGACAGTCAGTCCCCCCCCCACGCGGCCGGCAGGAGCAGGGGGCGGCCGGAGCCCGGGACCATCGCGCTGCAGAGGAGCGAGAGCAGCTGGAAGAGACGGGGGGAGAGAGGGTGTTAGCAGGGGCCGGGCCCAGCATCTGCCACCAGCGGGGGGGACTGGGCTCTGCCTCTGCCCCATCGCATCCCCCCCGCACTGCCGGTCACCGGCCCCAGCCCCACACGCACCTGCCCGTCTCCGAGAGAGTGTCGGGGCCGGTGTCAGGGAGTGGGGGGGTTTGAATCTGCCGCGTGCGATCCTATTGGACAACCTGCTCCCAGCAGCGCCGCCCCCTGCCTCCCTTGCCCCCGTTGATTGGGTTGGGCCCCCGCCCACACAGCCCGCCCGCCGCTCCCTTGTAAATCTGCCTCCCTGGACGCTGGGAACTCTGCCCCGGGCGGGAGCCCAGCTCTGCCCCCACCCACGTGGGGCTCGGAGTCCAGCCGGGGCGGGGCGCGATCCCCTGCAGCAGGGCTGGAAGAGCCAGAGACCGAAGAAGCTCGATCTGGTTCCTTTCTCCCGGGGAGGGACCTGACCCCGGTCTGTCAGCGCCCCCCGGGACAAGGGCTGAGGGAGACCCGACGGCCAGAGCCAGACCAATCCCGACTGCAAACAAGGGGCAGATTTTCCTCAAGGAAGGGAATTGACCCTTGGAACAACTGCCCCAGGGACAGGATGGCCCCTCCAGCCCTTGGAGTGGCTCCGTGGAGATTGGGTGTCTGCCTGTAAACGTGCTGGGCTAGCTCTCCCATCAGATGTGGGCTGAAGGCAGAGGGGGGTGTGTGTGTGTATATGCTCCTCACCTACTCATCACCCCCAGCCCTCCGGAGCTCAGCGTCGGGCCCCTGCCCCACAAGCCTCCCCAGCCACTCCCTCCCCCAAGCAGGCTGAGCAACACCCAGCCCCTCTGCCTCCAAATCAAGCCTAGGAAACAGCTGTACACCCTCCTGCTTCACACCATGTTTCCCTTGCTCTCACATCCTGCCCCACACCAAACGGTGGGACCTACTGTGACCTGCAGAGGGCAGAGAACCCCAGGAGGGCAGCCTGCACCCCACTCTGGATCCATAGCCCATCAGGCGTATCAGCTGCCTGCTCATCCACGGAGCCATGAGCCCAGGCATGTAGTTGGTATGGTGCACAAACTCCTCTGACAGCAGCCCCTTCTGCAGCAAGGGAGACCCTGGCACACATCTGCAAAGGGTGTGTCAGCCTGCAGCCCCTCCAAACCTTCTGTCTAGATTCTGGCTGCACTTGTCCCCCCACCTCCCAATCCATGCGCACCCTGGCCACACAAAGTCACGGGACTTCCTCGGCAGCCTGCTCCCAGCGCTTGCCGCAACTGCCATCCCTCTGGAGTGATGGAAACTGGACACTCCCCCCCGAATCACACCTTCCACTGGTGTCCACTGATTCCTTAGATGAGTGGGGGGTGCTATCGGGGGCTCTCTGCTCATTTTCCCCCCCCCACCCCAATCCTTGACTTTTAACCTTCCCTCCCATCTCTGGTTTTTCATTGGTTGACCCCAGAACTTCAGTCCAATGGCTCCTCCCCTTGGATTGAGGGGTCCTTTACCTGGGGGTGGGGGGGCCTTAGGCCAGCAGTCTCTTGCTAATCCAATAGGGCACAGCTGTTGTGCCACTTTGACAGCACCAGTCTAGTGAAAGCTACACCGGCCTCCTGGGGGGGGGGGGGGGGATGGGGATGGGGATGATACCATTACAAAACTGCTTGTACTGGTCTAGCTTGTTCCCGGTACAGGAAGGCCCCTTTATCCTCGTCTACCAGCAGGGAACAGACTGGTGTGATGACAGCAGTCCCAGGACACGGCTCAGCAAACTGGGTAGACGGGCACAAAAGCCAGCCACAGATCAGAGCTAATTCTCACCCCTTCATTACAGTGTTGCATGTCATCAGGGTGAAGAAACATTTATGAGATGTGTCAGTCAAATGCCTTGAGGACACAGAGCAAACCCAAAACGCTGCAGTAATGGGGAAAGTGCCAATGGCCAAACAGGCAGAGAGCAGCCGGGAGAGCAGAGGTTAAACGCTGCAGGAGACAGGAATTCAGGCTTGAAGGGTTAGGGAAGAACAGACAGGCTAGCACCCAGCCATCAGCATTCACCGGTGGAGCGACCCAAGCCGGGATCGTCAGGATGTCTGAACGAGTTGAGGGTGGAGAAGTAGCTCATCTGCCTCTGGTTCAGGGTGGGGGCTAGCGGTGCTGTGCCCCCTGTGGCTATTCATTGCCTCTCTACCGCAGAGAGCTGCCACGAGGAAGCGCTGCAACAAGCTTGCCAAGCTGAGGCACAAGCAGCCCAAGTGCCAGACAGCCTCCTGCCACATGACGTCTCTTCCTTTCATCCCCGCCTGCAACCCCCGGGGGGACGGGAGAGAGAACGGAGCTGCTTCCTCGGCGCAGAACGCAGGTTTATAAGGGTGACAGAGGCTGGGCCAGTGTCACCTTCTAATTGCACATGCAAGACTCCTGGGTTCTCCCCTCAGCTGGGGGAGGGGAGTGGGGTCTAGTGGTTAGAGCCAGGGGGCTGGGAGAGAATAGCTCCTTAGCATATCCCATCATGGTCCCAACGAAAGAGAGAGACAGATAATGTAGGTTTCATCCCTTTACTTTTATCATCAGAGTTTGCAAGGCCCAGACTCTGCCCCATCGTAGGACACCGAACTCTCGAGCAGATGGGACCGAAGACAAAGACAATCAAAGAATCGGCCGGAGACATCAAACCGAGGGCCCGAGCAGAGCCACTGTGCCCCAGGGCAAGGGGGCACAAGTGGCCGACGCACCAACACCAGCCAATCAGATCTTGCCGGGAAAGGTCCCTTCTGCCCGGCGCTCATCCCAGGCGTTGACCTGAAAGAGACCAACAGGTTCCATTGATCACCCATTCCGGCATGATCAGAAGAAAGGAGCTCCGGCTTGGGGCGGGAGGGGATGGCCAGGACTAAGGCTAGCTGGACAATGGCTTCTGGACTTTTCTGCACCATTTGTTTGCGGAAAAGCCAGAATTTTGATTAGTGCCTCATGGAAATTGTACTTCAGGGGCCACATCCCCCCATTCTCTATTGGTGGAGCATCCTGGTTGGACTACAACTCCCATGATGCACAAGGATCTCCTCTTGGGGAGGCAGTTCGTTCATGCCAACCCCTGACCAGAGTGCATCATGGGAAATGTAATGCAGCCAGGAAACCTAGTTCATAGAGGGCAGGGGGCCTGGAAGAAAAACTACAATGCCCATGAGACATTGCAGCAGAGGAACCAAATGGAAATATTTTGGTTTTCAAGCATTCGGCTTTGATGACAATTTGCGATTTTTCCTGCAAGAAGCAGACACTGGTCATGAAAAATTGTTCCGTTGTGGATCTGATTTTCCATCAGAATCACCCGACAGGGATGTGCCAGAGCTAGGACATGTAGATTAATCGCCTGTATAACAAGGCAACACTTTTTCTTAGTGCTCCAGCCAAGGGGCTACAGGCTGGGGATTCTCCAAAGGGAACTCCCTGTATCCCACAATCCTTTGGGCCTGCAAAGGATTATGGGAACTGGGTCCCTGGGCAATTTTTCAGGTGGAGGGGCTGGTGTGACTGAAGAGGACAGGGGCCCACACAGTTCCTGGGGCTCTAGATCACAGAGACCCTCATGTTGCAGCTTCCTAGCTATACCAATCAGCTCCTGCAGCCATCCCTAAACAGAATTAACGCAGATGCAGACCCAATTCCGAAAGGCGCTGAGCGCCCTCTGCCCTCCCCCACATGCCTGATAACCCTGCTTTCTAGCCAAGAACCTTTCAGCCCCAGTGACCTACCCAAGAGATGGGACAGAGGGACGTGTATACACGGCGGTACCACTGGCAGCATGTGGTGTCGGCTCCCTTGGCTGCCATGGCTTTCTCGCAGCGATGGAAGTCTACAAGAGAGAGAGAGAGAAGTTTCAAGGCTAGAAAAACTCCACACAGGACAATCCTGATGCTTCTGGGGCAGCAGTTTCATAGATTCCAAGGCCAGACGGGACCCCTGTGATCATCTATCTGACCTCCTGTACAAAACAGGCCATAAAACTTCCCTGAATTCCTTCCCAGAGCAGATATTTTAGGAAAACATCCAATCTTGATTTAAAAATTGCCGGTGATGGAGAATCCACCACAACCCTTGGGAAACTGTTCCAATGGTTATTACTCAGTCAAAAATTAACACCTCATTTCCAGTCTGAATTTCTCTAGCTTCAACTTGCAACCCCTGGATGAATCATAGATCATAGAATATCAGGGTTAGAAGGGACCTCAGGAGGTCATCTAGTCCAACCCCCTGCTCAAAGCAGGGCCAATCCCCAATTTTTGCCCCAGATCCCTAAATGGCCCCCTCAAGGATTGAACTCACAACCCTGGGTTTAGCAGGCCAATGCTCAAACCACTGAGCTATCTCTCCCCCAATCACTCTACTGACTTAACAGGACTTACCACAGGAATGAACTTGGGGAAAGCTGCCTGCCAGTTAGAGTACCGGGTTTAGTGTGGTGGGTGGGGTCCAACACACTAGCCCTGCGTGTCCCCCTTGAGAGGCTAGTGACAGGGAGTGGGAGGATTTCTAGCCCTTGGCACAGCAGGAGCAGGAATCCTGCACTGCAAAGTGGTGTAACTCCAGCACCATCCCTGTGGATTGAGTCCTTGCTGAAGCCCCCCCCCCCTTCTCCCCCCCTCCCCCAGTGTCTGGCTCACTCTCGGGATGGGCGAAGTCTGGGATCACCCCTTCCCTGCATAGTCTTGCTTTCCACTCCGTGGGTTTCTCTCTTGTTCCATTTTTATTTTCTATTTTTGCATACTAATTAGGTGCCTGCTTTTTAGTTTGGTTTTATGGCCTACATATTCTCCATGTTTCTCTGGCAGCTGATGGGTCTCTGGGGATTGCTGCAAATTGCTTATGATGCAAATTGCTTATGATGCTAGCAGATTGAGGGACGTGATCGTTCCCCTCTATTCAACATTGGTGAGGCCTCATCTGGAGTACTGTGTCCAGTTTTGGGCCCCATACTACAAGAAGGATGTGGAGAAATTGGAGAGAGTCCAGCGAAGGGCAACAAAAGTGATCAGGGGACTGGAACACATGAGTTATTAGGAGAGGCTGAGGGAACTGGGATTGTTTAGTCTACGGAAGAGAAGAATGAGGGGGGATTTGATAGCTGCTTTTAACTACCTGAAAGGTGGATCCAAAGAGGATGGATCTAGACTATTCTCAGTGATAGCAGATGACAGGACAAGGATTAATGGTCTCAAGTTGCAGTGGGAGAGGTTTAGGTTGGATATTAGGAAAAACTTTTTCACTAGGAGGGTGGTGACACACTGGAATGCGTTACCTAGGGAGGTGGTGGAATCTCCTTCCTTAGAAGTTTTTAAGGTCAGGCTTGACAAAGCCCTGGCTGGTATGATTTAGTTGGGATTGGTCCTGCTCTGGGCAGGGGGTTGCACTAGATGGCCTCCAGAGGTCCCTTCCAACTCTGTTATTCTATGAAGCAGTAGGCCTCTTTTCCTCCGGTGGGTTTTCAGTGCGGGAGGAGCGAGCAAGGGATAAGTGAATCTCTGCAGACTGATCAGGCAGTCCCCTAACCTGTTCTCCTGAAGATTGAGCTGCACTTACAGCTGGAGCATTCATATTCTCCTCAGGTCTTCAGGAGTACGTGGACTGAGTGGGAGCAGTTTTTGGAATGAAAGTTTGGATGGCGTTAGATCTTCGTCTACTAGAGTGAAGAGCCCATTATTAAATATTTGTTCCCCACTGCAGGAATATAGGCCCATGTTACATGCGGGTGAACTGTGGTTTTAAACTGAGTTTGGATATTAGCACGAGCAACCAGCCCAAAGCATGAGAGATCAGGAATGAGAGGAGTAGCTGTGACACACATGTAGTGACCCATCATGGTATCGGCGTTATCTTACTTAAGGTTTGAGCTGAAGTAACAAATAAAACAAGGTTAATTGGATACCGGGGGCAGTAAATAATTGGCTATTTAATGAACTGCTTCATCCAGCCATAGCTAAGGTCTGATAATTGGCAACGACATCATAGGTTTATTACAGGGTATTAAAGGATTCTCTGCAAATACCTGCCTGACCAAGTTGGAGGCAAGCAATATGGGGCCAAGTCTACACTGCAGGCTTATCTTGGCATAAGCCTGTAGCTCAGGGGTGTGAAAAATCCACACCCTTGAGCGACTGAGTTATACCAACCTTAACGCCCCCACACGTAGACAGTGCTATGTCAAAGGGAAAGCTTCTCCCATTGACCATCGACACAGCTACTGCCTCTCGAGGAGGTGGATTAACTACACCACGGGAGAGCTCTCTGTCATGGGTAGCAGAGCATCTTCACTTAAACGCTGCGCCGATGCAGCGTTTTAAGTGTAGACCTGCAGGATTTAGCACGTTTGTAAGTATCTTGGTCAAATGCTTATCAAGGTTTTGTTACTGTAGTAAACTGCTTATTATTTAGGTGTGTTTAGAGTAATTGAATTAATACCATTTGGCCTTTAATTTAACCATAAATTCCTCTATTAAATCCAGTGTCATGGGAATACCCTGTATACCTCCTCCAACTCCCACACAAGCACTTACAGACTGGGATCAAGCCACCCCTTAACCTTCCCCTGAAGCTAAAGAGATTGAGCTCCTGGAGTTTCTCACTGTAAGGCAGCTTTTCTAACCCTTTAATCTTTCTCCTGGCTCTTCTCTGAATCCTGCTAATTTATCAGCATCCTTCCTGAACTGTGGACACAGGACTCCAGCCGCGGTCGCACCAGTCCCGATTCAAAGGGAAATCAACTTCCCTGCTCCTGTTCAAGACTCCCCTGTTTACGCACCCCAGGATCGCATTAGCTCACATTGGGCCAATTACACACCATGACCCCAGATCTGTTTCAGAGTCACTGCTTCCCAGGAGAGAGTTCCCCAAATGAAAGGCTGAGGGATTAAAGACACCCATGGCTGATAGCATCGGTGTAGCCTCCTCAAGGCCTAATAGCGACAGGTGCTGAGCACTGGAAGTCAGTGGAAATTGACAGCCAGCTGCTAGTCCTTATTCTGTACATGCCCAAGGACACAGCTTGCTTCTCCACTGCTCTCTAACGCACCTTAGATTGAGGGCTTGGTGCTAATCTGGCCCCCATTACCATTGTATCTGAGCACCTCAAAATTTTTTTCCATAGACTAGTTTTCCACTGGAAAATGCAGTTTCACCAGAATCGCAGACTTTGCAGGAACATGTTGATTTCAAGAATTTTCAAGGGCAAAGAGTCAAAACGAGTCTTTTCATCAAGGTCAAAATGTTTTTTTGAGACTTTATCATTTAAATTTGTACATTATGTTAACTTTTTATATGATATCTATATTATATGAAGAATCAAAACAAAACATCGTGATGGTTCTGAACCAAGTTCTGAGAGAATTTTCATTCCATGGAGAATTTTGAAAGTTCAGCTTTTTGTTCTGATTTGGTACCAAAATGTTCAGAATTTCCCACTGAATGGAAAACCAGCTTCCAACTGGCTCTGCTTTAATGGGTTTATCCTCACCACACTCCCATGAAGCAGGGCAGTGCTATTACCCCATTGGACAGATGAGGAAAGTGAGGTACAGCAAGGCTAAATATCACAAGTGGAGCAGAGCAGGGAATTTAATCCCAGGTTTCTGCAGTTCCAGGCTAGCAGTGTAGTGTCCTAACCACTTGGCCATCCTCTCTCTCGTTACCAAGAGACAATATGCTACCAAAGCCTTTAAGAGGAGAAATTTTTTAAGCCGAATATTGTTTAGGCCTTATTAAATGAAAGCTAAAAAGCCCAGAGCTAGATCTCTCCTTGCAGTGCTGGAAGCCAGACACATCGGTGATATGGATAAACAAACACAGACATCATCAGCAGATTTTGGGGGGGCGGGGGGAGGGGGGAATCATTGAAGGTTCTCTCTGTCCTTCATACAGCAGCACAATTCCAATTTTCCATCTTTCACAGATGATGTTTGAATGAAAGCTGCTGCAGCTTTACTCACACGCGTCCAGTTGAGCTACTCGCAGGAGTAACAGGCTGAGACACGGAGTAACTCAAGAGCCTGGGAAAAATGAGGTGTTCAAAGTAATTCTGGATTCATGGAAGCCTGTTTGGGCCAACTGAATTGGCCATTATGAAGCAGCAATTCAGGATGGGGACTGACTAGGACTGGAAGTTCAGACAAGTCCATCATAGCATCTAATGAGGGCCTGTTAAATTAGATTAATAAACAAACTTCCCCCGTCGCCTTTAAATTGATCTTCGGGATAGAACCTCTGTACCGTGCACTGTACAACATCTAACAAACCAATCATCTCACTGGTACCTCAAGTTTGGGATGGCATGTACCAGAGCTTTCTATTTCCTGGTTTTCGGAGGGTTAAGTTTAGCCCCTCCCCACATTGTGGAGGGCATGAGGCAGCACCAGCTGCCTTAAACTCTGCATTAACTAAATCTGGAGGCTGTTCACATTCCATTAAGTGCATGTGAAGCAAATTGGTATTGGGCTCAAAACAGGGGTGGCCAGATCAAATTCTCTGGCCTGGGTTATACGGAGGTCAGACTAGATGATTTAATGAGCCTTCTGGCCTTTAAATCTATTCATCTCATTCAGGGGACTTCAAAGGGTCTACACACCATGTGTAGAGCCCTGCAAATCTGTGGATATCCACTTTATATCTGCAGACCACGTTTGCAGATTGGATGCGGATACATATTTTGTATCCGCGCAGGGCTCTAACCATGTGCAAAGTTATGCAGGTCCTTAAGTCTTTGCAGGATCAGGGCTTCAGGTTATAAACTCTTCAAGACAAGGACTGTCTTTTTATGGCGCGTGTGCCGAGCATGCAGCACAATGGGGCCCCCATGGATGGAGGCCATTAGATGCTACCTTAGCAGTGCATAAATTTAGAGTCAGTTACAGGAGCAGAATGCAAATGTGTTTCATCATTACCTGGATATTTTTAACTATTTAAACAATAGACAAGAAGCGAAACTGACTAGGTCTGTGTCACCAGCCAAAGTGAACAAGCTGCATCAGAGTTCAGATCATTTGGTTGCTAACAGCCCATCTCACCGAGGTAGTTCTGCCAGCAGTTGCGGGTCTGGTTCTGATTCGGGAACCTGCTGTCGAAGGGGGCAGTTTTGTAGTTGTCCAGCTTGGCCTGGATGCTGTCAGCCATTTTTCTTGTTCTAGGGAGAGGGGGGAAAAAATCATGTCATTTGTATTGTGGCAGTGCCTAAAGATCCCAAACAGGGCTCCATTGTGACAGACACAGAGTGAGAGGCAGTCCCTGCCCCAGCTGAGATTGGGGTCCCGTTGTGCCAGGCACTGCCCAGACAGAGCCAACCTCTACCTCAAGGAGCTAACAATTTAATCCCCCCAAAGCCTCTGAGCTTTGCACAGCGGGGGAGCCCCAGGAAGCATGACCGCACTCTGAGCACGGGCTTCACACCCCTTTGCTCCGGGATCTGGGTCCCCCACCATGGTATTTAGACTCGCAGCTACATTCCTGTCCATGGGAGGCAGCAAGTGAAGCCCCCTTCGACGTACCACTGGGGCCGGTTTGCAACACCCCTACATCAATCGATCCAGGGAGCGCAGCCAGAACAGACTCAGAGAGCCAGCTCCAAGGCAGGGAAACCTTTGCGGTCTTCCTCCACTGAGGGCTCCGCAAGGAGAGTCCTGAGGGGAAACCGGGGTGAGCTCGGGGGCTGCCCATCGCCCCCGCCATCTTCCGCAAGAGCCAGCCCCTGATCTCACCCCATCCGCCCCCTGGGGCTGAAACCCTTCGGATCGTGGCGGAGGGACCCGCCGCCGAGCACCCAGACCCCCCTCGCGGGCCGCTCCGCCCACGCCGGCTTCTGCGGGGAGGGTTAAACCCCGGCGCGAACCCCCCCCCCGAGCCCTCCGGCGGGTGCCCCCCAGCGGCGCCGGCCCCAGCTAGGAGGCCGGAGAAAGGCCGCGGATCCCGGCCAGGGCTGAGCCGAGTCCCGGAGAGGGGGGGGGCAGTTTGGCCCCAGGTTCGCTTCAGGGCGGGGGCTGCGGCCGCGCGAGGGGCCCGGGTTCGAGTCCTCGGGGCGGGGGTCCCCCCAGGCACTGGCGGTGCCGGCGCGGAGGGAGGGGGCAGGGGGCGATCCCCCGCCCGGGTCCCGGTCCCGGTCCCGGCCTCACCCGGGCGGCGGCTCTTCCTGAAAGTGACTTTCACCCTGAGACCGACGGCCTGAGACCGGAACCACAGAGGCGGATGGGGCTAGAGAGGCGCCGGAAGTGCCGGTTTATCACGCGTGAAGACGGCGGGGAGGATCGCTGCGACCTCCCGCTGTTACCATAATACACGGGCACACAGTGCAGAGACTTACCACAATACACATAATAAACGGGCACGAAAAAAAAGAGACACTGTTACCATAATACTCATTTCAGAGTAACAGCCAGGTTAGTCTGTATTCGCAAAAAGAAAAGGAGGACTTGTGGCACCTTAGGATTTGTGCTGGGAATGGCCCACCTTGATTATCATACACATTGTAAGGAGAGTGATCACTTTAGATAAGCTATTACCAGCAGGAGAGTGGGGTGGGGGGAGAGAAAACCTAGTGGTAAACACCCATTTTTTTTGTAGTGGTAAACACCCATTTTTTCATGCTTTGTGTGTATAAAAAGATCTTCTATACTTTCCACAGTATGCATCCGATGAAGTGAGCTGTAGCTCACGAAAGCGTATGCTCAAATAAATTGGTTAGTCTCTAAGGTGCCACAAGTCCGCCTTTTCTTTTTGCATAATACTCATAATAGTCGGACACGCAGAGAAGACACTGTAGATTCCGCTCCCGCTGCTCAGCCACCAGCTGATCCCACCCCGCGTGCAGTGAGAGGCTCCCGGGGGGTGCTGCAGTGATCAGCCCAACCGGAAACGTTGCCCCAAGTGGCTCGGTAGAAGAACCATGCCAGTTGCCAGGCCCCTTTACACTCATCAAACACCCAGAGCCTCTGCCGGTCAGACCCAACCAGCCCCGAGCTCCTTGCAGCTGCACCAGGCCCGCTTTAGGCGTGAGCTGTGGGCCGGCTAGGTGATGGCCCAGGGCAGCTGGTTCAAGGGGGCACTAAGGGGGCTGTGCAAAGGGGGGTTGTCAGTGGGATGGTGCCTCTCTTAGGGTGACACCCATCCCTTATTTTAAGGGACATCCCTTGTTCATTTTAACATTACATTGAAGCTCACAGGAACATAAGAACGGCCATCCTGGGTCAGACCAAAGGTTCGTGTAGCCCAGTATCCTTCCTGTCTTCCGACAGTGGCCAAAGCCAGGTGCTTCAGAGGGAATGAACAGAACAGGGTAACCATCAAGTGATCCATTCCCAGCTTCTGGCATTGCATTGTATGCGTGAGAGCAGTGGAAATGCAAACTGGAGAAAAAATATCCCATCTGCAAATGGAAATGGTGTTTCCTTCAATGTCCCTTAAAATAAAGGATCCTCCCTTATTTTCATGTCCTTTCCCCTTATTTCTATCCAACAAAGGTGGTCACCCTGACCTCTAGGGAGGGGCTGTTCAATTTTAACTCTGAGGCCTGGTCTACACTTAAAATTTAGGCAGATGCTACGGCCCACGGGGCTGTGATATATCCACCCCCCTGAATGTCGTAGTTATCATGACCTAACCCCTGCTATAGACACAGCTAGGCCAGTGGATGAATGCTTCTGTTGACCCAGCTGCTGTCGCTTGGGGAGGTGGTGTTCTTACAGGGTACGTCTACACTTAAAACTTGGTGCCATTGTAGCGCTTCAGGGTAGACACTCACTACAGTGATGGGAGGGGTTTTCCCATCGCTGGAGTTAATCCACCTCCCGGAGAGACGGACACTCTGTCAACAGAGGCCTGGTCTACACGAGAGAGTTAGGCCGACATAAAGCAGATTACGTCGATCTAACTCTGTAAGCGTCTACACTACAATATAGCTCCCCCTGATGTAACTCACCCACTACACTGACTTTAGTGTAGACATGGCCTAGGTTGTGCTGCTTTCAAGACACACACGTTTTGCTGTCTTCTGTGGGCTTGGCAGAATTCAATTTTTATTTCTTTTTATAATTTCAACAGAAAACATTGATGTTTATTTATAAGCATTTGTAAAAGCTGTGTCACCATTTAAATTTTCACGGTTGTGGGACATTATGGTGGGCGGAGATCAGGCAATAATTATTCAATGACTGTAGACATTGAGACCAACAAGTTAAAGCTTTATAACCATTGAAACACAAGGTGTCAATATCCCATGTCAAAATATACCAAGTAAATAGCCTTAAATCTGATACGTTCTCAAGCTGTGTTTTTCTTCCTTTGCCTCTCTGTATAGTCCGCTTATTCTCAGTGGAAATAGTTTTCTGTCGGTGCGTGCGTGCACAATGAAATCGACGCTCGGCAATGTTTACTGACACAGATTGAATCCTTGCAAACTTAACTGCTGTTCAGTTTTTAATACATGTCAAGCTTCTTCCGCATTTCAGCGGCTTCAGCCCTGGCACGTTCCTGACTGGTGGTTTGGTCTCTGTTTAAAGGGTGCTAGATGCTGTTTGACCCTCCCTGTCAAGTGTTTGAAGACAGAGCTAACCAGTCTGGTGTCTTCTCAGTGACCGTTAGCTCTGAAATCACTGATCCAGCTGGTCCAAGGGGCTGATGAGCTGGGATGGGGACAGTGTTGTGGTGGAAGACAGTGCGGAGGCGGCAGGAGCAGCGAGGTTGCCTAGTGAAATTGCTAGCACAGAAATCGCTGAAGAATGGCTTTGGATCACAGCAAAGGCTGAAGAGGGTGTGGGGAGGCAAACCAATGAATGCAGCCGGGGACTCGCTGACCTCAAACCCCCAACTGCATGGGGTGCAGCGGAGGGAAAGGGGAGTGGTGCGTTAGAGGGGCATTCGTTCAACGGACATTTGTACAGCACAAGATGGGAAACTGAGGCAAAGCACTATTACCAAGGATACCATGGGGCGGGTGTTTTACGAATGGTTTGCATTGCTGCGGTGCATTCCCACATCAGTGCTGAGTTCCCTCTACCCTTAATTAAAAGTTTCTCTTGCTATAGATTCAGACAGACTTGGAGCTCGTGACTAGGAAAATTAGAGGGGTCCAGAGGCAGTAGAAAGATCAAAAATCCCACTCCCGTAGCTCCTGACCATTGGTTCTTTCTCTGCTAGCAGCTGGGCTCCCCCAGCCCCCTGAGCCAAGCTGGCAAGAGCCTGTGAAATTGTGGCTACCAAGTGACTGACTTTGCTCGCGGAGGGGTGGAGCTGCTGTCGCTCACTCCTGGGATCAGGGACTCTGTGGGGTGGGGGGGTTTGCAAAGCAAGGTATGTTTCCAGCAGCAGCCAGCTGATCACCTAGGCGCAGGGACACCCCAGCAGCCTGTTGGGGGGCGGGGCGGGGGGGGGGGGGGGTTTGAATCTGCCATGTAAAGATCCTATTGGACAATCTCCTCCCAGCAGCCCCGCCTGCTGCCTTCCGCCCCTCCCCGCCCCAGTCTTTGATTGGTGCAGGGCTGCAACAGTTTGGAACGTTGATACTTTGTTTCCAGTTTGGGCTCCCCCCCTCCCCGCCAGCCTGGTTCAGCGCCCAGTGGCCCACACAGCCCTGGCAGTCAGCTACAGCCCCAGTTGCCCTCCCTGGCCGGCTGGGGTTGCCAGTTTTGGCTGGACGTTTTTCTGGAGCCAGGTTTCATCACATGACGTAATCTTTAATTAAAGATTACTCTTTAATTCCTGGAGGGTTGGCAACTCTACCAGTGGGCGGTTCCCTTGTTTTCTTGTAAATCTGTGCATCCCTGGAAATGGACAACTTTGCACGGGAGCCCAGCTCTGCCCCCCACGTGAGGGTCAGTGGCCACAGCGGGGGTGGTGCTACTCCCCACCAGAGATGGAAGAGCCCCATGGGGCCAAAGCCAGCTGAGAGCAGGAGACCGAAGGAGCTTGTTCTATTTCCTTTCTCCTAGGGAGCGACTTGATCCTGGTCTATCAGCCCCCCCCCCCCATCACCCACCCCCCCCGCTCCCAGGGAGGAGATTTTGGGGAACAGAGAGCTCATTAATCCAGCAGACAGGCGGAGTGAGAGCCCACGGCTGGAAGGTGAAGCCAGAGAAATCCAGACTGGAAATAAAGGGCAGATTTTCCTCAGGGAGGGGAATTGACCCTTGGAATGACTGCCCCAGGGCTGGAATGGATTTTTCCACCCCTTGGAGTCTTTCATGGCGGTCGGGCATCTCTCTGTAAAAGCTCTGCTCTAGCTCGACCATCAGATCAGGGCTGGAGGCCAGGATCCCCAGGGAAGGTTCTCCAGCCTGGGCTAGGCAGCAGGGCAGGTTGAATGGTCCTTTGGAGCTTAATCAAATAACAGGGCTATAAGCACAGTACAGAGGTTCCGGCTGGTTTCTTTCCTATGCCTTGCCTACCCACACATATTGTTTCTCTTGCTCTCTGAAGCAGGCCTGATACCAGTCAGCTCTGTGTTCTTGGGAACCAGGGCACTGTATCCAGCCTGTCTGACCCATGAAGGACACCCCCCACCCCTGCTTGAACCAAAACTGATCAGAGAAAAGACCTGCAGAGAGCAGTGAAGGGTGGTGGGAGACAGCTAGACCCCTCCTGACAAGAGTGATAGGATTTAGGCAACTCCCCTAGCCTCATCTACATCAAAGATGGGACAGGGAGACATCTCCATTAGCATACAGAATGGAAACCAGAGATTCCAAGGCAAGAACCGCATGGAACTCTGGGACCAGAAAATCAGGGAAGCACTTCATCCTGGGGGATCTCTGCTCCAGATGTTAATGAACCTACGCCTGCACACACCCAGCTCAGCCGTTATCAGACCAATTCTAGTAATGAATCTTTGATTGATATCCAAAATATGGAAGCAGCCTAATTGCATTGTGAGCTCCCTGGAAGGAGCACAAGGCATAGCCAAGAGTGATCAGCCCCTATTGTCTAGCCTACAGAAAACCCTTGAGTCATCAGTTTACCCATAAACAAATCTAGTGTTCTCCCTTGAACCATTGTTGTTTCCCTACAAGAAACCCCGACCCACGCTCAAGTGTGTTCTGATGCCTGGATCCAAACTCCATATCCGTTCCACTGGGATTTCATCTTCTCCTGACGGATCGTGCTGGGGGCTCTGCCTGTCTCCAGCACTCAGGACCCTGAGCTACCACCATCACCTGGGAACCCCGACCAGTTCAAACTTCGTAGAATGGTCAGATCCCAGCTCTCTCTCTCTCCCGCTCTCTGTTTTCTTTTCTACCTTAGGTATAAGTTTCTAACCCTGACTTGTTTGATCAGGTGTAGTTGTCTATATATGACTTTGGTGATCTTTAATAATGTAACTATTGTGTTTGTTTAGCCTCTTCTTGTGTGGTTATCACTATTTTTCAAGAAATAACTTTTATGGTTATGCTGGCGGCTTCCCTCCCTCTCCCTCTGAACTGTACTCTTTTGTGTTTTTAGTTTCCCCATTTACTCTGCAGCAACGCTTCTCTTACCTAAGCTAAAGATCCCTGTAGTGCCCAAAAATACTGTGGGGTTTGCCCATCAAGGGGGTTCCTGCCAGAATAACTGTGATGTGAAAGGGGGGATAGGCACATGCTGAACCTGTGACTTACGAGGGTGGCAGCTTGGAAGTGCTGCTCGACCCAGACGACTGAGTCCAGGGACATATAAGGGGTCAGCCTGAAAGTGCTGATTGACCCGGTCCACTCAGACTTGCTGTTAATATGTGTGTGTGTGTGTGTGTGTGTGTCCATCCGGTTCTGGGGCTGGAGAAACCCAGCCCTGGGGATCCTAGGTGCTGCAGGGTAGCTCCATTGGGAGGGGACTTGCAGCACGGAGAAGTAGCGCTCCATGTGAGAACACACGTGACACAAGTGGTACATGGATAGAATTACAGAACACCGCCCCCCTAACCCTATTATTAACCCTAATAAATGAATATACCCCAAAATAACGGGCAAAGCTGGTAACAGGCCCTGCAGGAGGGTGCTCCTCACTCCCGGCCCTCTGAAGTTCGTCATTGGGCCTGCGACCCTCCCTGGCCACCCCGACACCACCTAAACCAGCTGGTCTGCCCAGTACAGAATAAGCCGGGTCCACTGACCAGGAGAGGTTGGGGCTGAGTCCTAGGGGATCGGCTGGGGCAGAGCTGGAGTCACCGTGAGCAAGATCTTGCACCTCACGGGCTCCGTCATCACCCAGTGACTGAGCCCTGGGAGGAGCTAGGACAACCCCTGCTGTCCTGGCTCTACCATCCGGCCGTGCCCTCTGCCTGGTGCCCTTGACCTTGGCCAAGAGCTGGGAGACCTTCCTCCCACCGTGAGAATCGGGCCCCTGCCGTGGCCTGTTACGTTCCCGGCGTGCGCACACAGAGACGTTAGATCAAAGCAGAAAATCCTCCTGCTGGGAGGCTGCAATGTCCCACAACTTTTTTGCCTAGACCCCGGGAACCTCACCTGACACACAAGAACCCAGCCCAGTGAGAGACAAAGCAAGCTGCTCTCGAAGGGAACGAGGTACAACTCCCCCCACCTTGCTTTAAGCTGACTCAGACTGACTCTAGAGCACTCTATCCTGCCAGCTGGACTGGTAACGCCACTGGGAACATGCCAGGTGAGGCCTGCATTTGCCCCCCTCCCCATGCACCCGTCCCACCCGGGAACTCGGTGCATGGAGCCCCGGGTCTGCCGATTCCTGAGCAGCTGCTGTATCCACGCTGCCACCTCTGGTGCAGCAGGGAACAGCAGCTTATGAGCCCTGTGGGTTCAAGCACCATTCACTATCCCTCCCACTGAGGTCTTGATCGATTGGTGGAGCCTACTGCCATCCCTGATTGGCCAGGCACGCTATTTAAGGCCCCACTGGCGGGGCTGAGCTGTGTCCCAGGACTGACACACTCTCAAAGAGGGTGGCAGGTGCCTATGCGGCTGGGGCAGGTGACTGGCAATGGGGGCAGTTGCAGAGCCCAGCTCAGCTCAGTCCCCCCGTCCCAGCTGCTGGCAGACGCTTGACCCGGTCTCTGCTAACAGGGTCTCCCCCCCTTGTCTCTTCCAGATTTGTCCCCCTGCAGTACGGTGGTCCTGGGCCCTGGCCACCCCCTACCCCTGCTGTCTGTGTGTGTGGGTCCTGTGGGGTGAGTACCACCCTCTGCTGGGGGTCTGGAGTCCCTGCCCCTCACCCATCCCCTGTGTGTTTTCCATCCCCACTGACTTGGCGGGGCAGGGCAGAGACCTGCCGGGAGAGACCCGCTCTGGAGCCACACCGAGCTCGGGCCGGGCCATGCAGCTGGTGTCGCTGGTCTCTCCCCAGCGCGGGGGTTAAATCCCACCGCGGCCCCCTCGGCCATGATCCTGGCCCCCCCCTCCGGGGCACAGGCTGGAGCTGCTGCCTGGGCCAGTGCTAGCCAGGGAGACCCGCAGTGCCAGGGTGGGAGCAGCGGTTCCCTCCCCATGCATGCAGCTGAACGTAGTGAGAACAAGGGGGGAAGCCACCTTCTGATTGGCTGTCTGCCTCACTGCCCCGCCCACTCCAGGGATGGAACAACCAATCGGAGCTCAATTTCCCTCTCCCCCACCTCCCCTCCTGTATGAGCAGGGAGTCAGCGCCTCTGCCCCTCCCCTTCGCTCCTGCAGCCCCTGGGGCAGTGGGGGGAGCCCCTGGAGCTCTCGGTGTGCCATACCAGAGAAAAGGGTGGGAACCCCTGGGTGAGAGCAGTAGAGGTTAGAACCCAGGAGTCCTGGCTCCCAGCTCCGGCTCTGGGAGGGGAGCGGAGTCATAGAATCATAGAAGATGAAGGTTGGAAGAGACCTCAGGTCATCTAGTCCAACCCCCTGCTCAAAGCTAGAGCTGACATCCTAGCTCCGCCCCTTCCCTGAGGCCCCGCCCCTTCCCCCGCCCACTTCATTCCCCCTCCCTCAGTGGCTCGCTCTCCCCCGCCCTCACTCACTTTCCCTGGGCTGGGGCAGGGGGTTGGGGTACTGGAGGGGGTGAGGGTTCTAACTGAGGGTGCAGGTTCCAGGGTAGGGCCAGAAATTAGGGGTTCAGGTGTGGGACTGGGCTCCGGGCTGGAGCAGGGATAAAGGCTCTGGGCTGGGGGTGCGAGCTCTGGGGTGGGGCTGGGGATGAGAGGTTTGGGGTGCAGGAGGGGGCTCTGGGCTGGGGGGTGGAGCTGAGGGATTCGGAATGTGGGAGGGGGCTGTGGGTTGAGGCAGGGGGTTGGGGTGTGGGAGGGGGTGAGAGCTCTGGGCTGGGGGTGCTGGCTCTGGGGTGGGGCTGGGGATGAGAGGTTTGGGGTGCAGGAGGGGGCTCCGGGCTGGGGGGAGGGATTTGGAGTACAGGAGGGGACTGCAGATTGAGGCTTGGGATTGGGGTGCAGACTTGCCTCCGGTGGCTCCCGGTCAGTGGCGCAGTGGGGGGGCTACGGCAGGCTGCCTGCCTGCCCTGGTACCGCGCTGCACGCTCCCCAGAGCCGGCCAGCAAGTCCGGGTCTTAGGGGGAGGCGCGGCCAAGCGGCTCTGTGCACTGCTCTTGCCCATAGCCACCATCCCTCCTCCCCAGCTTCCATTGGCCGGGAACAATCGGCCATAGCTCCGCTGGGGTCAATGCGGCCAGATCAGAGGCACCAACTCCGTGGGTGCTCCAGGGTTCAAGCACCCATGGAAAAAATAGGGGGTGCTCAGCACCCACCAGCCACAGCTGTTTGGCAGGGCCCAGGCCTGCCCCCATCAGCTGTTTGGTGGCTGGCAGGAGGTGCTGGGTGGGACGGAGAGGAGCGAGCAGCGGGGAGGGGGGGGAACTTGGGGGAGGGGCCTGAGAGGAGCTAATGAAGGGCGGGCAGGGGAGCCTGGGGAGAGGGTGGGAAGAGGTGCAGCGAGGGTGGGGCGGAGCTGCTTTGGCCAAACTGAGATCTGCTAGGACGCAGCTCTCCCCCCACCTCACCCCACCCCTGCATTTCACACCTGAATGTCTCTCTGCTCTGCTCCGGATGTTATTTTAATAGATTCCACGGCCAGCAGGGACCACTGTGCTCCTCCAGTCTGACCTCCTGCATCACACAGGCCAGACACCTGCCCTGAACTATTTCCCAGAGCAGATCTGTTTGAAAAAGAGCTACTCTTGATTGGTTTGGGTTCTATACAGGAAGGAAGGACCCCACTCAAACCAAACCAGAACCAGATTGCTGGCATGTAAAATAGGTTGCAAAGCCGCCCCCCCCGAATGACAAAAGTTTTATCCATGAAAAGCAGCGGTGTGGACAGCGCTTCGTTGGCTGGAGCCGTGTTGGCGTGACGAAGCTACTGCCCCTCGTTGGAGGTGGTTTTATTTTGTTGCTGGGAGAGCTGTGTCCCAGCGGTAAAGAGCGGCCACACAGCGCACCTTACAACGGCAGGGTTAAAGTGGCACAGCCGCGCTGTTGTAAGGTGCGCAGTGTAGACGTAGCCTCAGAGCTGGGGGAAAGCCAACAGGTGCTGAGGAGCACAGGGTTTGGACAGAGACATCCGTTAGGAGAGGAACTACTAACAGGGATTCTCTATATCCAAGTAAGGAGGACGGGATGGAAGATGATAATGTACAGGGAGGATCTGATGAGAAACAGTCAAATGAAAGAGTCTCATTCAATTACATCACATAATAGCAGACAGCTAAAAAGGGACAAATTTTATAAGTGCTTAAATACAAATGCCAGAAGTCTAAATACTAAGATGGGTGAACTAGAGCGCCTCCTATTAAATGAGGATATAGATATAACAGGCATCACAGAAACTTGGTGGAATGATGATAATCAATAGGACACGGTAATACCAGGGTACGAGATATATAGAAATGACAGAGCAGGTCGTGCTGGTGGAGGAGTGGTGCTCTGTGGGAAAGATGGTGATAGTGACTGTGAAATGCTCAAGGAGATTAGAGAGGCTATACAAATACAAAACTTAATAATAATGGGGGATTTCAATTATCCCCATACTGACCGGGTACATGTCACCTCTGGACAGGATTCAGAGCTGAAATTTCTTAACACCTTAAATGACTGCTTCTTGGAGCAGCTGGTCCTGGAACCCACAAAGGGGGAGGCAATTCTTGATTTAGTCCTAAGTGGAGCACAGGATCTGGTCCAAGAGGTGACTAGAGCTGAACTGCTTGGTAATAGCAACCATATTATAATTAAATTTAACTTCCCTGTGGCGGGGAAAACACCACAGCAGCCCACTGTGGTAGCATTTAACTTCAGAAAGGGGACCTACACAAAAATGAGGAAGTTAGCTCTGGTCTACACTAGGAGTTGAGGTCGAATTTAGCAGTGTTAAATCGATTTAACCCTGCACCCGTCCACATGACGAAGCCCCCCCCTTTTTTTTTTTTTTGACTTAAAGGGCTCTTAAAATCGATTTCCTTACTCCATCCCCGACAAGGGGATTAGTGCTGAAATCGGTCTTGCCGGGTCGAATTTGGGGTACTGTGGACACAATTAGACGGTATTGGCCTCCGTGAGCTATCCCAGAGTGCTCCATTGTGACCGCTCTGGATAGCACTCTCAACTCAGATGCATTGGCCAGGTAGACAGGAAAAGGCCCACGAACTTTTGAATTTCAATTTCCTGTTTGGCCAGCGTGGCAAGCTGCAGGTGACTATGCAGAGCCCATCAGCAGAGGTGACCATGATGGAGTCCCAGAATCACAAAAGAGCTCCAGCATGGACCAAACGGGAGGTACGGGATCTGATCGCTGTATGGGGAGAGGAGACCGTGGTATCAGAACTACGTTCCAGTTTTCGAAATGCCAAAACATTTGTCAAAATCTCCCAGGGCATGAAGGACAGAGGCCATAACAGGGACCCGAAGCAGTGCTGCGTGAAACTTAAGGAGCTGAGGCAAGCCAACGAGAAAACCAGAGAGGCAAACAGCCGCTCCGGGTCAGAGCCCAAAACATGCCGCTTCTATGATGAGCTGCATGCCATTTTAGGGGGTTCAGCCACCACTACCCCAGCCGTGTTGTTTGACTCCTTCAATGGAGATGGAGGCAACACGGAAGCAGGTTTTGGGGACGAGGAAGATGATGATGATGAAGTTGTAGATAGCTCACAGCAAGCAAGCAGAGAAACCGGTTTTTCCGACAGCCAGGAACTGTTTCTCACCCTGGACCTGGAGCCAGTACCCCCGAACCCCCCCAGGGCTGTCTCCTGGACCCGCCAGGCGGAGAAGGGACCTCTGGTGAGTGTACCTTTTAAAATACTATACATGGTTTGAAAGCAAGCATGTTTAAACAGAAATTAAAAGGTACAGCGCCAAAAGTGAAATCCCTGCAAGCTGCATAGACACTTTTAAAAAACATCATAATAGAGGCTTAAATTAAATGTGTTCCCTAAATTAAAAACACACAGTAAGAGGATTAAAAAAGTTCCACCATGGCTAGACAAAGTAAAAGAGGCAGTTAGAGGCAAAAAGGCATCCTGTAAAAATTAGAAGTTAAATCCTCCTGAGGAAAATAGAAAGGAGCATAAACTCTGGCAAGTCAAGTATAAAAGTCTAGTTAGGCAGCCCAAAAAGGAATGTGAAGAGCAGCTAGCCAAAGATTCAGAAACTAACAGCAATTTGTTTTTGAAAGTCCATCAGAAGCAGGAAGCTGCCAAACCACCAGTGGGGCCCCGAGGTGCTAAAGGAGCCTTCAAGGACGATAAGGCCATCGAGAAGAAACTAAATGAATTCTTTGCGTCGGTCTTCATGGCTGAGGATGTGAGGGAGATTCCCAAACTTGAGTCATTCTTTTTAGGTGACAAATTTGAGGAACTGTCCCAGATTGAGGTGTCATTAGAGGAGGTTTTGGAACAAATTGATAAATTAAACAGTAATCAGTCACCAGGACCAGATGCGACTCACCCAAGAGTTCGGAAGGAACTCAAATATGAAATTGCAGAACTACTAACTAGTATGTAACCTATCGTTTAAATCAGCTTCTGTACCAGATGGCTGGAGAATAGCTAATGTGATGCCTATTTTTAAAAGGGATTTTGGAGGAGATCCTGGCAATTACAGGCCGGTGAGCCTCACTTCAATACCAGGCAAATTGGTTGAAACTATAGTAAAGAACAGAATTATCAGACACATAGATGAAAACGATTTGTTGGGGAAGAGTCAACTTGTCTTTTCTAACAGGAAATCATGCCTCACCAATCTATTGCAATTCTTTGAGGGGGTGTCATAAATATAAAGGGAAGGGTAACCACCTTTCTGTATACAGAACTATAAAATCCCTCCTGGCCAGAGGCAAAACCCTTTCACCTGTAAAGGGTTAAGAAGCTAAGGTAACCTCGCTGGCACCTGACCAAAATGACCAATGAGGAGACAAGATATTTTCAAAGCTGGAGGTGGCGGGGGGGGGGGGGGGGGGGGGAGGGGTGAGAGAAACAGAGGGTCTGTCTGTCTGTGTGATGCTTTTGCTGGGACCAGGTCAGGAATGTTCTTCAGAACTTCTGTTAAGTTAGTAAGTAATCTAGCTAGAAATGCGTTAGATTTCCTTTTGTTTAAATGGCTGGTAAATAAGCTGTGCTGAATGGAATGTATATTCCTGTTTTTGTGTCTTTTTGTAACTTAAGGTTTTGCCTAGAGGGATTCTCTATGTTTTGAATCTGATTACCCTGTAAGGTATTTACCATCCTGATTTTACAGAGGTGATTCTTTTACTTTTTCTTTAATTAAAATTCTTCTTTTAAGATCCTGATTGCTTTTTCATTGTTCTTAAGATCCAAGGGTTTGGGTCTGTGTCTGTGTTCACCTGTACAAATTGATGAGGATTTTTATCAAGCCTTCCCCAGGAAAGGGGGTGTGGGGCTTGGGGGGATATTTTGGGGGAAGACGTCTCCAAGTGGGCTTTTTCCCTGTTCTTTGTTTAACACGCTTGGTGGTGGTAGCATAGGGTTCAAGGACAAGGCAAAGTTTGTACCTTGGGGAAGTTTTTAGCCTAAGCTGGTAAGAATAAGCTTAGGGGGTCTTTCATGCAGGTCCCCACATCTGTACCCTAGAGTTCAGAGTGGGGAAGGAACCTTGATGGGGGAGGGGTCAACAGACATGTGGACAAGGGGGATGCAGTGGATATAGTGTACTTGGACTTTCAGAAAGCCTTTGACAAGGTCCATGAACAAAGGCTCTTAGGCAAAGTAAGCTGTCATGGGATAAGAGACAAGGTCCTCTCAGAGACCAGTAACTGGTTAAAAGACTGGAAACAAAGGGAAGGAATAAATGGTGAGTTTTCAGAATGGAGAGAGGTAAAGAGCAGGGTCCCCCAGGGAACTGTACTGGGACCTGTGCTGTTCAATATATTCAGAAGTGATCTAGAAAAAGGGGTAAACAGTGAGGTGGCAAAATTTGCAGATGATACAAAATTACTCAAGATAGTTAAGTCCTAAGCAGACTGCGAAAAGTTACAAAGGGACCTCACAAAACTGGGTGACTGGGCAACAAAGTGACAGATGAAATTCATTTGTTGAATGAATTTCAACAAATGGGGTGCCTGCATGGATTGAAATGTTCCCGGGGGCGGGAGACACAGAAACAACCCTTTTCCAGAGAAACCCCAGCAGATCCAGGTACAGTAACTCCTCGCTTAACGTGGTCGTTCTGTTCCTGAAAAATGCAACTTTAAGTGAAACTATGTTAAGCGAATCCAATTTCCCCATAAGAATTAATGTAAATGGGGGGGTTAGGTTCCAGGGAAATTTTTTTCATCAGACAAAAAACTATATTATATATGTACACACACACACACAGTATAAATTTTAAAAAAAATTAATACTGTACACAGCAATGATGATTGTGAAGCTTGGTTGAGGCAGTGGAGTCAGAGGGTGGGAGGGTTCCCAGGGAATGCCTTACTGCCGAATGATGAACTCGCACTCGGCTGAGCCCCCAGGGGTCAACACCTCGCTGTTAATGCAGCCTCTCACTCTACGAGGCAGCACGAATGGAGGGGAGACAGCATGGCAGAGAGAGACACAGACGCACACCCTGTGTGTGGGGGAGAGAGAGGGGTGCACATTGCCCCTTTAAGTACGCTGACTCGACTCTCAGTACATTGCCTTTAAAAAGATCAGGAAGTTGAGACAGCAGGTGCAGTCTCTCTGTCCTGAGCCCTGGCCTGTCCCCACCCTGCTCTATATGGAGAAGGGGTAAGCGGGTGGCAGGAGTGGGGGGAGGGGGACATCCTGACATTAGCCCCCCTCTTCCCCCCTCTCCTGCACAGCGAGCAGGAGGCCCCCAGGAGCAGCTCCAAGGCAGAGGGCAGGAGCAGCGCAGGGCAGTGGGGGGAGGGACGGCTGAGCTGCTGCACTGGGAACTTAAGGGAGTGGGGAGCTGATAGGGGGGCTGCTGGTCCACTCCTGGTTCCAAGCCCCCACACGGGCTGCTCTTCCTGCAAGCAGTGGACAAAGCAGGCGGCTGCCAAATAACGTTATATGGGAGCACTGCGCAACTTTAAACGAGCACGTTCCCTAACTGATCAGCAACGTAACAATGAAACCTTAACGGGGATGACTTTAAGTGAGGAGTCACTGTACTGAACCCGACCCTTGTTGCTGCAACACTGTAACGATGCTGCCCTTAGGGGGACACTTCTGACAGTACCAATTCAGGACAAATTGCTTAGAGCAGGGCAGTTACAGCCCAAGGCTGAGGTTCCTTTACTTTTAAGGCACACCAAACCAGCCAAACAGAGAGGACTTCAGTTTTACCCCACTGGCTAATCATAAGTCACACAAGAAATTCCCTCAGACACTCCAGTTTCCCAGTATCACCACCAGCACCACTCGTTATGGGGATGAATGGTTATGAAAACCAATACCCCAGAGAAGGAAGAAAGGTTCTCCCGATCCCAAAGGGCCAAGCCCCAGACCCAGGTTAATATACCAGTCAGATCTTACCCACAAATCACGCTGTTGCCAAACCTTTAGAATCTAAAATCTAAAGGTTTATTCATAAAAAGAAAGAAATATAGATGAGAGTTAAAACTGGTTAAATGGAATCAATGACATACAGTCATGGCAAAGTTCTTGGTTCAGGCTTGTAGCAGTGATGGAATAAACTTCAGGTTCAAATCAAGTCTCTGGAGAACAAGCACAGCTGGGATGGGTCATTCAGTCTTTTGTTCAGAGCTTCAGTTTGCAGCAAGGTTCCTCCAGAAGACAAAATGGAGATGAGGCAGCTGCCTTTTATAGTCTCTTCCAGGTGGAAGGACACCTCTTTGTTCTTGGCTGTGGAAAATTACAGCAGCAAGATGGAGCTTGGAGTCACATGGGCAAGTCACATGTCCATGCATGAATCGGTTTGCAGGCCGACACCATCGTTTACATGTTAGTTTGAACATTCCCAAGAAAGCTCAGATGTGGATTGGCATCCCCCAAAATCCATTGTCAATTAAGTGTTTCTTGATTGGGCACTTACTGAGAATAGTCCCTTCTCAAGAAGCTGACCAAATGCTTCACTGAAGCTACTTAGAATCAAAACACATTGATATACAAATACATAGCCATATTCATAACTTCAGCTACCCAAATGACACACACATACAGCTAGCATAATTATAACCAGCAAACTGTAACCTCTTCATAGACACCTCACACAACAACCTTTGTACAATATTGGCTGCAAATATATAACAGTGGTTGCAACAATGATCTATACGGTTACAGTTTATGTCAATAAGGTCGCAGGTTACAAATACATTTCTCTTTGTTTCTTTTAAAGAATACCCAATAGATTTAGTTTAAAAATATACATTTTTGAAAGCCTTGTTTCTTTTGAAGAAAATCGCTCTGTCTGCCAGCAGAAATAAATAAGTACCAATAGCTGCACATTATGTGCAATAACTTCCTGACTGTCCCCAAATCCTGTGAGTTCCTGCCACCCACCCCAGCCAATCCTCTGCCTCTGAAACCCACGAGGCAGGTCCTGGAAATCAAGAGCTGGGCTTCAAAATCATGGTCCTCAAGGAATCAATTCTGAAGCACTTAGAGCAGAGGAAAGTGATCAGGAACAGTCAGCATGGATTCAGCAAGGGCAAGTCATGCCTGACTAATCTAATTGCCTTCTATGATGAGATAACTGGCTCTGTGGATGAAGGGAAAGTGGTGGACGTGTTGTTCCTTGACTTTAGCAAAGCTTTTGACACTGTCTCCCACAGTATTCTTGCCAGCAAGTTAAAGAAGTATGGGCTGGATGAATGGACTATAAGGTGGATAGAAAGCTGGCTAGATTGTCGGGCTCAACGGGTAGTGATCAACGGCTCCATGTCTAGTTGGCAGCCGGTATCAAGTGGAGTGCCTCAAGGGTCGGTCCTGGGGCCGGTTTTGTTCAATATCTTCATAAATGATCTGGAGGGTGGTGTGGACTGCACCCTCAGCAAGTTTGCAGATGACACTAAACTGGGAGGAGAGGTAGATGCGCTGGAGGGTAGGGATAGGATACAGAGGGCCCTAGACAAATTGGAGGATTGGGCCAAAAGAAATCTGATGACGTTCAACAAGGACAAGTGCAGAGTCCTGCACTTAGGACGGAAGAATCCCATGCACCGCTACAGACTAGGGACCGAATGGCTCGGCAGCAGTTCTGCAGAAAAGGACCTAGGGGTTACAGTGGACGAGAAGCTGGATATGAGTCAACAGTGTGCCCTTGTTGCCAAGAAGGCCAGTGGCATTTTGGGATGTATAAGTAGGGGCATTGCCAGCAGATCGAGGGACGTGATTGTTCCCCTCTATTCGACACTGGTGAGGCCTCATCTGGAGTACTGTGTCCAGTTTTGGGCCCCACAGTACAAGAAGGAGGTGGAAAAATTGGAAGAGTCCAGCGGAGGGCAACAAAAATGATTAGGGGACTGGAACACATGACTTATGAGGAGAGGCTGCAAGAATTGGGGATGTTTAGTCTACAGAAGAGAAGAATGAGGGGGGATTTGATAGCTGCTTTCAACTACCTGAAAGGGGGTTCCAAAGAGGATGGATCTAGACTGTTCTCAGTGGTAGCTGATGACAGAACAAGGAGTAATGGTCTCGAGTTGCAGTGGGGGAGATTTAGGTTGGATATTAGGAAAAACTTTTTCACTAGGAGGGTGGTGAAACACTGGAATGCGTTATTTAGGGAGGTGGTAGAATCTCCTTCCTTTGAAGTTTTTAAGGTCAGGCTTGACAAAGCCCTGGCTGGGATGATTTAATTGGGGATCGGTCCTGGTTTGAGCAGGGGGTTGGACTAGATGACCTCCTGAGGTCCCTTCCAACCCTGATATTCTATGATTCTATGAGATTTTAAATCATTATAAATAAATAGTCAAATCTGCCCTCGGGGCCACCAGGGGAGGCTGCCGGCGCCCCGTGTAGGAGGGTTGGGGGTGCTCCAGCCAGGAACCGAACACACACAGAGTTTCTGGGGACAGCTCGGGGGCAGTTTGGGAGTCATGTCCTTCCGCTAAGCCTGGGGTGGGGGAGCTGCCATCCTATTGCTCTCCATCCCATCCTTACTACTTTATACTCCCCAGTCCACCTCCTACCCGCCCCAATCCCTTGGTCTCCCTCCTGCCCCCCGTGATAAATTGTTCTCCATTTCCACTGGAGGCAGGAGATGCAGCACTGGGCTTAACCTGCAGCCAGGGAGAGTAAGGGTAGAGATCAGGAACCACTTGCTAGCTCCCAAGGGAGTTCAGCTCTGGACTCTGTGTCCAAGGGAGGTCGTGGGATCCCTGCCACTGGAGGTTTCTAAGCCCAGGCTGGACAAACCCCTGTCAGGGCAGCTCTAGGGTTACGTGGTCCCACCTCTGCATGGGGGGGTGGACTGGCTGTATAAATACCTTTGAGCCTTTGGCCCTAGCCCCGCAGGGGTCTCACTAAACGTTCTGATGTGGGGCAGTGATTAGAGGGGGACAAAGAGCTGCCCTGCATGGGCGGGGTTAGGTTCCCCTGTGGGGGCCGCAGTGTATGAGCCCTGTTGTAGTGACATGGGTCAGTCCCCGCCGGGCAGGGAGCTCTCCCGTCACAGGGGTCAGGGACAAAAGCAAGCCCTGGTGCAGTGGCTCCGTGCTGACCATTGAACTGCGCTGTCCTTGCTATAAAGTGCGGCTGTTGGGTCTAGAGACCCCTGGCTTCCACCTACAGAGTCTTGGCATGAAGGGAGGCCAGAGGGAGCCGCCAGAAGATCAGCCCTGAGAGCGGTGCTGGGTGTACCCATGGCTGGGCAGGTGCCAGGGCCCAGCTGGCCCTGGGGTGAAGGATCCTCCACATCCCTCGTCCCGGCGAAGCGACTCTCTGAGCAGCGTCCACAAGTCCCACGGCTGGGAGGGCGAAGGATCCCTGCAGCCACTATCACGGACAGGGTCACGGCACCCAGACAGGCCACCAGCAGCCAGACATGGCTGCATCTCTGCCCTGCAAGAGAGAGCCCAGAGCTTCCTGTGAACAGGGCCTGAGAGCCGGAGCTCCCCAGGCTCAGTGTGTTGCCCTCCGGCCTGGACCAACACAGTGAAGCCCAAACTCGGGGCTGCTGAGCGGCAATACCCCGCTCTGCCACTGGGGAGCAACAATGGGTTAAATAACTGTGCTCAGCCACTAATCCCCTCCCTGTGTCACGCTGTGGGGCAGAGCCCTGCACCGGCTGGACAATTCCCACCCCCCTTCCCCCACTCACCGGGTCCTTCTGCCACTGTGACGTGCTGCACGGGGGTCTCCCGTCCGTGTGCTGTCACCAGGAACACGGTGAGGTTGGAGCTCTGCCCCACGGGCACGACCAGCTCGCTGCGCAGGGTGTAAAGGCCCTGGGCGTCCACGGACTCTGTAGTACTGCTGAGCTCTGTCAGGTTGGTTCCCATCCTGTTCCTCCACACCACACTTGCTCGGGGGTACCCGCCCCCTGAGCTGAAGGTCAAAAGAGTGTGGTCGAGCCGAAACGAGGGGTCAAGGGTCAGATGAGGCTCACTGTAGGGTGCTGAAAGGAAAAAACACTTCCCATGTCTCTGGAGTTTTTCACCTCCAGTTGCTTGACAGGCTCCAAACACAGGAATTGCTTCCCCAGTGCAGAGATGCAGCCGCCTCTGGGGCGGAACAGCCAGGTAACAGCTGCCCAGCAACACAGCACGAGGGGTTAAACTGTGCAGTTTGAGGTTAAACCATGAAGTTTGGTGTTTGAGCCAGCTTTGAGGAGGGACATCGTCTACAGTTTGTTTGAGATCAGATCCACTTGGGATGGCCACAGTGTCCACCCCACACATGAACGCTCTCCCCACCTTGGTCTTACCAGCCAGAGCCAGTTACCATTTACAGGAATACTGGTTTCCTTCTGCAGAAGGTGTTTTGGGCCAGATCCCCAGCTGGCGTCAATCGGCAATGGCGCCATTGGAATCTTGCTGGATATCTCAGCTGAGAATCTTGTCCTTGGGCTTTCAGTCATGTTTCCAACATTAGCTTCATTTTCCTCCCACTGATATTTAAGAACATAAGAATGGCCAGGTTGGGTCAGACCAAAGGTCCATCTAGCCCAGTATCCTGTCTTCCGACAGTGGCCAATGCCAGGTGCCCCAGTGGGAATGAACAGAACAGGGAATCATCAAGTGATCCATCCCCTGTTTGCCAGAAGCTGGGAATGGGTGACAGAGGCCAGGGACACCATCCCTGCCCATCCTGGCTAATAGCCATTGATGGACCCATCCTCCAGGAACTTATCTTGTTCTTTTCTGAACCCTGTTATAGTCTTGGCCTTCACCATATCCCCTGGCAATGGGTTCTACCGGTTGACTGTGCTTTGTGTGAGGAAATACTTCCCTACATTATAAACCTGCTGCCCATTAATTTAATTGGGTGACCCCTAGATCTTGTGTTATGGGAAGGAGTAAATAACAGCTCCTTATTGACTTTCTCCACATCCGTCATGAGTTTATAGACCTCAATCAGATCCCCCCTTAGTCATCTCTTTTCCAAACTGAACAATCCCATTCTTATTAATCTCTCTTCATACTGCATACATGGCAGCCGTTCCATACCGCTAATCATTTTTGTTGCCCTTTTCTGAACCTTTTCCAATTCCAATATATCTTTTTTGAGATGGGGCCACCAGAACTGCACACAGTATTCAAGCTGTGGGCGTAGCATGGATTTATGTAGAGGCAACTTGATATTTTCTGTCCTATTATCTATCCCTTTCCTAATGATTCCAAACATTCTCTTCGCTTTTTTAACTGCTGCTGCACAGTGAGTGGATGTTTTCAGAGAACTATCCACCATGACTCCAAGATCTCTCTCTTGAGTGGTAACAGCTAATTTAGACCCCATCATTTTACATGTATGGTTGGGATTATGTTTTCCAGTGTGCATTACTTTGAATTTATCAACACTGAATTTCATCTGCCATTTTGTTGCCCAGTCACCCAGTTTTGTGAGATCCCTTTGTAACTCTTCGCAGTCTGCTTTGGACTTAACTTGAGTAGTTTTCGATCATCTGCAAATTTTGTCTTTTCACTGTTTACCCCTTTTCCCAGATAGTTTATGAAAACATTAAATAGGACTGGGCCCAGTACAGCCCCCTGGGGGACACCACTATTTACTTCTCTCCATTCTGAGAACTGACCCTTTATTCCTACCTTTGTTTCCTGTCTTTTAACCAAAAAAAACCAACAAGGAGTCTGGTGGCACCTTAAATACTAACAGATTTATTTGGGCATAAGCTTTCATGGGTAAAAAACCCACTTCTTCAGATTCCATGCATCTGAAGAAGTGGGTTTTTTACCCACGAAAGCTTATGCCCAAATAAATCTGTTAGTCTTTAAGGTGCCACCAGACTCCTTGTTGTTTTTGTAGATACTGACTAACACGGCTACCCCCTGATACTTGTCTTTTAACCAGTTACCAATCCATCAGAGAACCTTCCCTCTTATCCCATGACGGCTTACCTTGCTTAAGAGACAGAACCCCAATTTGTGCCTCTAGTCCTACCCACCCTATCCCAGTCTGAACTGTAGAGTCTGGAATGCCGGTGGCCAGCCTAGAAGGACACAATTCCGAATCTGTGGATAAGTACCAATCTCTGCCATCCTTCAGCCCTATGGCACATTGCTTTGAGCCCCAGACCCCTAAATGGAGTTGACAGAACAGTAAAGGCTGATTGTAGACAATATTTCTCCGACCACAGTACATGCCTAACCCATGGAACTCCTTGCCATGGATATCACTCAGGCCAGGAGCACCGAAAGACTGAAGAAATGATTGGACATTGCTATGGAGCAAAGCATCCAGAGTCATGGTCGAGGGCTGCAAACCCTCCTGCTTTGGGGAATTAGCTGTAGGTCGGAGATCTTCGAATCTCTGTTCCTGACAGCAGACCTCTCGAGGTCCCTTCCAGCCCTACATTTCGATGCTAAGATGCCGCAGGTGTTAGGTGGGAGATTATCTCTGAATAAACCAGCTTCCAGTGCAGCCTCCCTCAGCCCGTCAGATATCGAAGGGCAACGGAGCCTTAGGAGAAACCTCAGGTTGAACGAAAAAAGAAAAGGAGTACTTGTGGCGCCTTAGAGACTAACCAATTTATTTGAGCACAAGCTTTCGTGAGCTACAGCTCACTTCATCGGATGCACACTTCTGCAGTTTCCACAGTATGCATCCGATGAAGTGAGCTGTAGCTCACGAAAGCTTATGCTCAGATAAGTTGGTTAGTCTCTAAGGTGCCACACGTACTCCTTTTCTTTTTGCGAATACAGACTAACACGGCTGTTACTCTGAAACCCTCAGGTTGAACGAGACATACCCATCACTGTAACCTGCCTCGTCTCCGAAGTTGTCCCCTGCTCCGAGGTGACGTGGCAGTGATAGACACCCTCATCCTGCGTGCGGACGCCCCTCAGCATCAGGGACGCGTTCCCCCGGGCCAGCCCCTCTGGATCTAGCCAGGTCCGGTTCCTATAAGCCTCGTCCTGTTTCACCAGCTGGTCCTTCCCATAATAGTGACTATGAACCACCAGGTCCTCTGTTCCCACCCACTCCTTCTGCCAGGTGAGGGTCAGGTGCTGGAGGTTCATCCCAGGCTGGGACTGGAAGAGGCAGCTCAGGGTGACGTCCCTCCCGAACTGAGCAGTGATGGGCGACTCGGCTGTGATGAGCCCTGAAAGGGAAACAGAGTCAGGGACAGAGATCCTGGCCACTGCCCAGCCTCCCCCTGCCCTGGGACCTCTGTAACCCCAGGGGGTTAGCGCCAAAATGGGGTGGGAGCTTTGGGGCAGGAAGAGATGAAAGGGGACATGGGCTGACATGCTCAAGGGACCAGGACATGGAGCCTTTCACATGTCAGCCATTAGGTCAGTTAGTGGCTCACATGTCCACGCCAAGGAAACCACCCTCCCAACTGGCCCTTTACTTAGCAGCAGAGGCTGAAGGCTCGACAGGCTCCAGAGCTTGATCTCCTGCCATCTCCCTATATGGCAGTGGGGCAAATTGGTGGAGGGACGAGAAAAGGATCTCCATGATGCTCTCTCCCCTAGCATGGACATGACTGACACCGAAACAGAAAGGCTGGGGAGAAGTTTGAACACTGGGGGGCCCAGTGAGTTCCGTATCACCTGCCCCAAACCCTCATGATTCAGGCCCCCAAAAGTCATGAGCTCAGCTTAAAAATCAGGCGATTGTAACTGATAATACACTTGCTGTTCTGCTCATTGGCCTTCTGAGCCGCGGGTTGCACCCAGGTCGGGTTTGCACTAGAGTGGGTCGTAAGTTTGGTCTGAAATGTTGTTTTCAAACAAAAAATGGCTTCTGAGGTTTAAATGAACACGTCCCCACCCCGTCCCCAACAGCTGAATGGTTTTGGGCAGCCAAAATCCCCCAAATTTCAGTCACAAGCAAAAATATTTTCAGTTTTCTAGTTTTCAGGGTTTTCAATGAAAATGCCCCAAAAATTCTGAGGAAAAATTTCAGCAAAACCCCAAACTTTTCTACTGACGTTTTTCTTGGCAACAAAAATCCACATCCCGGCCTGCTTGGGTTTCCAAGCTTTTCTCCACAAACGTGGGGGCGGAAATCTTAGTTTTTAACCAAATAATTCTTCTGTAATTCAGAGTCAGCAAGAGCTGGGCTTTTCGTGAAACACTCAATATCACCATCAAGTCATGACCCTCTAGCACCAAATGGGCAGGGTGTGATTAAGAGGAGGTTTCTTAATCAAAATGGTTTTAGAGAGCTGAACGAATATCAACTCAGTTTCCTGTTAGTGTTCAATAACACCACTTCCCCCACTGTTGGGCACTAGAGTGTCTGCCCCGAAGCCGAGCTCGGGAGCTACAAGAGAGCTTGGGAAACTCTCCGTGGTTTGTAAACAGGGCAGGACAGGACAGCAGGGGCTAGCAAGTGAGATACTCACCCCAATGAGCCCCCCACACAAGGAACAGGAAAATTGGGGAACAAAGGCCAGGGCACATTACACGCTGTAGAGACTCAGATTTGCCCTGCAAGAGAAGGGCAGACACTGATTGGCAAAGTGACCCCCCCAACGCCCTACGAAATTGATTTCACAGTTTCGCCCCCCATCCTCCAATCTCCCAGCTCCCAAGAAGGATCCAACTCAAACCAGTGACTTCATCCTGGCCCCAGGTCAGCAATGAGCAAAGGCTGGTCCCCTTTGACACCTCCTAATGGATGTACTGGCTCAGCCAGCCCCATTCTGAGCATATCAGCACCCTCCTGAGCCCGCTGTCCCATCTCCACACCCCATTCCCCTCCCTCTGCCTCTTGCTGCACCACAACCGCTCCCGGGCCATGATCAGAGGTCAAGACAGTCCATGCCTGGATCAGACGTCGCCGCTCAGCCACGGGGCAGATCCCGTCCCAACCGTGGAGACAGTCGGATGCTGTCTGAGACAAGCAACCCAAGTCACTGACGTACTCACCGGCGCAGCCCAGCTGGATCCTGGCAGACAGAGAGCCCAGAGAGAGTCGCAGTCAGGAAATGGGGGACGGGCACAGGCAGTGTGGCCTCCTGAAGCCTGCTCTGAATATCAGTCGCTCCTTGTTGGGTTTTTAAATCCCTGAGCTAAGGGAATTCCCAATGAGCCCATTGCGATGGGGGAAGCACGGGGGTTTGCAGATGTCTCCAAACACTGCATCATGCCTGCATGTGACCGAGGAGTTTCCATCAGCCCAGCTCTGTCACGAGGATCTGGCCTCGGGACAAATTTACTGAAACCTCTGCTGCTTCTAAGACTGTGTAACCAATTTCCTGTAACCAGGGTGGAAGCGAAACAAATACAGAATCACCTGCAGTTTGCTTTCGTCCTCGACCCACCCGCACAGGCAGCCTCTGAGGGACTTGCTGCTTCTCACCGTGGAGCTGTCAGACCCGTCAATGGATGGGGGGCTAAACGGCCTGTGACCACAGCGTATCCTGTGGTAACTGAACCCTGCTGCCATGTGGAGTCGGCAGCAACAAGGGCGGGGTTCCATACCCAGGGGTCCCTCTTAACAACCCAGCGCAGAGCCGGCTCGAGCCCCCAGCCAGTAATCTGGGGAAATACACACCAGCCCCAGATTCTCGACACCCTGAATCAGTGCTCAGCAAAAACCCCTGCCTCCGAGTACAGCGTCCTTGGCCTCAATTTCTCACCGCGCAGCGTGAAAGTCTGATGGACAAATGCCCCTTTAACACCCTGCTCCCACTTCCCCCCTGCCGCACCCCACTCACCGCTGCTGCCCTGGGTCCGCGAAGACCAGGTCAGACCAGGTCAGAGGTGCGTTCACGTGAGTTCATCTCCCACCGGAGGGGAACGTGGAGCAGCGCCTCCTTTGCTGTCACCACTGCGCCGCCGTCTGCCGTGCCGGCGATGGCCCTGCTCCATCAGTTTCTGCTGCCACCTGCCTCTCGGTGCCTTGAGGCTCCCCCCGGCTCTCTGGGATTTCAGTGGCTAGTGAGGGAACCTCATGGCTAGGGCAGATTCTTCCACAGGACTATTGTACCACAGCAGGGGTAAGCAAGGTCGGCCTTCGGGAAAATGGTGCCCTGGGTGAACTTGTATTTTGACGCCCGCCCCCATTACCCCTCCCTGGCTCCCATGGGCTCCCCATTCCCCCATCACCTCTGGGCCCCACTGCCTACCCCCAGTGCTTAATTTGTATTGAAAGAGATGCCAGAGCTCAGCCCTGGCACAAATTAAGCACTGGCAGCGCGGCCTGATACCCGTGGGTGCTGGCCGGGCGCCCAGCTCTGAAGACATCGCTGCCAGCAGCAGCGCAGATGTAAGGGGGGCCTGGCATATGGTGTATTGCCACCCTCACGTCTGCACTGCTGCTGTGGCTTGTGATGCCTGGTGCTCGGCATGTGGCTCAAGGCTTCACGCTGTCACGTGGGGGCTGCATTTTGCCAGAGCCCACGGCCCTCCTGCAGCCCTCTGGCCTGGCTCACCAGGGCGCCATTTCAGATTTTCAGGAGTGGAAGGAAACTTTAACCATGATTCCAGGGACTGCTTAGGCGCTTGAAGACTCTAGGGGCTTTTGCAGATAACAACTTAGGAATTAGCTGACAGGAGCTCTGTATCTAATTGTTATATAGAGAAAGAAAAAAATATATACAAACACCAATTAAAGCCTCGTTTAAAGTTTCTATTTAAATTTAGAACAATCAGGAGATAATACAGCAAAATGTTCCCAATCCCAAACCTTGAGGTATCAGGTCTGGTGCTTTAACACTGATATCAGAAACACACGTTTGATACTTTGTACCAGAGGGTCTCATGACAAATTTTTTGGTGGCCTCAGAGTGCGGCTGCTGGTCGCTCTGATAATTTCCCCTAATTAATACATACGCACATCAAAATCATTGTAATTTAATTATTGCTAGCTAGGAAGTCTGCTGCTGTGAAAAGTGATATTAACAAACATACAGGTATCACTTTTCACAGCAGACTAACTCAGCCTTGGGAAGCCTGGGGACAAATTAAGCCCTGGATGGGGAGGTCGATGGTTAGGCAGCAGGGACCAGGGGCGATGAGAGGTGGGGGAGGCAGCAGGGAGCCAGAGCCTGAAGCCCGGGGGATGGGGCCCCCAGAAGGGGCTTGAAGCCCCGGGGCCATAGTCCAAAGCCCTGTGGCCAGAGCCTGCCACCCCACAATCCCAGGGCTGAAGCCCAAGCCCCACCACCCCCGGGAAAGCAGGAAATTCACAGTCTGCCTTCTCCTCCAGTGTTGTGCCCCAGGTGTTTCCAGAGGGGGGCAGCGGCAGGGCCCAACCCCGGCTGGCAGCCCCAGCGGCCAACATCAAGATGGCGCATCCAGGAGCAACAGGGAAGGGGAGGGGTGGCTGCTTTGCCCCCCCGGACACTGTGACCACAAGAAAAGCCCCTGGTGGCCACATGCGGCCATGGTGGTCACATTTGAAAATCGCTGCTTTATACACTATCTTTAGCAGAGATAAATACAAATAAATAAATCTGATTAAAATCTGTTTACTTTCTCTAACAGACACACTCTGTGTTACTACCATTATCTTAGTCAATTGTTTTTCACCCCACTAAAACATACTTAATTTTAACATACATGATTAAGGGTTTATTAAAAACGGGAATTTATTTTTCTAATTATTCTGGCATTTATGTTTCCCGAGCACAATCATGTACGTGACTCCCTAACATTGGACTCCATCATTGCTTTTAGTACCATACCGGGAATTTCACTGATTTTCCATACACGTGTTATTTTACAGATATAACTAAAAATACAATTTGAAAATAAGTGACCTTCATCTGCCCAGTATCTAAAGTTATGTTTTTAGCAAATGTTTTTTAAACTGGCACTAGCTTGTACTCACCTTAGCAAAGTTACATTCTAGAAGGATACTATTATTTGATTGTACTGTTTTAAATAAGGAATGACAAAGCACAAGATGGTAATAACAGTAATAATGATAATTACGCCAGCCAGGACAGGTTAGGCATTTTAGAACTCGCTACTCAAAGAATTAAATTTCAGCATTAGGGGGAAATATAATTATGAAATGCACAGACCAGTCAAAACCCGAAAATAACAGCACTGCAATCCTTAACGAAGTTTGAAAGAATAAAATTCCAGAGAATACATGTACATTCCGCATTTCAACAGGAAGTACCAAGTAATAAGTACCAAGCACAGACTCCTGTTCCGCACCCCAGCTCAGCAGAGACAGGGTACATAGGCAGGGGTGGAGAGAACAGCCTGAAATCAGCCCCCGCAACCCTCTGCACAGCAGACAGGAAGCTCCTGGGAGCAGCTTGGCCGAGGGGGTGGGGTGGGGGCTGCAGATGGCAGCAGAACAAGGAGGGGCACCCCTGGGCAGTCACCCAACCTACCCACCCCTAAAACCAGCCCTGGGTATAAGGCTTAATGCTTCGCCCTGGTTATCAGTGATTTCAGCTCTAGCCATCACCCGCCACAAACCCCAAGACTCTCAGCCAAGTCTAATCAGCTCTGTCTTTAAACAGTGCAGAAAGGGAGGATCAAAAAATGTCTATGCCACTAAGCCCACAGCCTTAGCCAGTGCACGTTCGTCGAGGGCGAAAGCCCTCGATCAGGGCGTGCGAAGCACAGTTCTGCCACCCCTTTGGGCACACAACCGGGATAACAACATTTCATTACCGGTGCCCTCAATACTAGTGTGATTTGTGGCAGAGTGGGCGTGCCTGAGCAAACAAGGCCTGGTCCTCAAGGTTTTGGCCCCAGCTCATCGCTAGATGTC
This sequence comes from Chelonia mydas, assembly GCF_015237465.2. Taxonomy (NCBI): domain Eukaryota; kingdom Metazoa; phylum Chordata; order Testudines; family Cheloniidae; genus Chelonia; species Chelonia mydas. The sequence continues at coordinate 14,832,496 of NC_051264.2, forward strand.
GGGGAGCTCATTCAGACCCTGCTTAGAGCCCTGCAAACCATTTGACAAGCATGGAGCAAATCCAGGACAGCAGCGTCCTGAGCCCCACAGGGTCCACCCGCCTTCCGCGGTCAGCGGCTCCAGCCCCCATTTGGACCAGCCTGGTAGGTGCCATGGCAGGAGCCGCTGTTGCTGCCAGTGGGGTTAGTTTGCTGGGGAAAAGGGGAAGGAGAGGGAGCCCAGGATGGGATGGGGGAGTCAGTGGTGGAGGAGAGGGCTGGGTGACACTGCTCTCCCCATATGGGCCAGGCACCCCTCTGTCCCTCCCACCCATCCCTGGCCAGGTGCGCTGGAAAAGGCTAGACTGGAACCACGGGAAACCATCTTCACGGTTGCCCGGGCACCGTGGAGCAAAGTAAGGCGTGGGGCTGTGGGGAAAGGAGGTCAGCCCACTTGTGGGCGGGGGTGGCTCTGATCTACATTAGGCTCAATGGGAAGGGGGGGATCTGTGGCTCGTAGGCAAAGGTCCTGGGGATGGACTGGAGGAGGGCCCGTCCGGGGCGGGGAGCCACGAGCTGGCAGGCAGAGCCAGAGGGCGAACGTCCTAGCCGAAATGTGGGAGAATTACCTCGAGTGCTGGGGTTTTGGGGGAGGGTGGAGGCATTTTTAAGTGCCAGCTCCGAGAACGCGACCCTGGAGAGAAGCGTCGCAACCGCGCCGGCTTGAACAACCCTCCCCCGCCCCCGTCTCTGGTGGGTTTCAGGTTCCTGGTTTCTGGTTTCATGCTGGGTTTCTGGTGGGTTTCATGCTGTCATGAAACTGGAATGCACCAAAATACCCCAGGTTGCTGCCCAGACCTGGCCCCGTCCCCACTGGTGCAACACGCAGAGGCCGGTGGTGGGGAACAGTCCCCAGGAGGTTGAGGGGGGGGAAGAGTTTGGTGTGGGCCAGCGAGCTCAGGGGAACTTTGTTGGCCTGCTCGTTTCTGAGCCTTGTCTTCTCAGGAAAGCAGACTTCGACTCCCTCAGGGAGCGGATGGGTAGGATCCCCTGGGGGACTAACATGAAGGGGAAAGGAGTCCAGGAGAGCTGGCTGTATTTCAAGGAATCCCTGTTGAGGTTACAGGGACAAACCATCCCGATGTGTCGAAAGAATAGTAAATATGGCAGGCGAGCAGCTGGGCTTAACAGTGAAATCCTAGCGGATCTTAAACATAAAAAAGAAGCTTACAAGAAGTGGAAGGTTGGACATATGACCAGGGAAGAGTATAAAAATATTGCTCGGGCATGTAGGAATGAAATCAGGAGGGCCAAATCGCACCTGGAACTGCAGCTAGCAAGAGATGTCAAAAGTAACAAGAAGGGTTTCTTCAGGTATGTTGGCAACAAGAAGAAAGCCAAAGAAAGTGTGGGCCCCTTACTGAATGAGGGAGGCAACCTAGTGACAGAGGATGTGGAAAAAGCTAATGTACTCAATGCTTCTTTTGCCTCTGTCTTCACTAACAAGGACAGCTCCCAGACTGCTGCACTGGGCATCACAACATGGGGAGTAGATGGCCAGCCCTCTGTGGAGAAAGAGGTGGTTCGGGACTATTTAGAAAAGCTGGACGTGCACAAGTCTATGGGGCCGGACGAGTTGCATCCGAGAGTGCTAAACGAATTGTGATGTGATTGCAGAGCCATTGGCCATTATCTTTGAAAACTCGTGGCGAACGGGGGAAGTCCCAGATGACTGGAAAAAGGCTAATGTAGTGCCAATCTTTAAAAAAGGGAAGAAGGAGGATCCTGGGAACTACAGGCCAGTCAGCCTCACCTCAGTCCCCGGAAAAATCATGGAGCAGGTCCTCAAGGAATCAATCCTGAAGCACTTACACGAGAGGAAAGTGATCAGGAACAGTCAGCATGGATTCACCAAGGGTAGGTCATGCCTGACTAATCTAATAGCCTTCTATGATGAGATTACTGATTCTGTGGATGAAGGGAAAGCAGTGGATGTATTGTTTCTTGACTTTAGCAAAGCTTTTGACATGGTCTCCCACAGTATTCTTGTCAGCAAGTTAAAGAAGTATGGGCTGGATGAATGCACTATAAGGTGGGTAGAAAGTTGGCTAGATTGTCGGGCTCAACGGGTAGTGATCAATGGCTCCATGTCTAGTTGGCAGCCGGTGTTAAGTGGAGTGCCCCAGGGGTCGGTCCTGGGGCCGGTTTTGTTCAATATCTTCATAAATGATCTGGAGGATGGTGTGGATTGCACTCTCAGCAAATTTGCAGATGATACTAAACTGGGAGGAGTGGTAGATACGCTGGAGGGCAGGGATAGGATACAGAGGGACCTAGAAAAATTGGAGGATTGGGCCAAAAGAAACCTGATGCGGTTCAATAAGGATAAGTGCAGGGTCCTGCACTTAGGATGGAAGAACCCAATGCACAGCTACAGACTAGGGACCGAATGGCTAGGCAGCAGTTCTGCGGAAAAGGACCTAGGGGTTACAGTGGATGAGAAGCTGGATATGAGTCAGCAGTGTGCCCTTGTTGCCAAGAAGGCCAATGGCATTTTGGGATGTATAAGAAGGGGCATTGCCAGCAGATCGAGGGACGTGATCGTTCCCCTCTATTCGACATTGGTGAGGCCTCATCTGGAGTACTGTGTCCAGTTTTGGGCCCCACACTACAAGAAGGACGTGGATAAATTGGAGAGAGTCCAGCGAAGGGCAACAAAAATGATTAGGGGTCTGGAACACATGACTTATGAGGAGAGGCTGAGGGAACTGGGATTGTTTAGTCTGCAGAAGAGAAGAATGAGGGGGGATTTGATAGCTGCTTTCAACTACCTGAGAGGTGGTTCCAGAGAGGATGGTTCTAGACTATTCTCAGTGGTAGAAGAGGACAGGACAAGGAGTAATGGTCTCAAGTTGCAGTGGGGGAGGTTTAGGTTGGATATTAGGAAAAACTTTTTCACTAAGAGGGTGGTGAAACACTGGAATGCGTTACCTAGGGAGGTGGTAGAATCTCCTTCCTTGGAAGTTTTTAAGGTCAGGCTTGACAAAGCCTTGGCTGGGATGATTTGATTGGGGATTGGTCCTGCTTTGAGCAGGGGGTTGGACTAGATGACCTCCTGAGGTCCCTTCCAACCCTGATATTCTATTCTATGATTCTATGATTCTCGCTTTCCTCTGCAGCCGGGTGGGCGCCGAGCCGCTCCCCTGACTCCAGGAGCTCAGCAAATATCACTAGGCTTCAGTGTCACTTAAACTGTCCTGCAAGTGAGACGCCCCCAATGAAATAGTTCATCCCCTCCCTGCTCCGTGACTCATTGTGCTCCCCTCCCAGCCCCCTTCTCCCCCTCCTACCCCTCACTCCCCCTCCTCTCTCATCCTGTCCCTTCCACACCCCTCCTCAGCTCCTGTCCCCATCCCCCTTCCCCCCAGTACTTCCCTCTCCCCTCCCCCATCTCTCCTCCCAGCTGGATTCAGCACTCACACCCTGCCACTGCCAGGAGCCATGCGGCTGGGCCAGGGAGGGCCAGACAAAAGGGGCTCCTAGGGGATGACAGAGGGGGCGCGGGTGAAGCAGGTGGCAGGATGAGGGTGTCACTGCCGTCCGCCTCAGGGCAGATTCCAGACTGTCAGAACACAGGGCAAACACCCCAAACGGGTGGGGTGGTCTATAATTAGATTTCACCCAGCCTGGAACAAACGCAAACACCTGGATTACGGCACCAGTCTCACCGCAGAGTCCCAGACAATTCCCCAGGGCTCTCCAGTCCGTCTCTCCCCCAGGCAAGTTGGATTTAGTGATCAGTGGTGACCGACACCAAAAATACCACCACATCCAGGTTGCTCCTAGTCCCAAGAGACCAGTCACTCACCCTAAATCCAATGGTAGCCTAGAGCAGTCTGTGGATCCTGGGGGAGCCGCAGACAGGGTCTAAGATTTCCAAAGGGGGCCACACCACCATTCAGAATTTTTTAGGGGTCAACAAATGTAAAAAGGTTGAAATCCCCTGGCTTAGATCTTCTCCCAAAGACAACACCTGTAGCCAATTCTAGCGTAAACTAACGAAAGGCTTATTAGCTAAGAAAAAGAAAGGGGAGTTGCTGAGAGGTTAAAGCAGGTTCAATATAGGGAGAAGTGAGACAGTCTGTAATTCCCACTGGTAGCAGAGAGGTAGTAAACTGCTAGTCACACAGAAGTCTCTCAGGACTGCCCAGAATAACCATGGGGATTTCCGTCTTCTCGTTCAGTTATTGCGTCGTTAGAATCCAAACGGTCCAGAGATGCAGAATCTTTCCCTGAATCCATACAAGGAAAACAAGCTGACAGTGTCACCACCCATGTGGGCTCTTCCCTTGAGGATGGAGCGACAGGAACGCATCTAGAGGCTTTGACCTCCGATCATCACACACAGCACCCACTTGCTTTGAAATTAGCCCTTCTCTGTTAAAGTGCTTAATTTGCATAAGGTTGCCAGGTGTCTGGTTTTCGACTGGAAAGTCCGGTCGAAAAGGGGACCTGGCAGCATCCGGTCAGATGTACTGACGAAAGCTTACGCTCAAATAAATTGGTTAGTCTCTAAGGTGCCACAAGTACTCCTTTTCTTTTTGCGAATACAGACTAACACGACTGCTACTCTGAAACCTGACCAAACACTGAACGTCCGGTGACTGCAGGGCAGGGGGAGGTGCCAGGTCATTAACCTGTGCCAGCCCCTGCTCAACAGGGGCTGTCGTCTACCTGCAGACAGGTTCCTTTCCAGGCTGCAGCAGCTAGGCAGGCCAGCTGGTGGGGAGGGAGGTGGAGACCACCCAGAGATGAGGAAAGGGGTGGGGAGAGGAGCAAGTGGGGTAGGGTCTTGGGGGAAGAGGTGGAGTAGGGGGCAGGGCCCGGGGAAGAGGTGGAGTGAGGGGCGGTGCCTCAGAGAAGAGGCAGAGTAGGGGTCGGGGCCTCAGGAATCCAGTTGTCAGCAATTAGAAAGTTGCCAACCCATTCCACAAGGCATCTTTCTGGTTGGGTGGGTTATTTAGTTACAGGGATGTACCCCATGTAAATGTTTGCGGTTACATTATAACGGGGTACAGATAAGTAAAAGCAAGGCATGTCACACCCCATTCGTTTTCATGATGTTTAAAACACGAACTACTCTTATACATCTCACAATCACTTAGATCCATACTAATACCCAAGTGAATCGGCCTAGCTAGCCATGCATCTGTAAGCATTCAGCGAGCCCCGGGGCTCACCTCATCTGCCAGCGTCACATCGGGTGCAGAGGGTGAGATGGGGGAGGCTGGAGCATGGGGAATACCCCCAGCCACGCTGGCTCAGACCAAAAGGTCCATCTAGCCTGGTATCCTGTCTCTGGCAGTGAGGACGGTACAAGGCACCGGCTAACCTGGGGGAATTTTGTATCACTGCGCACGCAGAAATTAATGTTTTTTGCACAGAATTTCCTTTTCCTCCACAGAAATGGGCTGCAGAGCTGCTGGCCGCCACTAGGGGCCGCTGGGCCTGGCAGGGAGGTGGGGGAAGAGGGCGGGGGAGGGAGTTGGAGGGTTGCCCGCAGCTGCGGTTCGCAGCAGCCCCCGAAGGAAGGAGGCTGCAGGCAGGAACCTCCATACAAGCCCGGGACCCAGCATCAGGCTCTCTCTCTGGATCTAGGGCAGGGGTTCTCAAACTGGGGGTCAGGACCCCTCAGGGGGTCCCAAGGTTATTACATGGGTGGGGGTCACGAGCTGTCAACCTCCACCCCAAACCCCGTTTTGCCTCCAGCATTTATAATGGTGTTAAATATATAAAAAAGGGTTTTTAATTTATAAGGGGGGGGGGGTCACACTCAGAAGTTTGCTATGTGAAAGGGGTCACTTGTAAAAAAGTTTGAGAGCCACTGATCGAGGGTCTCCGGATCTAATTCCAGAAAACAGAACACCCTTGCCCCACTCACTGCCCCGCCCCATCCCCGAGGGCCCCCCGCCCCCTGCATCCCTTGCTCGCCCCCACCCTCTCTCACACACTCATTTTCACTGCAAGACCCAAACAGTCATTTGTTGTTTTGACAGATGTATTATGCCAAGTTCAGGTTTTATTTGTTACAGGATGGCAGACCTGGCCGCAAAATACTCAAAAAGGGCAATTTAAAAAAAAAAAAAAAAAGGAAATTTCACAAAGTTTTTCATGATTCTTTCCCGCCTCTCTTCCCATTTTTCATAACCGGCTCCATGTGTTTTGTTCACTCAAGTTATCATAATTTTGTGTGCGGAATGAGGACCACACAGTATCACAGCTGCAATGGGTCGATTAAAGGCCCACTCCTGAAGCCCAAATACAAATCCATAGAGCACAGTCACAGAAATGCACACCTGTCCAGATACCTATATAAATAAATCTGTAGAAACTGACTCCCACACCTACATGCAGATACACACGTGTATTCATGGGTACACATCTAGCATGCGCTAACACATATACTTCCACATTACAGTATTTAATATTACAATTGTTGTTTCGTGCCTAGAGACCCCAGCTAAGATCAGGGCTCTAGGGTGGTAGGTGCTGGACACACACATAAATAGAGAGAGTCTGCAACAAAGAGTTTATAATGTAGCTCGACAAAGGTGGGGAGAAAGGTATGATACATTGGCTCTTCTGCAATTACTAGTCAACAACATTCACTTTTAAGGAAATAATACATTTCTTTTAGAGTAACTTTCTCTTTTAAAAACTTGTTATGAAATTAATACACACATTTTATGTCAATTTTTTTGTGCACAAGCCAGCAAAAGGAATAACAGTCAAAGAGTTAGGCTGCAAGTTTTATTCACACAGGTATACACACATGCAGCAATACGCACACCTCCCTACACAAAGACACACAGTCTCTTACACACATACAATGCATGCATGCACACACTTGTCAGCACAGAGACACTTTTCACATACACTTTTCCATGGGCTGCTGAAATCACCCAGCCGGGAAGGGAGGAGGGCGGGTTGGAGGGGAAAAAATGGCGGGGACGGGGGGAGAGGAGAGGAGAGAGGATGGGGAGGGAAAGAGGCCAAGGATGAAAGCAGGGTGGGGGTGAGAGGGGGCAATGAAGGAAAGAGGAGGGTATGTGGGATGGATGGGGATGCAGGGTGAGGCAGAAGGCTACAGGTGCATGAGGATGTGGGGGGCACAGGGGTGTATATGGACATAATGGGAGTGCAGCAGTGTATGGAGGTGAATGGGGTGCAGAGCTGTGGGGGGTGAGGGACATGGGGGTGGTGGCTCTGGGAGGTGGAGAGGATGGGTGGGAGACCACTGTAAGGGGTACAGGGCTGGGATGGGTAGGTGGGGGGGGGCAGGACAGGATGGGACGGGGAGGGATGGGAATGCGGTGGGTGGACAGGGAGGGATGAGGGTGCAAGGGGACGGTGGGGGGGGTGCAGTGATGGGGGTGAAGCCCCATTCCAGCACTCAGAGAGGGGGATACACATACCTCGAACTTCTGGGTGCCGGCGAGGGGGCGACAGATTGCCCGGGGTTCGCCGCAGGAGCAGGTGCCCGAACTCAAGCCCAGCCACGCGAGGAGCATGAGGAGAGGGGGCGGGCCACGACTCCTCATCAGCCGTCTGCCGAGCGCTCAGGAGTCATGCTAGCTCTGCCCCTGCCCTGACCCAGCCAATGGGAGCCGCGCCTGCGGGCAGGGAACAGGGCAGCGTGCGGACGCCCCTGGCCACCCCTAAGGCTAGGAGCCGGACATGCCTGACCCAGCCCCTCTGCCCAGCGCGGCCGCACCACCAACCGGACAGTCAATGGCCCCGTCAGCAGTGAGCTTTCCCCTGGGGTTCTGGAGCCGGGGCTGCGGCCAGGATCTCTGGGGTCGCTGGGCAGTGGGATCTCTGCCCCTGACTTTGTTTCCCTTTCAGGGCTCATCACAGCCAAGTCACCGTCACCACTTGGTGGGGGGGAGGGGGGGGAGGGGGAAACGTGACCCTGAGTTGCCTCTTCCCATTCCACCTCAGGATGAACCTCCAGCACCTGACCCTCACCTGGCAGAAGGAGGGGGGCCTGACCCCTCCTTTTCCCTCAGTTCCTGGCCCAGGGTCCTGAGCTGCTCACACCTCTAAGTAGCGGGACTGGATCTTTCTCCCAGCCATGAGGGGGGCATTCAGGACACTTTCCTGGGCTGCTCCCTATGCAAGTCCATAAGTTCGGGGCATGGCCCCATTAGTCCAGTTAGTTTAGCTGTAGGTTCCCCTTAGCAGGGGGGAAACGTACTCATTTCCTGTGACTGGCAGGGTGCCAGCCCCTGCCTTCCGGCAGGCAAACAGACGGTTCCTGCCTCTTCGCCAGTCAGCCCCTGACTGAGGGGGGCTCCCTTCTTTTCTCCCTCCTCCAGGCCTGGCATTGGCTGCAGGTATGATGTGGGGGGGGCTAGCTGAACCCACAGGTTTTCTTTAACCCCTGATGTGCCAGACGGCAGTCTCTCTGCTCCTTCACAATTACACCCACGAAAACAAAAGTGCCTGGAACAATAGCAAATTCAGAGGACTAACCGTCTTAACACCACGGATGCAGGAACTGAGTCCAGTCACTTTAGCTGTTCGCGTGTTCCAGGCATTGATACTGTGGCATCTGCGGTGTCGCAAATGAAGTCGGGCCTTCGGAAGAACAGAAAGTGATAGACAGGCTGAGGAAGAAAAATGCTGCCGGAGAATGCAGCAGAATTTGATTTCAGGATATCTACAGATGCATATTTTGACCTGGGATGCTGCTAATTTCTCTTGCTGCCGTCGCCGTGTTGGTCCCAGGACCGTAGAGAGACAAGCAGGCTGAGGGAATAGCTTTTATGGAACCGACTTTTCCTGGTGACAGGGACACGCTTTGGAGCTTCCCAGAGCTCTTCTTCAGGGCCACTGTTTAGGGGATTCCCCCACACCAGGAACGGGGTTTCTCGCCACCTGCTTTGGAACTTTAGGTGGCTTAATGCTCTGCTCCCATGGCTCAGAGCCCTGACACCAGTACCCCGCCCACAAGCATAAAGGTTTCACCCTGGCTCCGGACAGCCTGGCTGCGCCTTGCAGGATGACCTCAACTGGCCTTCCAGTCCGGTGTGTCCCCGAATCCTTCCACTGCGAGTTCCCAGCCAGTCGGACTTTTCCCCTTGGTTCGTCACCCCCGGAGGGGTGGAATCAGCCCCCTGCTATCACTTCACTCTGGCCCATACCGTTTGCACCCCAGATCCACCCGGGGTTAAAAATAAACAAAAGTCTATTTAATAAAGAGAAACTCACAAATTCAAAGTAAGGCACAGCTCCCATAGGAGGAGAGGTTCAAGAGACTGGGACTGTTCAGCTTGGAAAAGAGACGCCTAAGGGGGGGATCTGATCGAGGTCTACAAAGCATGACGGGTGCGGAGAAAGTGAATAGGGATGTGTTATTTACGCCTTCCCATAGCACAAGAACTAGGGGTCACCCAATGAAATTAATAAGCAGCAGGTTTAAAACAAACAGAAGGAACTATTTGTTCACACAACACACAGTCAACCTGTGGAACTTGTCGCCAGGGGTGGGGATGTTGTGAAGGCCAAAACTATAATTGGGTTCAAAAAAGAACTAGATAAGTTCCTGGAGGATAGGTCCATCAATAGCTATTCAGGTGAGGGGTAGGGTCATGCCAGTGGGGGGTGGGGTCATGTTGGCATGGGCAGGGTCATGTTGGCATGGGGGGCGTCAAGGTTCCTTCCCCACTCTGAACTTTAGGGTACAGATGTGGGGACCTGCATGAAAGACCCCCTAAGCTTATTCTTACCAGCTTAGGTTAAAAACTTCCCCAAGGTACAAACTTTGCCTTGGCCTTGAACCGTATGCTGCCACCACCAAGCGTTTTAAACAAAGAACAGGGAAAGAGACCACTTGGAGATGTCTTCCCACAAAATATCCCCTCCCCCCCCCAAGCCCTACACCCCCTTTCCTGGGGAAGGCTTGATAATAATCCTCACCAATTGGTACAGGTGAACACAGACTCAAACCCTTGGATCTTAAGAACAATGAAAACTTAATTAGGTTCTTAAAAGAAGAATTGTAATTAAAGAAAAGTAAAATTAGGATGGTAAATACCTTACAGGGTAATCAGATTCAAAACATAGAGAATCCCTCTAGGCAGAACCTTAAGTTACAAAAAGACACAAAAACAGGAATATACATTCCCTCCAGCACAGCTTATTTTACCAGCCATTAAACAAAAGGAAATCTAACGCATGTTCTAGCTAGATTACTTACTAACTTTACAGGAGTTGTACGGCTGCATTCCTGATCTGTTCCTGGCAAAAGCATCCCACAGACAGACCGAACCCTTTGTTTCCCCCCCATCCAGATTTTAAAGTATCTTGTCCCCTCATTGGTCATTTTGGTCAGGTGCCAGCGAGGTTACCTTAGCTTCTTAACCTTTTACAGGTGAAATGGTTTTGCCTCTGGCCAGGAGGGATTTTATAGAACTGTATAAAGAAAGGTGGTTACCCTTCCCTTTATATTTATGACAGGGGGTCATGCCAATAGAAGCAGGAGAGGTGTCATTAAGGTGAGGGTTGGATCATGCCTATGAGGGGCAGGGTCACACTGGCAGGGTCAGGGGTCATTCAGGTGGGGATAGGGGACATACTGGTGTGGGCAGGGTCAGTCAGGTGAGGGAGCAGGGTCACACCAGCAGTGGAGGGGGTCATGCCAGTGGGGGGGTGGCCACGCCGGCAGTGGGCAAGCTCACGCTGTTCCTGGAAGCACCAGAGTAGCCCATATTCCGGGAGTGGGTCAGTAGCCCCCTTCCTGGGGGGCTGTAAATTCAAGCAACTGGCGCCACAGGTGGTAGCTCAGCTGGAAGAAGGCACTAAAAGCTCGGTGGTGGGGAAGGAGCCTGCATGGCCTGGCCTGTATTTAAGGTGACAAAAGATTCATGGGGCGGGGTCCACCCCAAAATGGAGTTGGAAAGACTTTGGCCTCTTGAAGCTGCCTAAGACCACCAAGCAGGTGCTGGTCAGCTTGTTGCACATGGACGGGAATGTCTGTCAGGTTTTGATGGTTTGTCCGTAAGCTTTTACCCAAAGGAGAAGTGGCTCTTGCTGTGCGAAGGCTGGGCAGAGACGTTTGGTGCTGGAGCTTCTGGAGAAGGGGTGACCACGGGTGCAGAAGGTGGGTTGGGGAACAGGGAAGACACACTGAGGTGCAGCGGGATGGCAAAGCTAAGGCCTCTGGTCGGGAGGGAGACACCAGTCTCTACCCAAGCAAGGTGGCAGCTGGGAGCTGGAAATCTTTAAGCAGGTGCCCTTGGGCAAGATCAGGGGCACAATGCCAATCTCATGGTGTGCTTGGTGATGGGGCCTGGGCAGGAGACCCTTGGACAATGGGCTAGAATGGTTCCAGAACCAGACAAATGCGGGGCAAGGGGTGTGGGGAATAGCCCTCAGCCGGTGGGTAGCCACGGGACGATGGAGTTAAGTCATCCCAGTCTCTCTCTGTACTGGGATGTTGTCAAGTGCAGAAGGTGGGGGACAGCAAGGATTCTAAAAATTAATACTGGCAGAACTAAAATTCATTTGCAAATTTAACACCATTAATTTGGGCTTGAACAGGGACTAGGAGTGGCTGGCTCACTACAAAAGCAGCTTTGCCTCTCCTGGAATTGACACCTCCTCATCGATTATTGGGAGTGGACTACATCCACCCTGATTGAATTGGCCCTGTCAACACTGGTTCTACACTTGTAAGGTAACTCCCTTCTCTTCATGTGTCAGTATAAAAATGCCTGCATCTGTAATTTTCACTCCATGCATCTGAAGAAGTGGGTTTTTACCCACAAAATCTTATGCCCAAATAAATCTGTTAGTCTCTAAGGTGCCACTGGACTCCTTGTTACAATCCCAACTGTACATATAAAACGATGGGGTCTATATTAGCTGTCACCACTCAAGAAAGAGATCTTGGAGTCATTGTGGACGGTTCTCTGAAAACATCCACTCAATGTACGGTTGCCACGTGTGCGGTTTTCAACTGGAACACCTGGTCAAAAAGGGACCCTGGTGGCTCCGTTCAGTACCGCTGACCGGGCCGTTAAAAGTCAGAAAAGGGGTGGGGAAGCGGTGGGGCAATGGTGTTTGGTTTTGTGAGATCAGAAAGTTGGCAACCCTAGTTCAACGTGCAGCATCAGTCAAAAAAGCGAACAGAATGCTAGGAACCATTAGGAACGGGAGAGATAAGATGACAGAAAATATCTTAATGCCCCTGTATAAATCCATGGTATGCCCACATATTGAACACTGCCTGCAGATGCGGTTGCCCCATCTCAAAAAAGATTTATTGGAATTGGAAACGTTTTAGAAAAGGGCAATAAAAATGACGAGGGGTACGGAACGGCTGCCGTATGAGGGAAGATTAAGAAGCCTGGGACTGTTCAACTTGGAGAAGAGATGATTAAGGGGGGATTTGATACAGGTCTATAAAAATAAAATCATGACTGGTGTGGAGAAAGTAAATAGAGAAGTGTCATTGACCCCTCATAACCAGAGGCGGCGGTAGAAGCGGCCAGGGGAGGCTAAGCCTCCCCAGACAGTGGGCCCACCACCTTTGGAGACCACGGCTGCTGAAAGAGTGGGTGCCCCACCCCGAGGCCCCGCTCCCGCTTGTCCGAGGCCCCACCTTCCCTCTGCCTCTTCCTGCCCCACTCCACCAGCATGGGGGTCTTGAGGGAGGGGTGAAGAGGGGTGCGCGGGCAGTGAGGGGTGAAGAGGGGTGCGCTGGTCAGCCGGTGGGTGGGCAGGGAGGGAGGCCGGGGGGGGTGAAGAGGTGCGTGCATGCGAGCGGTGAGCCGGCTGGCCAGTGGGCGGGCGGGAGGTGTGTGTCTGGGTGAAGAGGCACGAGCAGTGGGGGGGAGGGTGGGGAGGGTAGGCAGGGGCGGAACATTGGAAGGCCTTTCAGAGATGGCGACTGAGCAGGGGTAGGTCTCGGAGCGGAGCCATGGCCCGGGCGCACCCAGCCTCCCCAAATGGAGGAGTCACGTGCTGCTCATGCTCATAACACAAATGAAATTAATAGGGAGCAGGTTTAAAACAAACAAAAGGAAGTATTTCTTCACACAATGCACCGTCAACTTGTGGAACTCCTTGCCAGAGGATGTTGTGAAGGCTAAGACCATAACAGGGTTCAGAAAAGAACTAAATAAGTTACTGGAGGATAGGTCCATCAATGGCTATTAGCCAGGATGGGCAGGGATGGTGTCCCTAGCCTGTGTTTGCCAGAAGGTGAGATCGGGGACCTGTCGTGCCTGGTGCTGCACAGACACAATATCCAGAAGAACTTACAATCAAAATAGACAAAGGACAGGAAGAGAAACTAAGAAGGAAAAGTCCAAGGTCACGCAAGAGAGATGAGTCTAAAACCTTCGTCTCCTGACTCCCAGCCCAGTGTTTTAGCCCCAAGACCACATTGCCTTTAACCTTTACCCGCTACTATGTATTCCATCTCCTTCCCCTTGTCTCTCCCCATAGGGGGTCAGTCACTCACTTGTTCTTTAATTCTTTTTTCCTCTTCTTCATTCATCTGGGTTATAATTCTTTACATAGGGGTCAGCATTTGAACTGACCTTTCCTGTCAGTCTGAGAGCATCGTCTCCTCCCATCGGGTTGTACTCCCAGCTTCTCTGGAACAAAGACTACATGCACTGGGCTGACATATGATACCGCCAGGCCTTGATTACCCCTGGGATTTGGCCATGAGGGATCCTGGCTCTTCCTTTATGCAGATTGTGATGTTCCTCTGGTGTTATCTGGACCGGGGATCTGCTAGGTCACTCCAATCCTCGACACTGCGAGCCAGCCTTACCCTGCTCTGCTGTGAGAACCCCCACTCCTGGGCTGTTCACACACAGCCTCTGGCATGTAAGCTGCTCCCAGCTACGTGACTGGGCACCTTTGGCCAGCCGCTGCTTGGATTGTGCACATGAATGACACTAGCCAATATCTCCGGTCCTAGATACAACCCTAGGAACCTCCGTCTTGCAGTGTCCAGTTATGCCCGCTGGATGCTGCAAGCTTATACGAGTTCGTCAATTTAACAAAGAAATTGATATGTACCAGGCTTGTTATCCCAAGGGGAGTCTCTGACTCGCTTCAAACCAAATGCACGGCTTCAGGTAGAATAAACAAACAAATTTATTAGCTACAAAAGAGATTCTAAGTGATTATAAGTCAAAGTACAACAAGTCGGATTTGGTCAAATGAAATAAAAGCAAAACGCATTCTAAGCTGATCTTAACACTTTCAGGGCCCTTACAAACTTAGATGCTTCTCACCACAGGCTGGCTGGTTGCCCTTCAGCCAGGCTCTCCCCTTTGATCAGCGCTTCAGTTGTTTGGTGGTGATGTCTGTAGATGGAGGTGGAAGAGAGAGGAAGAGCATGGCAAACTCTCTGCCTTTTATCATGTTCTTTCTTCCCTCTTGCCTTTGCTCCCCCGTTTCAGAGTCAGGTGAGCATCACCTCACCGCAGTCCCCAGCTGACCAAAGGAAGGGAGGTGACTCACTGGAGAGCCCAACAGATCCTTTGTTGCTGCCTAGGCCAGTGTCCTTTGTTCCTGTGAGGCGGGGCTGGGTTTGTCCCATCCATGCCCTGATGAGGTGTGAACTGCCCCTCTGCTTTTGGAGAGTTTTTGCCTGGGCTTGTTTTAAGCCATGAGGACACATTTTCAGCCTCATAACAATATACATGAAATTACAACCTATAACATTACTATAACAACAATGCTCAGTGCATCATGAGCCTTCTGAAGACACCCGACATGACAAACTTTGCATTGGATACCACACAATCATATTATAAGGATGAACATGGGGGTACAGGGTGTTCCCTTGATGAACAGAATGTCACACAGATGCCAAGACCTGCTTGACTGTGGTCTTTGGCTATTCCAGTCCTACCCTGTTTGGATTAATGGAAGCCAAGCTGGAATTCCCTCCTGGCTATCATGCAATTTCTGGTAAATCTTTGGTATCCAAAGGTCATATACTCTGCCTGATTAATTACACCTCTGTGCCTGGACTCCCAATCAGTAACTCATCTCCATCTGCAAGGAGCATGGGAAGAGCAGATGAGCTGACCTGGCTTGGAGAGCACTGGGTTCTGTAGAAATGCTCTTAACGTCTTCCCTGTAGAGCTGGTCCGCTGATAGTTGCGCTTGTTTGGCTATTCCCACAGCCTGGAGCCTGAGGCCCTTGTGGTTTGCTAGTTTCACTTGGTTGAGAACAGCTTTGTGCTTAGCAGTCAACTCTTCTAAGTGTTCTGAAATCCACTTGGTTGCCCAGATTGCTTTGAAATTTTGTATGCCTCAAGAGGACACCGGGTAGGGTTAGTAACCCAAATCTGGGGTCATTTGAACAAGGAGTCCCTGAAATCCAACCCCCCCAAATAAAACAGATTTTCTTATGGTTGGTTTCAGAGTAACAGCCGTGTTAGTCTGTATTCGTAAAAAGAAAAGGAGTACTTGTGGCACCTTAGAGACTAACCAGTTTATTTGAGCATGAGCTTTCGTGAGCTACAGCTCACTTCATCGGATGCATAGCATATCGTGGAAACTGCATCCGATGAAGTGAGCTGCAGCTCACGAAAGCTCATGCTCAAATAAACTGGTTAGTCTCTAAGGTGCCACAAGTACTCCTTTTCTTCTTATGGTTGGCTGATTCTACCATTTTTTTTTTGCATAGACCTAGGATCAAACCAGTGTGGCCACATGGTCTGACATTATCCCCATTAGTGCATAGCACCTGCTGCCCCTTTAGGGGAAAAACAGGTAAAATGGTATTAGAAAAAGCATTTGACTCTCTAGACAGGGCCGTGCTAACACTCACATGCCAAATGGATTGCACTGGACGTGCGTCTGGGTACTCTCGGTCAATGGAGTGGAGAGGATGCTTATAAAATCTGCAGACACCAAGCTGGGAGGGGTTGCAAGCGTTTGGAGGACAGGATTGCTAAACATGCCCAGGGTTTTCACCTTTCCCCACAGGTCAGGTTTTCTAAACCTTTGATCATTTTTGTTGTTCTCCTTTGGACTCTGGCGAATTTGTCCATACCAGTCAGACAGTGCAGCACCCAGAACTGGACCCAATACCCCAGCTGGGATCTCAACAGTGCCAAGCAGAGCGGGACCGTTACCTCCTGTGTCTTACATAACAACCCTCCTGTTAATACACCCAAGAAGGATACTAGCCCTTTCTGCAACTGCGTTGCCTTCAATTTGTGATTCACTGTCACCCCCAGACTCTTTTCGGCAGTGTGACCGCCGGGCCGGTCAGTCCCAGTTTTGTTGTTGTGCGTCTGATTTCCCCTTCCGAAGTTCTGTACTTTGCACTTGTCTTTCTGGAATTTCATCTTGTGGATTTCAGATGAATTCTCCAATTTGTCAGGGTCGTTTTGATTTTTTTAAAAGTAATTTTCCATGAGAAATTTTGGAATGTTTCATAGGAAATTTTGTTTTTTTACTTTTGTGGGAAATGTATTGCAGTAAAATTTTTGGAATATTTGTTTTGCAGAAATTAAAACAAATTCCATGGGACATGTTAGATGTTTTTAATGGGAAATATTGAATTTTTGGGGGGGGACTGTTTCCAGCATGAAATTTAAAAATTTTTGTTTCACAGGAAATTTCAATTTTTTAATTTTTTTCATGACAATTTGACTTTCCTGCGGGGCAAAATCCCGGGGTTTATAGATTAATTAGAACATAAGAGCTGCCACATAGGTTCAACCAAGGGTCCATCTAGCTCAATATCCTGTCTCCGTCAGAGGCCCACACCACAGCTTCAGGGGCAGAACACAGCACAGGGCAATTTTGGAGTGAGCCATCCCTCCTTCCCTCCCCGTTTCTGGCAGTCAGAGGTTTAGGGTTGCCCAGAGCACAGGGTTGCATCCCTGGCCATCTTGGCTAATAGCCAAAGAACTTACCCAGGTCTTTTTTGAGCTCAGCTACACGTGCTGCAACCACAGTGGCAAGGAGTTCCACCCGTTAACATACTCATTAACTCCACTTTTATCCCGCAGGGTGCCCCAACTTGCTCGATGTTTGGACTCCCCCCACCTCAGCAGCTCAGGGGCTGCACCCAGCCCTCACTACCCTTGCAACCACCTGACCTCATCAGCCCTGAGGGGGAGGAGGGGTGGTGCCCCACACCGAGCCCCTGCCCTGGGGCAGGACACGGTGCGCACGGATGTTTGCACACACTCCCTGCGGCCGCTCGGGGTGACTGCGCGCATGCGCCGGGGGCGGAGACTACATTTCCCGTGGTGCCTCCTGCAGGCGGGGGGGGGGGGTGAGCGAAGCTGTTGTGCGCATGCGCAGAGATGGCTCTTCCGGAGCGGGGCTGCGCGTGCGCGGGTAGCTCTACTGGCAGCGCGGCGGCTGGCGGCGCCGGTGGAGCAGCATGAGGCCGGGTGAGCGCGAGTGGCCCACGTGGGCGGCCGTGGGGTCTCGGTGTCCCCGCAGAGGGGGCCGGTCGCGGGGCCCGTGAAGGGTGGCGGTCAGTGGGGAGAATCACGTGGCGTGGGGGGGTTTGAGGGGTCACTGTCCCTGGGAGATGGGGGTTGGGGGATGTTTGGGGGGTACCGCGGGGATCGTGTCTCCGAGGGGGAGGGGAGCGGCCGGGGGGCGCTGGAGAGATGCCGGGGGGCAGGGCGGCTGTGGAATGGGGTCAGTGGGGTGTTGGGGTGGGAGCCCCATGTCCCTGGGATGGGGGAGGCGTACCCCTGGGAAGGGCGGTGATGGGGGGGAGCAATGGTGGGGAGTGGTGTTTGGCCGCAGGCCGATCTCTGTCCCCCCACCCCCCCGCGGTTTTGGAGGTGTGGGGGGGGCGTGTGGGGGGTGCTGGCGGGGAGGGCGCGTGGGGGGTGCTGTCTGTAACTCTCTCTCCTGGTTACAGGTTTCAGCCCCCGCGGGGGGCGCGGAGGAGGCCGAGGGGGCTTCCGGGGAGGCCGAGGTAAGTGCCCCGTGTGCCCTAGTGGCATCACTTAAGTAGGGGGGACCTTTGTGGTCAGGGAGGAGTGCCTGACTGGGGAACATTGGCTCAGGGTGGACACTGACTGCACGGACAGAGTGCATCCTACCCCAGCTCCATCGGGGTGCCCTGGCCAAACCCCTGCCTGAGTCATTTCCCCCCTTGCGATCTCAGGGGGACTCTGGTCCCCTTCACATCCCGTCCCAAAGAGTGCAGATGCTGTGCCCTTCCCCTTTCCGCGCAGGGCGGGGGCGCTGGTGCAGGGGGACATTCCTGTTACTCCATCTCCTCTCTCCCTTGTAGGTGGTGGGTTTAAATCTCCTGGCGGAAGCGATGGAGGCTTCCGAGGAGGAAGAGGAGGAGGCGGTGGTTTCCGAGGAAGAGGCGGGCCAGGCCGGGGCGGCCGTGGAGGTGGAGGTCGGGGCGGCCGAGGAGGGTTTAAAGGAGGCAAGAAGGTGACGGTGGAACCCCATAGGCATGAAGGTAACCAGCCAGGCAGTGGGTGCTGGAGTGGCATGG
Organism: Chelonia mydas; assembly: GCF_015237465.2. NCBI lineage: Eukaryota > Metazoa > Chordata > Testudines > Cheloniidae > Chelonia > Chelonia mydas. The sequence continues at coordinate 14,851,003 of NC_051264.2, forward strand.
GACGCAGCAGTTTTGCCTCCCTGGAGCAGTGGGGGCCGTGTGGCCAAGGTGGTCTGTCCAAACGGGAGCCAGGTGGCACTGGGGTTCTTGACCAGATGCTGGGTCGTGCTTGATTGGGGCACAGCTGGGGCTGAGCACTGTCCAGCATTTCCAATATTGCTACTGGGAGGTTGTACGGCTGATCCATGGCTTGGCTGCCCAGCTGAGATCCCCTCATGATTCTCAGGAGTGTTCGACTACTGCCCGTAGCTGGACATGTTCCTCTAGCTCAGGGAGGGGGCTCCCCCTGCTCTGATGGCTTCCCATCTTTTTCCCCCCACCCCAGGTGTCTTCATCTGCAGGGGGAAGGAAGATGCGCTTGTGACGAAGAATCTGGTGCCAGGCGAGTCTGTGTACGGGGAGAAGAGGATCTCAGTGGAGGTAGGTGGCCTTGCTGGGCGGTGGTTGGGAGAGGCTCAGGGAAGCGCTGGCTGCGCCAGGACTTGGGGGTGGGATGGTGCCAGCCTGCCTGGGCAGCTCCAGTGTGACCGGAGCTGGTGCTGTCGCAGGAGGGAGGGCGTTGGAGGGTGGGGGAGGATGCCGCTATTGAGCATGCTTACAGCCAGCTGGAAGCCCCCCAGCTCCACTCTGACCCCACTGCTCTCTCTGCAGGACGGTGAGCTTAAGGTGGAGTACCGCGCCTGGAACCCCTTCCGCTCCAAGCTGGCGGCAGCCATCCTGGGCGGCATCGATCAAATCCACATCAAGCCGGGAGCCAAGGTCCTGTACCTGGGAGCTGCCTCTGGGACCACGGTCTCGCACGTCTCTGACATTGTGGGGCCGGTAAGGAGCCTTTCCCTCCAGAGCCACTGCTGGGCCCGGGTCTGTAACGGGGCGGGGAGGAGCACATCTAGAGGGTCTGACTCAGCTGTGCTGAAAGAGGACAGTGCCTGGTTGCCTTGCAGTGGCGGCGTGGGGTGGCAGGGAGAATGGGAAGAGAGGCTGCTCTGCTCTTGCGGGAGATGGCTGACCTCGGCTCTTTGCTGCACCCAGGAAGGTCTGGTGTACGCTGTGGAGTTCTCCCATCGCTCGGGCCGTGACCTCATCAACGTGGCGAAGAAACGCACCAACATCATCCCTGTCATCGAGGACGCACGGCATCCGCACAAGTACCGCATGCTGATCGGTGAGGGCTGCGGGGCCCCGGGCTTCCCTGGCAGGGGGGCAGGCTACAGAATTAGGATCCCCCATCACACACAGGATCCAGTAACTCCCCACCCCTGCTGATAGAAATGGCTTTCTCAGCAAGCGGGGGCTACAGAGTGAGATCCGTCCCATCATGCCCAGGGTCCTGTAACCCCCACAGAACGGTTTCCCCAGCTGTGGGGGGAGCTACCAAGAGAGGTTCTCTGCCATGCACAGAGGCTGGGCTGATGCTTCCCACTTGCACCGGGGGACAATGGGGTTCCCTCTCCCCAGCCGCTGTCTTGGGTGTCTTCTGAGCAGCAGGCTCATGCTTGGGCTGGATTGCGGTACATTGAGGGGATGGGCCTGGCTCCACCCCCTGGCTGGGGGGATAGCAAAGGCAGACATCTAAACCACCCTCTTGTCCCTGCAGGGATGGTGGACGTGATCTTTGCTGACGTGGCCCAGCCTGACCAGTCGCGCATTGTGGCCCTAAACGCTCACAACTTCCTGAAGAACGGAGGGCACTTCGTCATCTCCATCAAGGTAACGGCAGTGGGGCCTGGCTGCTGCCTCTCCCAGTGGGACCCGTGGGCTGTCTAATATTTGGGCTCAGTGGGGAGCTTCCTGGTCACTTGTTGCTAGTTATTCCAGTAGTCCCCAAGGATCAGGGGGGTTTGGTGCGCAAGGTGCTGCACAAGCACAGGGTAACTCCCCTGTGCTGCATTGGGACCTTTTGCTGGGTCCTGTGGGCCGTCTCCTCTGGCCCATGCTGGATCCCCTGGGCTGCAGGCCCCGTGTGCAGGCACTGTCTCTTGTGCAGGTCTGCTGGATCTCCTGGGCCAGAGCTGGTCCTTCCAAGCCCTTGACTGTAGGCTCCTCTGTATCCCTGGAGGAGGGGGCTCAGTTGTGGGGCAGGTTCAGGGATGGCAGGAAGGCAACTTTCGGCATTGGGAGGGGATACCCAGTGACAGGATCGCTCACAGAGGAGGGGAAAGCTGCTTAGCTGCTCACTGCTTCCTTCTAGGCCAACTGCATCGACTCCACAGCTGCGCCCGAGGCCGTCTTCGCCTCAGAGGTGAAGAAGATGCAGCAGGAGAACATGAAACCCCAAGAGCAGCTGACGCTGGAGCCCTACGAGCGAGACCATGCTGTGGTGGTGGGGATTTACAGGTACAGCTGCGCCGATGTGAGAGGTGGGGTTGGGGAGGAGAGAATGGCTGGGTTTGCCCAGCAGAGGGATTGGGGGTATCCATGTACCCCCTAATGGGAACGTGCATGCAGGTGTGGTGGGTAAAGGCTTGCCCTGTGGGGCTGGGAGGCAGCTCTGCTTGGAGGGTGGATCTAACCCTTGTCTTTCTCTTCCAGACCTGCCCCCAAACAGAAGAAGTAGTGTCTCCTTGAAGCTCCTTGTCACTGGGCCCCCAGGCCGGATCCCTTCGTCTCCTGGCATGGGGCCTGGGTGTGGGGTTGTCTCGCTGCCCACCCTCCCTCTCCCCGGGACTCATTTCTATTCTGCTTTGTGGCTTTTTTTTTCCAAGATGTATTTTTATTAAAATATGGGAAAATGGTAGTGGCAGGTTTGTGTGTGCTAGGCAGGCAGTTCACACGCATGAGTAGTGACCCTATCTTCAGTGGCTTCCACTTGGGCCATTTGCCCTACTCCCCCCGCAACCCTGAGGGTGACTGTTGGCCTGGGGAAGCTCAGTGCCTGCTGGGGACGGGTTGGGGTTTGGCCTGGTGGGAGTGTCTCTGGAGGAAGATAGGGGCCTGTTCCTTGATTTTTCCAAAGCAGGGGAAGGAGTTTGTCAAGGTACCTGGAGAGCGTAGGGTTGCCAACCCTCCTGGTTTCACCGGGAGTCTCCAAGAATCAGGCTTGATCTCCGGGAGGCTACTGAAGCCAATTTGGGAGATTTTAGGCTGCTAAGAGTCTGGCTGCCCAGCTGGGCTGAGGCAGGCTCTCTGGCTCCATGCCGCTCCCGGAAGTGGTGGCATGTCCCTACAAGCCCTAGGTCAGTGGTTTTCAAAGTGTGGGTCTGGGTCGTGGAATGTAAGGCACTGGGTCACAGCGGCTCTGGTCAGCACCACCGACCGGGCCATTAAAAGTCCTGTCGGTGATGCTGCTGCCTGGCTAAGGCAGGCTAGTCCTTAGCTGTTCTGACATCGCGCTGCGCCCTGGAAGCGGCCAGCAGCGGGTCCGGCTTCTAGGCAGGGGGGCCACGGGACTCTGTCTGCTACCCCCGCCCCAAGGACCAGCTGGTGGGAGCTAGGGGGAGGCAATGCCTGCGGGTGAGAGCTACGTGGAGCCGCTTGTGTGCCTCTGCTTAGGTAGCAGCAGGTTTGTCTGCTTCTGGGGCGCAGGGCGATGGGCGGTGCTAGGACAAGCAGGAAGCCTGCTTTAGCATCCCGCTGCGCTGCTGACTGGGAGCCACCTGAGGTAAGCCTGTGCCCCTAGCCCGGAGCCCCTTCCTGCACTCCAAACCCCTCAGGCCCCCCCCCCCCAAAGCCTGCGCCCCCAGCTCAGAGCGGTGACCCCCTGCCCTGGCCCAGAGCTCCCTCCCAAACCCCTCATCCCCAACTCCGTTGGGTTGCAGGCATCAACAAATTTCTTCAATGCGGTTGCCAGAGAAAAAGTTTGAAAACCATTGCTCTAGGTGCACGGGGGGCGAGGGGATCTCTGCACCCTGCCCCGAGTGCCAACTCATCAGCTCCCAGGGGTCGGGAATGGGGAACTGGGGCCAACGGGACCTGCGGGGGCGGTGTCTGCCGGCAGGGCCAGAGCTGCCTGCACCTAGGACCTGATGCTGGATATGTTGATGCTTGCGGCAGCCACCTGCAATAAGCACCTCCCGGCCGGAGTCTGCCCCCTGAACCCCCTCCTGCACCCCAAGCCCCAGTCCCCTCCTGCAGCCAAACTCCCTCCCAGAGCCCGCACCCCCTCCTGCACCCCAAGCCCCTGCCCCAGTCCCCTCCTGCAGCCAAACTCCCTCCCAGAGCCTGCACCCCAAGCCCCTGCCCCAGGCTCCGCCTGGAGCCCCCTCCCACACTTGGAACCCCGTGGCCCCGGCCAGAGCCTGCCCCCCGCCCCAGCCCGCTGAAAGTCCGCGAGGGTGGGGGCGAGAGAGTGACTGAGGGAAGGGGGCTGGAGGGAGTGGGGGCGTGGCCTCAGAGAAGGGGCGTGGCAGGTCTGTGGGCGTGGCGGAGGGGCGGGGCAAGGGGTTGGGACAGTTGGCAACCCGTGGGGGGGGCTCCGGCCCTGGGCGATCCCCAAGGGTGGGGGGGGGCAGGTGGCGGGCCGGATTAAGGGGAGGAATTGGGCCGGGGCCAGCGGGGGGAGGTCACCGAGGGGCGGGGCCTAGTCTGGTCCGAATGGGCGGGAGCCTCGTGCGGAGGAGGAAACGCCCTGGCCCACCCCCTCCCACCGGCGAGGGTAGAAGCCCTTCAGAGAAGGGGCGGAGCTGCCCAAGGAATCCCCTGATTGGATGGGGGTGCGCACGCGCAGTTCGTGGCCTTCCCGCCGGCGCCTGTGGCTTGCGTTCGGGAGAGAGAAAGGTCACGTGCTGGCGCGTGCCCTGTGCGGGGGGAAAAGGGGGGAAGCGCCTGCGCACCGCCAGGAGCAGCCACGTGGTACTTCAGCGCCAATGAGGCGGTACCGTCGGCGATAATTTATGACACCATCAAGCGGCTCCTCAGTTACTTGTCAGGGCCATTCCGCTTGCGCATTTCGCCCCGTTGATTTTGGTCACGCGCCCCTTCCGTAACACGCGTGCGTAGATTCGTTCTGGTCAGTCTCATCACGTGGGCTGCCTGCCGCGCGCCTGCGCACGCTCCGCTGGCTGGCCCGGATCACGTGGGCGGCCGGCGCGGCGCATGCGCGGTGCCCCGGCGGCGGCGGCGGTTTGTTGTGGTCGCCATTTTTTGTTGCATTACTGGGAAATCCCGGGGCGCGCGCAGGAGCCGCCCGACCGGACCGGGACCCGCCGCCGGGGGGCGCCGCCCGCAGCGGGACGGGACCGGGACCCGCCTCCGCCCGCGCAGGGCCGGCCCGCCCGAGACCCTCCGCCAGGGCCGCTGCCGCAGGTGAGACCGGCCGCGACCCCCCGCCCGGGACCGGCCCCGACCCTGGGACCGGCCCAGTCCCGGATCGTCTGCCCCGCCCAGCTCAGACCGGCCCCTCCCCGCCCGGGACCCGCCCCATCCCCTCTCCCCGCCCCCGGGATCGGAACCGGCTCCGGGACCCGACCTCGCCCGGGACGGGCCCTCCCCCTGCCTCCGGGACCCGTCTCGGCCCCTCCCGCGTCCTCCTGGGATCTGACCCGGAGCCCCCGAGATCCGACCGGGACCAGCTTCCTCCCTCCCTCCCATCCCCGTGACCGACCTGTGCCCCCGTGCCTGGCATCTCCAACGTCCTCCTTTCTTCGCCTGGGATCCTCCCCATCCCGCCCATCCCTCTTCTCACTAGGGCAGCTGCCCCCAGGAACCCCAACGGGAAACTGCCCCCCCCGGCCCCCCGGGCGACTTCTTCTCTGCATGTCCCCACCCCGAATCTCCCTTTCCTGCCAGGGCGGCTGCCACAGGGGAGATAGGCCTGGCACCAGCCCTTGGCTGGAGACCCACTTCCCAGACCGCCATACCAAAATCCCCTCCCTCTTTTGCCTGGGACCTGACCCTCTTCCCCCCTGTATCCCTGCCTGGCCCAGAATCGATTCTTTCCCCTGGCCCTGCCAGAAACCCCAGCTATCTGCTAGGGCCAGTGCCATGGGTGGGTCCACCTCCACCCCCAATTCCCCACCTGTCCTGCTCCCCTCCCCTGGCAGGGATGCTGCCACAGGTGAGACCAGCCAGGGTCCCTGCTCCCTGCCTAGAGCCTCATCTGTCTGGAACCAGTGTGCTGTACCTAGCATAGATCCCCTCCTCCTGGGAAATGACTCCTTCCTCCTGCCCTGCTGTATGTACCCTGGATGTTGCACTTGAAAGCCTTGCCTGCCCTGAAACTACCCTTCTGTACCTGGTCTGGATCTTCCTCCTGGGAGCTGACCCCCCAAGATCTAACCTTCCTCTGAAACTGATCCATCCCTGACCTGCTCTACCTGCCCTGGAACCCACCATAAAGAAAGTGAGCCCTTGCGTCTTGCCTCAGAGCCCCTGGTCCCCTGTATTTGTAACCGGCCCTGGATCCCATCACCCAGGAAGCGACACTCTGTTGCCCCACTAGAATCATAGAATATCAGGGTTGGAAGGGACCTCAGGAGGTCATCTAGTCCAATCCCCTGCTCAAAGCAGGACCTGCCCTCGAACTCACTGCCCAGAAAGTAACTTCTCCTTCTCCATAACCCTCTGCCTGCTGTAGCTGCTCCTGAATCGGCCACTTGGCAACCCCCCATGACCTCTGGGAACACCCTGTACTTCACCCGGGAACTCCAGCCCCTCCTCCTCCCACAAAGCATTGTTCTCACTGAATGTCAACTGAAAAATCCCCTACGGGAATTGCACCCCCAGGCACCTGCCTGGAACTGTCTTGCCCACACCCGGGAGCCACCTGGGATCTCTACCCATTGCAGTGCCCTGCCCCCCCCACCCCCATATTTCCCTGCACATGCCCCATGAGAACCTTGATCCCACATGGGTATCCCTGATGTCTGGACCCTGGGAACCCTCTTACATTTGTCACCCCACAAAAGCACATGGAAACTCCTTTCTCTTCTGGTACTGCCTGGAAACTGCCCCCTCCTTCCTCTACACTGGTACCACTTGAAAACTCTATCCTGATGCTATCTGTGGACCCTCAATTTTTCCCCCCTTAGGTACCATCATTATGTTTCCCTCCCCTTCTGCTTGGGTGGCTCTCTTGATCTTCTGTGGCACCCCTGAGAAATCTGCTCCTACATGCTGCTTAGGGCCTTGTCCCAATCCATGCCCCCCCCCCCCCACCCCAAAACTGTGCAGCCCATTCCTGTTCCACTCCAAGGAACCTGGCCCCCTTCCCACTTCTGGGAACCTGGAATCCCTTTCACCTCACTTCCCTATCTAATCCTAACAACACTTTACTGCCGTGGCCCTACACCATACCAGGTATCACCCCCTAGCCCTACCTGCCCCACTTTCACTCTCTCCCCAAGCTTTGAGAGGTGATGGGGTGATCTTGGTCTGGGTGGAGTTTTTGCAACTGGGGTGTGTGTGTCTGGGGTGAGGTCTGCACTCTACAGGGGTATCTGCATCTGTGCAGGGGCGGTTGCGCCTGATGCTTTGTGGGGATATTTGCATTGGAGTGCTGCAGATCTGGGATGGGGTGAATCCGAGTTTGAACAAGGACTGTGTGGTATGGATCTAGGATGAGGGGGTCTGGGAAGGGCCGGTGCAGGTGTGGGATGGAGGGGATCCGGTTTGGATAGGGCCGGTGTGATGGAGGGATCTGTACGGAGGGGCGTAGATGCAGCATTTTAAGTGTAGTCCTGCCCTCGGTTTCCCTTACTGAGGGCAAGTCTACGCTACAAAATTAAGTCGACCTAAGTTATGTCCATGTACAGCCACTGCAGTAATTGAATTGGTTTTACGTGTCGACACTATGCGTCTTGTGTTGGCGGTGTGTGTCCTCACTAGATGCACTTGCATCGATTTAACTGCTAGTGTGGGGCATTGCTGGATGGTTTCTGAAAGGCAGCAACATTAGATGTAAGCAATGCCACCTCTATCTAACTAAATTGACCTAAGCGCTACTCCTCTCGCGGAGGTGGAGATGAATCGGTGTAGTGGGCGAGTTACGTTGGTGGGAGCTACATTTTAGTGTAGATGCTTAACAGAGTTAGTTCGACATAAGCTGCCTTCTGTCAACCTAACTCTAATGTAGACCAGGCTTGATTGTCTGTGCAGTCACACACCAGCCAGTTCTCCGGTTGTCCATAGAGTCTCCCAGTAGAAATGAGTGGTGAAGACCCATTTCCCAGAGTCAAACAGAAATATGGTTGTGGGGGTGGTGGGCCCCGTTCCGGCTGCACAGATGCTGGAAGAGGCCGCGGCCATTCGTGCTTTTTGCAGGGCATCTTTACATGCACATATGAGTGCAGTCATTCCGGTTTGTTTCCTAGCAGAGTTTGGAGAGTGTTGCTCCCAGGGGAGTGGGGAGAGCAAAAGACTGTGTTTGGTTCATTCTGATCTGTCTGGGCTCCTTGACTCTGGGGTGCTGCCTGTGGGAGGGCAGCCGTGTGGGTCTGGAGTTCTGGCACCGCTGGAGGGCCTTCGTCTCGCGGCTGGTCTCTGGCCTCAGGGTGTCTCCCTTCCCCAGGGTCTGCTGGGTTTGCCATTATTCTGGTGAACTGATCAGGTCTTAGCTACTCCAGAACTTGTGGCCTTGATGTAAGCTTGAGTGTTAATTTCCCTCCCCTCCTCATGGGCCAGCCATGAGTTTCTCTCTCCCCCCTGCCCCACTCCGTGTGCCTGTCCTCTGCCATTTCCTCTCCTCCCCCTCCCACCCAGAGGGTCTGTCCCCATCTCTCCTACCGGTTCCCAGAGTGGGCTTGCCACTGTCTCCCTTTCCGTGTTTCCCTTGTAGTAGAAGGAAGGGACTCCTGGAACAACAGTGGCTGTCTGTTTGTTCGTGTTAAGGCTTAGTTGGAAGGGGATCTTTCTGCCTCAGTGGGGGAAGTGGCAGTCAGGGGCTCTCCTGGCTTAATGACTGGGGAGTTCCTAGAGTCGCCAGCTCTGAGAGGACAGCCATCCCAGTTCTTAGAGCACTAGCTGAGGACTTGGGAGACCCAGGTTCAGTTCCCTGCTCCACCCCAGTCTCCCTGCGTGGCTTTGGGCAAGTCATTTAGCTGCGTTGTGCCTCAGTTTCCCCATCTGTATCAGGTGGATAATGGCCTCCTGCGGCATTAAAGAGTGTGAGGCACTCAGATTCTGTTGTGGTGCGAGCCATGTAAGTACATAAGATAGAGAGAGACCCCTTCAAAGTGCTGTAGATTAGCCACATGGACAACCCATACTGTGGTGTTTGGTAGTGCCCTGAGCCATGGCCCCATCCTGCTCTGGTTGGAGTGGAGCCCGTCCCTGAGAGTGCCAGTGCCGTTAGCTGGGCCAGGAGGAGGTGATGGTGGGTGTCTGAACCCATCCCAGATGGCAGATGCATGCTGGGGCCACCCAAAGCATTTTAACTCTGCCCACATGGGCTGCCCTGGGAGAACCATGTCTGTCCATCACGGAGGGGGTAATGCTTCCAAATGAAATGAGCCTGTGTGATGGATGGGTACCCAGGAACTGATTGGAAGCAGTTTGGGGCAGGGACTCTCCGCGGAATCTGTCTCTACAGCACCTAGCACAAGGAAGATCTGGTTCATGACTGGGGCAGTTAGACCCTACCATAATACACTTAAACCCTACCGTAATACACCTAACAAAACAATAACATACAGCTCCTGGCCCAGTGGTGTCCTAGTCTGTTAGTAGGGCTCTTAGGTGTATTACAGTACCATCTAATAAATAATGTGCCGCACGCAGCGCAGTGAGGTCCTGACCCATGACTGGGGGCTCCCAAGCACTGCCGTAATACACCTAATAAATACTAATATACAGCACCTAGCGCAGTGGGAGCCTTGTCTGTGCTGGGGGTTCCTAGGCACTACCGTAATATACCTAATAATAATGTACAGCACCTAGCACAGTGGGAGCCTTGTCCATGCTGGGGGTTTGTAGGCATAGGCACTACCATAATACACCTAATAAATAATAATACACAGTGCCTACACAGTGGGGCCTGGACTGTGACTTGGCCTTCTAGGGCTACCACAATAATAAGTGCAGTGCTGAACCAGGAAAGGATCCTGCCTCCTAACCCCCAGGGAGGGAGGTTTATGTCCCAAAACAGCAGATTTTATATCCCTCATTTTTAAAAAATCCCATGTAATATAATGCTGATGTTTTAATTATTCATCCCCATTCCTAATCCCTTTCTCAGTCCTGGCCCCGCTCTTATGGCGGTGAGTTCTGCAGGTGAACAGCGTTGTGTGTACAAAAACAACTTTTCCTTTAATTGGGTTGCTGTATCTTTTGCCACTCCAGCAATAATATGAAGAATCCACACAGGCCCGGCTGGGTCTCAAATAACCCTGGTTATTAAACGCACACACGCTTGCAAAGCCTACCTAACATATGTACTGCTGCTCTGGCTGGCTTCTGGCATGCAACACGGTGAGCACCGCTAGAAGGCTCACAAACTACTTAAAGAGTCACTACATGATTTTAAAGCAGTTGCCTTTTAACCAGATTGGTTGTGTGAAAGGTGAAGGGGGGCGTACCCACTCTTTATACCGCTCTGGTGCGTATCTCTAACCTTCTCTCATAAATCTTTGCTCCTGGACACACCTGTCATTCTAGTTTTATACTGCAACCCATCATCATGGTATCTGAGCACCTTCTGCAAAATTAATAGCAATAGTATGTTCTCTTCTGATGGCCCCAGCCCTCTGAGCAGGTGCTTTGGAGGAGTCAGCCACGGTGACCCCTGGAGCTGTTCCCTCACTCAGTTACTTTTGATTTATGAGGAGGGTAAAAGTTTCTGGTGGTGCTCAGTTTCAGATGGGGGCAGAGTTAAGGTGCCCTGCCTGCCCCTACAGTGTGTGTGGAGGCCTCCACCCTGGGGGTTTGAACTGGGGGCCTCCAGAACTAGAAGCATGAGCAGCTAGAGCAGAGCTAGAGCCAGGGCTCCTTAGGTTGTCGCAGACTTGGCTTCTCTGTGGATTGAGTGCAGAGACGGAGCTATAATACCCACTCACCAGTGGACATTTTTGAATCTTCCAGCAGCTTGGGGCTTTCTCTAAAGTGCAGCCTTGACTGGGAACTTGTAGGCTTCCTGCTGCGTGAGTTAGATATGCCCTGGCACTGAGACTTTGTGGCCATGGTGGCGGGAGAGGAGGCTGACCGTGCCAGAGACTCTTGCTTCATGATCCTTTTTCCTGGGAAGAGACTAGGGCCTAGAACTGCCCACGGAGCCGGGACAGCACAATGACCATATCCTGTAAAGTGAGCGAGTGGCTGAGTTCTGCGCTCCTGAGTGCCCTGCAGCGCCGGGCGCTCAGACCTGGAGGTGGCAGGCGCCTGGGGTGCCATAGCAAGGCGCTGCCCTGGTTGTGAACATCTGGGAATGGCTGGGGATCCCCAGAATGGATCATGTGGTGGTGGGAGCTGGATTGCACCCCACCCCCTCCGGTGTGACATATGAGTGATGGGGGCACTTGAGGGAAGTTGGGCAGTGCCAACTCCAGGCTCCAGGGCTGCCCTGTGTGAACTGCTTCATGGTGGCATGTGGGAGGGAGAGGTGGTGCTGTCATCCTGTGCCTCGCCCCCACTGCTCTTCCCTGCTTGTGCCTGGGTGGCGCTGCACTCCCGGAGGAGCGGGCACTGCCTTGATCCCTCCATGGCGCAGTGCCAACGGCCCGGGCCCCGCTGTCTCTGGGGCAGCCGGCTGAGTGGGGAGCGGGTTATTTATAGCCCTGTGTTCCTGGAAGGAGATCTGGCTCTTCCCAGGCGGGTATTTTTGGAGCCTCTCTGTCCTGCTCCTGTTTCACGCTTTGTTTGGGCATAATCGTCCCCGCTGCATCCCAGAGAGCCTAGCAACACGGGCTGCTTCCCCATTGGCTCCCGGGGATTCCGGCTGGCCAATGGGGAGCCTGTTGCCATGGCAGAGGACTGTTGCACGGAGGCAACTCAGAGGCAGGCGTTCCCTAGATCTGCTGTCAGGGCATCCGGGTTGCAGCCGCCTGGTTCCAGCGAGTGGCAGGTGTCCCTCAAGCTTGGGCTTCAGGGGCCCAGAGCGGGGATCTGCTCTTTGGGCAGCGGGGCTTCATCATGCTCCTAAGTGCCCATCCTGCCCTGCCAATGGCCACGTTTTACTTCGCAGCCTCTGGCCTAGAAGCAAAGTGCAGACGTGGCCCTTTGCCAGGAGATCCAGGTGCTGTGCCTTGCCAGGGTGGGTTGAAGTGCCTTGCAAGAGACACACAGTAAAACTGTCCTTTTCCCCTCCTGTCCTGGGTCACAGCTCGTCAGAGGATTGCAAATGGTGACATTACATTTCCACCTTTCCAGTGGACCCCTGACCATGCGTCATTTCCCCCTCGTTGCTGCACAGGGGGTATTCAAACTCATGAAATCCCCGCCGTGTGAGAGGGACTTTTTATATCCTGTGGGGATGCGATTTGTCCTATTACAATTATCCCCCAGTTTCAGGTACTTTCTAATCCAGGGAAAAGCCACTGATTCGTGCAGATTCTAAGCTTTCAGGAAAATAGTTTCTAGCCCTTGTGATTGGGAAGTTAAACCTTCCAGTGGTGAAGCTGACAATGCAATGCTGTCTTCCTGCATCTGCAGGCAGGCAGCCATGCCCGGGTGCCTCTGCTGCTGCTTATAGCTCTGCCAGGCTGCCACAGAACCAAAGGAGCCAGAATCACAGAGATGGTTGGTCAGCTGTGAAACTGACAAGATTTGGGTCCGTTTCATTCTGCTTATGTTGGCAAAAGTCTGAGCAGCAGCAGAGGCAGGCTGCTCCCATCCTGCAGCCAGAGACTATGGTTTTGGTAGTGATGGGAGCTAATGTATTGGATAACTACTATCTAGAGGCTGGCATAAATACTCAGACTGTAACCCTGTATGGTGTATGCAGCACCTGGCGTGGTGGGAGCCTGGTCTGTGACTAAGGCAGGACAGATAATTGAGTCTTTAAATCGCGATTTGAGGACTTCAGTAACTCATGCGAGGTTATGAGTCTGTTACAGGAGTGGGTGGGCGAGGTTCTGCGACCTGCAATGAGCAGGAGGTCAGACTAGATATTCGTGATAGTCCCTTAAAGTCTCTGATATACTCTGTTACAAGCATCAGCAGCCTGGGAGTGTTGCCTGGCCTTCTCTCTTCTCCCTGTGTATCATTTTTCTCCGTGGCTCTGGGACCCTCCTGCTCCAGCCCGAGCTCAGAAATCTACAAACCAGTGAAACAGCTGCGCAGCCCAAGCCCCGTGAGCCTGAGTGAGCTGGCGCAGGGCTGGCTGTGGGTTTGTCTTTGCTGTGTAGACATAGCCTTAGCCTCTCTGTCCTTCAGTTTCCCCCCATGGACAAAGGGGGTGATAGTGCTGTCCTAGCACGTGTATGTTGTGAGATAAATACGTTAAAGATTGTGAAGTGCACAGATACAGTGGTGATGAGAGGGAATATAAGCATATAAGATACTTCCCTCCTTGTGCCTCTAAGTGACTGAGTGGCTGAGTTCTGCGCTCCTGAGTGCCCTGCAGCGCCGGGCGCTCAGACTTGGAGGTGGCAGGTGCCTCGGGTGCAATAGCAAGGCGCTGCCCTGGTTGTGAACATTTGGGAATGGCTGGGAATCCCCAGAATGGATCATGTGGTGGTGGGAGCTGGATTGCACCCCACCCCCTCCGGTGTGACATGTGAGTGATGGGGGCACTTGAGGGAAGTTGGGCAGTGCCAACTTCTCTGTGAAAAGGGGATAACAATACTGGTTTGTGAAGTGCGTTGAGGTCTATGGACGGAAAGAGCTAGCTATGAGCTAGCTATCTAGATAGAAAGGAATTAGTCATTATTGTGACTAACAAGAATAGCCAGAGCTGTTATAATCAATACTGTGACCCCCTAAAACGATCCAAGAGTTCTGGGAGAGGGATATAATCCTCCAACTCAGACCTCTAACTGAGGAGGGAGCTTCCGGAGTCAGGTTATCCCATTCCTGCCAGCAGTGGGGTGTTTCATGCCATTTCCTCTGAAGCATCTGGTGCGGATCACTTTCTGGAGACAGGATACCAGGTTAGATGGACCCCCTAAGGTCTGACAAGATACCGAACTTGACAGGTCCCCTGGGTCTGATCCAGGCTGGTGGCTTCTGTGGTTTGCTCTTTAATCAAACTCCCTTGCAGAGTTTTGATGTTGTTTGTAAAACACCCTCTTTGCATTCAGATAAATAAGCATTGAAAAATGACTCCATTAGAGGTGCAGACCTTGCTCTGTGACTGCTGCCTTAAGAGCAGCACATGCTTCTCCACCCATCAGAAGATTGGTACAGAAGATTGACTCCTGTGAATGGGCAGTAGAAAATAATTGTCTGTCAGCCTGTGCTGACTTTAAACTTTAAAGCTGTTGGACCCACAAATCAAGCCAGGTTTGGGCGGGTCTGTCTCCAGTTTCCTTGAGTGCTCAGTGTTATGCAGTTCAGCGAATACAACCATGGCTGCATGTAACTTCCCCCATACTGAGGCTGTAATTTTTGCCCATGGCTTGATGTTTAGATCTTGCTGAGGTCTGCAAAGCAAGCCAAGTTTTACAGGAGTCTTTGAGCTCACGGTGTTACTTTTGGCTACACCCATCTCCCCCAAGGCTGGGATTTTCAAAGGAGCGATGTGCCTGGTATAGGCACAGTTTTTGTACTAATTGAACTATTTTGTGTGTGTCTGTGTGTGGGGAGAGTTATTTGCAACTGGTATCATTAGATGAGTACGGCCCCTAGCATGGATGCGGATATGTTGGTATAAATATGCCTTATAGTGGGGTAGGTATTTCCCCTTTCCCTGCATGAATGGACCTGGACAAATTGGAGAATTGATCTGAAATCAACAAGATGATATTCAATAAAGACAAGTGCAGCATACGCCACTTAGGAATTAAAAATCAAATGCACAACTACAAAATGGGGAATACCTTGGGAGGTGGTAATACTGCAGGAAAGGATCTGGAGGTTATAGTGGATCACAGATTGAATATAGGTCAGCAACGCGATGCCATTGTGAAAAAAGGCTACTATCGTTGGTTCTGGGGTATTTTGACAGAAGTGTCGTACGTGAGATGTGGAAGGTAATTGTCCTACTCTACTTGGCACTGATGAGGCCTCAGCTGGAGTACTGTGCCAATTTTGGCTGTAGGACAGATGTGGAAAAATTGGAAACAGTCCACAGGAGAGCAACAAAAATGAGCAGTTTAGGAAACCTGACCTCTGAGGAAAGATTAAAATAACTGGGCATGTTTTGTCTTGAGAAGAGAAGACTGAGTGGGGACCTGATAACAGTCTTCAAACATGTGAAGGGCTGTTTATAAAGAGGATAGGGGTCAGTTGTTCTGAGTGTCCACTGAAGGCAGGACAAGCAGTAATGGGCTCAATCTGCATTAAGGGAGATTTAGGTTAGGTATTTGGAAAAAATTCCTAACTCTCAGGGGAGTTAAGCTCTGGAATCGGCTTCCAAGGGAGGTTGTGGAAGCCCCATCATTGGAGGTTTTTAAGAACAGGTTGGACTAACGCCTGTCGGGGATGGTCTAGATTTATTTGGTCCTACCACAGTACAGGGGGCTGGACTTTGACCTCTCAGGGTTCCTTCCAGCCCCACATTTCTATGATTCCGTGAATAGTTGTAGTGATACATGGCACCTTTGTACACCAGTATAATTGCATCCACACTACTATTATTATTTATTACTTGTATTGCCAGAGTGCCTAGGAGCCAGGACCCCATTGTGCTAGGCTCTGGACAAACACCGGACAAAAAGATAGTCCTTGCATCAGGGAGCTGGCAATTTAAATACAGGGAGATTGTACTGCTTTAGCTAGATCAGGATAGTTAAAACGGTGCAACTTCTTGTGTGTAGACAAGGTGTGAGGTGCGATTCACATTGCCGTTCAAAACTTCACTAAATACAGCCAGCTGCAGGGAAGCTATTTCGTGCTTGCCACAGACAACAGAGCGCGCCAGCCTGCGAGGAAGGATGGGCCAGTGGCTAAGGCTCTTGCCTAGAACTTGGGAGAGTGGGGCTACATTCCCTGCTTCTGCCACTGAATTCCTGGGGGCAAGTCACGTAACCTGTCTGTAAAATGGGGTAACACTGCCCTTCTTCCCAGGCTGTGAGGATGAATCCAGTGGAAATGGTGAGGTGCTCAGGTACTGCGGTAGCAGGATAGCACGATAGAGAGAGTCGTCTGGTCCTGCTTGCCTTCTGTGTTGCATTGATTGTGAGTTCAGTTTTATAAAACTTGGGAACTTTCCCCCGAGAGAGCTGGGTGAAACGAATCTTACGCTTGTACAATAAATTTATCGAGTCAGGCAGATTAAAGTTTGCTCCTTTTGCTTTTAACTCAGCTCCACTACGTTCCTGTCAGCTTGAATTACCTAATCCTTGTGTTCTAGCATTCCTTTTATGCCACAAGTTTAGATAGGGTTGTATACGTCTGTATCTGACAAAGTACCAATCTCATTTTCCTTAAGCAAGGTCCTGCAGATGTGCTTTAATAACGAGGTCAGCATGGATTTTTCCAATATACTTACAGACTGCAGCTCTCAGCTATGCTGTTTTAGCTCGCCTTGCTATCATATACTGTTGGGTGATGCTGTGAATTATTTAGCAGACTCGAAGTGCTTCTGCCTTGCTTTGTTGGCTTGGGAAAAAGGCACTTTTCACTTTGGTTAACTTGCGAAGTCGGACTTGGAGATTGGTTAAAGCCAGGGCTGTCTGAATTGGGTGGAGGCCTTTTGAGAATAGGTTTCAGAAGGCAAATCAGATTCACGAGTCACTAAATCAGCACAGCTCACGTGAGCCTTAGAACAGCTGCACGCTCTGTGTACACTCCTGGGAAGCTCTGGCTGAGTTAAAATGCTATTTCATCTTCCCCTCATCCCAAACCTGACTCTCAAGCTTGTACCGCCATGCCCACGGGCAGGGCGTTGGCAACGGACCTGCACCTTGGACCACTGGATCTCAAAGCACTCTCTACTGACTGAGCTAACAGACCCAACTCTGTTAGCTCATGGCCGCTAGCAAGCTCATCCACCTCTAGATGCGGCCCAGTCATCACTAGAGGGGGACAGTGCCACAGGGAGTGGGCGAGGCTACACAGCCTGGTGGATAGAGTCCTGGACTGGGAGACTTGGGTTCTAGTCCCCACTCTGCTGCTGGATGGCCTTGGGCAAGTTGGGTCTCTGTGCCTCGGTTTCCCCATCTGTGGGGATAGTTTATAGACCCTAGAACCTCTCGTGAAGCCACTACCGAGCACATTTACGGGGTGACCAGCTTTAGCGCAGGGTGCTCCATTGGCGAAGGAGAAGGCTGATGGTGTGTCTAGCCTGTGTTCCCTGGAGGTACACATGGCTGAGAGACCTCTGTGGACTAGAGCCAGTCCCTGGTCTCATGAATCTTTTCCCTTTTGGGCTTATGCTTCCCAGTCTTAGTCTCTCTGGAGAGTAAAGTTCTACAGCAGATGATAATCCCTCGCTTTTACAGAACAGTTACCTTACCTCACTTGTCTGATTCCCTGCCACAGAATCATAGAAATGTGGGGCTGGAAGGGACCTGGAGAGGTCATCAAATCCAGTCCCCTGTGCTGTGTCAGGACCAAGTAAACTCATCCCTGATGGGGTTTATCCAACCTGTCTTTTAAAACCTCCAGTGATGGGGATCCTGCAGCCTCCCTTGGAAGCCTGTTCCAGAGCTGAACTCCCCTGAGAGTTAGAAAGTTTTTCCTAATATCTAACCTCAATCTCCCTTGCTGCAGATTAAGTCCATTCTGGCTTGTCCTACCTTTAGTGGACATGGAGACCAATCCATCTCTGTCCTCTTTGTAACAGTCCTTAAGAGCAAAAACAACGAGGAGTCCTCGTGGCACCTGAGAGACTAACAAATTTCTTTGGCCATAAGCTTTCGTGGGCTAAAACCCACTTCATCAGATGCATGGAGTGGAACATACAGTAGGGAGGTATAAATACACAGCATATGAAAGGATGGGAGTTGCCTTACCAAGTGGGAGGGGTCAGTGCTAATGAGCCAGTTCAATTAAGGTGGAAGTGGGCTAGTCTCAACAGTTGACAAGAAGGGGTGGGAATCTCTTGTAGTGCTAATGAGGCCAATGTAAACAAGGTGGCCCATTTCAAACAGTTGACAAGAAGGTGTGAGTATCAGCAGGGGGAAATTAGTTTTTGTCGTGATCCATCCACTCCCAGTCTTTATTCAGGCCTAATTTGGTGGTGTCCAGTTTGCAAATTAATTCCAGTTCTGCGGTTTCTTGTTGGAGTCTGTTTTTGAAGTTTTTTTGGTGAAGAATTGCCACTTTTAAGTCTGTTATTGAGTGTCCAGGGAGACTGAAGTGTTCTCCTACTGTTTTTTGAATGTTTTAATTCCTGATGTCAGATTTGTGTCCATTTATTCTTTTGCATAGAGACTATCCGGTTTGGCCAATGTACATGGCAGAGGGGCATTGCTGGCACATGATGGCATATATCACATCGGTAGATGTGCAGGTCAATGAGCCCCTGTTGGTGTGGCTGATGTGGTTAGGTCCTATGATGGTGTCACTTGAATAGATATGTGATACAAAAGTGATTTCTGCCCCTTCTTGTCAACTGTTGAGAATAGCCCACTTCCACCTTAATTTAATTGGCTCGTTAGCACTAACCCCCCCCCCCCCCCCGACCTGGTAAGGGAACTCCCATCCTGGGACCCCACGGTGCTCAGTGCTGTATGTTATTTATTGTCTGCGTCACCATAGCACGTAGGACCTCTTTGCACTAGGTGCTGTATGTTGTTGGTTGTTGTCTGCGTTACCGTAGTGCCTAGGACCCCTTTGCGCTAGGTGCTGTACAGAACAAGATACTTCCCATCTGGGTTGCAGGCAGCCAGCACTGTGTGTGCTTCCCCATGCTCTGAGTTCCTCTCCTAAGCTACTTTGCACCTGCCAGGGTGATGCTCCTCCTGGGGCTGGCACTTCCCAGCAATGCCTCCTGGAGATTTCAGGTTGCACCCAAAGCAGCCCTGCCAGTGGGGCCCATGCGTGGAGGAGGCCAGGACTCAGAGGGCTGGCCTGGTGTCCGTGCACCGAGGGGCTGTGCCCCAGAGCCAGGCGCCTTGTGTGCTCATTGTAGATGTGTCCCTGCTGTAGACTCCAGTTCCTTGGGATGCTGTGGCTGTGGGTTAGTCTGATCAGGACCCTCTGCTGTCTCCCAGCGGGAGTGATTGGGTGTCATTCCCTGGGGCAAATGGGCCTGTGGCTGGGTCATTAGGATGTTCCCAGGAAACTGATCTAGCCAACAGCACCTGTCATAAAGTCAGCGAGAGATGAGCAGCTGAGCTCTGATGACTTAGTGCAAGGTGGCCACTGCTGGGACCCAGACAAAAGGGTTTGTTGTGGCTGTCACCCCCTTCAGGCGAGGCACTGTCTGCAGCAGCGTCACCCAGCCGTTCCCAGCCCCAGCTAAGCCTCCCACAGAGAGCTGTACTCCTTTCCCAGCCAGCTCCCACCTGAGCTGGGCTCTCTCCTTTCACCCCCTCTCTCCACGCCTGACTCCTGCTACCAGTATAGCGGTAAAACCGCTTGCTAGCCCTTCCCTGGCCAGCGTGAGGTTTGTTCACCCCGTGCTGCCCAGGGAAGCATGGTGACGATTCTATCCCAATCAGGCAGCTATTCAGGGCCCTGGGACTAGAGCTTGGTTGGGAGGCATGTAGAGAAGCCCTGTCAAGGGGGATGCTGTGGCTGCCGCATGGGGGATGCTTGGGTTTCCCATGTTCCTTGCACCTTTGCAGTGTGCCCATGTGCCATTCCTCCCCCAGGTCTAATCGAAGGTGACCTGGGGGCCGCCTCCGTCTCAGGGTAACGAACCTGCTCAGGACAGGACCGTGCCTCCCTGAGCCTTTCCACCTACCCTTTCTTTCTCTGCACACGGCCCCACCCCGGCCCATGCTGCACAGCTCTCTGGAGTGTGCTGGTGGCATTGTGGTGTGAGGAGACCAATCTTGGCTGGTAGCAGGTGCAGATGGGGCTGGCTGCTCAGCAAATGGATTCTGGTGGAGCTAGGACCAAGCCTGGTCAGGACCTGCTGGTTAGGCAAAGTCTTCTACACTTGATTCCTTTGTTCGGATCTTTCAGGACTCTTCCCCACCCCTACTTTATTCCTGCAGTGTGTCTTAGCTCCATAGGCAGCCTCTCTGCAACCCAGCGAGTGCTTGTTAAGTGGCTGCTTCCACTGAGTCTCTCAGAAATAGTTAGCAATGTTGCTGGATTCTCTGTCATTGTTAGGGTCCAGAGTGAACACCACAAGAAAGGGGCTTTTCCACTCTAGCTTGGCCAGAAGCTGTAAGCCAAATGCAGGGATCCCTGCGGAAGGTTCCTTGGCCTGTGTTATAGAGAAGATTGAGCAGGATGGATCATTGTGGTCCCTTTTGGCTGCAACTCCTCTGAAGGGACCTGTTGGGGTCTCAGTTGGTGTGAGCAGACTCTGCTTGGGGTCGGTGTGTCTTTGCAAGGGGCTCACGTTTGGTGGGAAGCAGAATGCCTCATACAGCTGGATTTCCTTCCGAGAGATAGCTGGAACTGTAGGCAGTGCGTTGGCGGTGGGGGACTAGCAGGCGGGCTCCTGTTGAGTGGCAGCACAGCCCTACCCGTGCAGGGCAGGCCGGGTTGCTCAATTGGTCACACTCCTGTCCAGCTTACTTTGGGACTGTCGCTCAGCTGTTCATCTTGTCAGTTTCCTCTTTGCCATTTTGTTCAAACAGCTGCCTTGATCCCAGCCCCCCTTCCCCGCCGTCCTTCCCCGACCTCCTGTCTTGCCTGCGCACTGCAAGGACAGCTTCCCCGGGAGGGACAGGGAGCCGGGGCTAGCACCCTCCATTCGCTCCCCCACCTTCGCAGACTCTGTGCCGGGAGCAGCTGCCCACGCCAGGGGCAACTGGACACTTTTCCCCATGGTGATACCCTCCAGCATTGAGGTGCCGCCGCCTCCCGCCATGCTACTGGCACTGCAGACAGACTGGGGCAGGAGGGAGCCCGCGTGTTACCTGCCATCTTCCCGCTGCCACAGGCAGCCATCCACAGGTGGGCTCCGGCACTGGGCGGTGGGGGATCGCTGGTGCCTGCCTCATCCTTGCGTGATGTACATGGGGGCCAGGATTTGTGTGGAAGGGATGGGAGAGTGAGTGCTCTGTGAAAAGGTGGCCAGCGGGTGCCTTGAGGTTGCACACTAGTCCCGTGTCGTGAACTTCTCTCTGAACGATCTGGATGTGGGGGTGAGCACCCAAGTGACGAAATGGCCGGATGACTCAGTTATGGGGCTGAGACAGGGCCAGGAAGGGGTGCGAGGAGCTCCAGAGGGAGCTGACTGAGCTGGGTGAAGGGGTAGCTCGGTGGCAGACAGAATTCAAGTTTGCTGAATGCAAAGTGATGTGTCCAAAAGGGAAAAACAGAAACTGCTTGGACACCGGACAGGTGTGGAAATGACCCGCGAGCACTCATTGTGAGCAGCTTGGAGGAGAGTTCTGCCCAGTGCACAACCACAGCTAGAAAAGCCCCCGTCACGTCTGGGCACGTAAGGGCTGAGCTGGGGAAAGTTTAATGAGGGAGATTTACATCTCTGCCCCCTCTTTGTAGAGCAGTGGTGCAGCCTCCGCTGGAAATAGTGTGTGCATTACTGGGCACCCCAGCTCTGAAAGGATACTGCAGAACTGGGGACGGGGAGGTGTTAGAGAAAGGGGATGAGAACGATCTAGAGCCTGGAAAAACTGGAGAGAGATGGGGATTGTTACTGTAGAGATCTGTAAAGTGATCGGTGGAATTGAGAAGGGGTATCGGGAGTGTCTGTTCTCCCAGCCTCGCAGCTCAAGGACTAGGGGGCGTGTGATGAAATTGAAAGATGGGGAAACCGAAAACCCATCTGAGGAAAGACTTTGTGATCAGCTGCTTGATTGGCCTGTGGAATTGCCTGCCACTGGATGGTGATAAAGGGACAACTAAGGGGGGATCTGATTGAGCTCTACAAAGCATGACTGGTGTGGAGAAAGTAAATAAGGAAGTGTTATTTACTCGTTCTCATAACACAAGAACCCAGGGTTACCCGACGAAATTAATAGGCAGCATTTTAACAATTGCAACACTAAAACAAACAGAAGGAAGTATTTGTTCACACAACACACAGTCAACCTGTGGAACTTGTTGCCAGGAGTGGGGATGTTGTGAAGGCCAAAACTATAATTGAGTTAAAAAAAGAACTAGGTAAGTTCCTGGAGGATAGGTCCATTAATGGCTATTAGCCAGAATGGGCAGGGATGGTGACCCAAGCCTCTGTTTGCCAGAACCTGGGATTGGACGCCAGGGGATAGATCACTTGATGATTACCTGTTCTGTTCATTCCCTCTGGGGCACCTGGCATTGGCCACTGTTGAAAGACAGGGTACTGGGCTAAATGGACCTTTGGTATGACTCAGTATGGCTGCTCTTATGTTCTTATGATAAGTCCAAGAGCTCAGCAAGATACAAAGAGGGAATGGGCATTTCTAGGGCTAATGGGAATGGCTGGAGAACACAGTGGTACCAAAGTGGGGCAGGGATCTGAAATCAGCTGCTTTGTAGCTTCAGCCAAGCTCTCTGAGACTAGGGTGAGAGCTATTATGGGCACAGGTTATCCCCATCTGCTGCTGCAGGGCGTCTTCCACCTTCCTCTGAACAATCTGGTGCTATCAAAGATGGGATACCAGGGTAGGTTACTCCTAAGGGCATTCTGCACCAAAAACATAAAAATTCTGCGCACAGTATTTTAAAATTCTGCAAATTTTATTTGTC
Source organism: Chelonia mydas (assembly GCF_015237465.2). Classification (NCBI taxonomy): domain Eukaryota; kingdom Metazoa; phylum Chordata; order Testudines; family Cheloniidae; genus Chelonia; species Chelonia mydas. The sequence goes on from NC_051264.2 coordinate 14,873,734, forward strand.
AAATAACTGTGGAGGCTCCAGCATGGCACTGGGAGTACAGACCACTGCCTGCACAGAGGTAGGAGATCACTCTGTAGCTACTCCCCAGGACATGGCTCAGCAGTGAGGCTGCACCCAAGCCTGACACAGCACAAGGACTGAGCCTGCCCCAGAAACACCCCAGAGCCATGTTCCTCCTTGCCAGGTGCACCAGGTGTGGGCAGGCATGCTCAGCCCAGCAGGATCCAAGTGTGGGGGGGATTCAGGTGTGGGTTGAGAGAGTTCTGTGTGGGGCAGTCTGGGTGTGGGAGGCGGTCTGGATGCACAGGGGCTTGTTGGGGGGTTCTGGGTGCAATGGTAATGGAACTCTGCAGGAGGTGAAGGTGGTTGGGGCCGAGCAGGGCAGGGTCCGCGTGTGACAAAGCTTGGCGGGGGGGCTTGGGTGTTGGGGGTCCAGATGCTGGGGGAGTAGGGCTCAGTGAGGTGAGGATCCAGGTGCAGCTGGCTGGGGCTCGGTAGAGTGGGGATCCAGGTGTGGGTGGCTCTTTGGGGTGGTCCAGGTGAATGGGGAGTGGCACTCGGCGGTGGTATTCTGGCCGTGGAGGTGTGTGTGGTGAGGCTCGGCGGGAGGGACTGAGTATGAGGGGGTCTGGGTGCATGGGGATTGGGAAGATGTGGGAGCAGTTCCCCGTACAGTGATCCCTCCCCCTGCAGCTAAGGAGCGACGGGTGAGGAGTTTGCAGAGCTTCCTGCAGCCTGGAGAGAAATCTGGGGGTGGGTCTGACCTGGCCCCGGATGTTGTGCAGGGGAAGAGGAAGTCTCGTCCTCCCAAGCCCAGCCGGAACTAGGAGCTGAGCCTGGCACAGGGTAGGAGCTACCAGCTGGGTCTTCCCCAGTCCTGCCCCACAGTGATTTACCTCTGCCAGCTGCCTTGGGCACCCAAAACATACAGCTGGGGAGGGTCGCATGCTGCTCTTGGGGCTTCCCTTTACTTCCCTGTCAGAAAGTCATTTTTCTGCGGGGAAGCAAAGAAATCTGCAGGGGGTCATGAATTCTGCACATGAACAGTGGCGCAGAATTTCCCCAGGAGTAGTAGATGGGTCTTGGGGCTGATCAACTCTGGCTGCTTCTATATTCCTATGGCTTTTTTGGGCTGCGGGTCAGATGGGGAGAGGAGCTGCTGTTGCTGGACCATGGAGCTGGGGTTGGGTCCAGATTTGTCTGGGGTAGGGGGCCCAGGTCTCTGTTGACCGACCCACACGGTGGCCTCAAGGCATATCTTGGGGTGTAGAGGCTGGCAGGGAGGAAGGGGCTTGAAGCGGATGTTGTAGGAGTGTCATAGGTAGCCCGTCACCCCCCTAGTGGACCAGGGTTGGGCTGGGACTGGCCCTGTCTGTCCTGTGTGTTGGGGGATCCCAGAGCCGGTGGCCCAGACATGCCCTGGCACCCTGCCCCTGCGCTGTGTATGGAGATCCCAGAGCTGGGGGCCCTGGCACCCTGCCCCTGTACTGTGTATGGGAGGATCCCAGAGCTGGGGGCTCCATCTTTCCATAGCAATTGGCTCTACTTCCTCCCCACCGCCCCAATCAGCTGCAAGGATTGCCTTGCTCCCTGGGGGTTAAAAATAATCCCAGCAGCTGTGCTGCTTGGGACCCCACCCAGCCTCCCAGCTGGCTCACCGATGGCCCTCAGCCAAGTGCTGGAACGAGTCGCAGGCCTCCTCCCCAGTCCTGGCACACAAGCTCCTCAGCTGGCGCTGGGGCAGTGCAGGATGCAGGGCCCCGATCCCCGGGCGTGAGCTCCTTGGCTGGTGCCCAGATGCATTACAGGGCCCCGATCCCTGGAAGTGAGCCCTTCAGCTGGTGCCAGGGCGGGTCGCAGGGCCCTGATTCCTGGGTGTGAGCTCCTCGGTTGATGCCCAGGCAGGTCACAGGGCCCCAATCCCTCACGTGAGTTCCTTGGTTGGCGTCCAGGTGAGTCGCAGGATCCCGATCCCGGGGCATGAGCTCCTCAGCTGGTGCCCGGGCAGGTTGCAGGGCCCCAATCCCGGGGCACGAGCTCCTCAGCTGGTGCCCGGGCAGGTTGCAGGGCCCCGATCCCGGAGCACGAGCTCCTCAGCTGGTGCCCGGGCAGGTTGCAGGGCCCCGATCCCGGAGCATGAGCTCCTCAGCTGGTGCCTGGGCAGGTCGCAGGGCCCCGATCGCGGGGCATGAGCTCCTCAGTCAGCGCCCAGGCTGGTCGCAGGGCCCCGATCCCGGTTCGCCAGCTCCTCGGGTAGTGGTCAGCGGGTCGTGAGGCCCCAGTCCAGGCGTGCAGGATCCTGGCCCACGGTTGCCTCAGCAGGCATGAGGATAGTGTGCAGGCTGCATGCCCCAGCCCTGCTTTCTGCCCAGAGGCCTTGATTATTCTTGTGGGTGGCTGGGTGGGTGGAAGAGCGCTGGGGCCCTGCTGGCCCTCAGGGTTTTGACTCTGGTTCCTTTGAGCAATTTAGCTGATTTTTAAAAAACAAAACCAAGATGGGAAAACACCCCAAAATGAACAAAAGTCCAGATGAACTTTGTTTGGGGTTGACCAAAAATTTCCTTCCAAGCGAATTTGTTTCATTTGGCGAGAAAACTCAACAAAGCTTTGGTTTGGCTTGGAACGGAACCGAATTCATTTTATTTTTTTCAGTTTTTGCAGCCCCCGAACCGGCCTGGCTGGGACTAGGTCTCCGCAACTCCCAGTCCCGGCACCCCCAAATTAGGGCGCGCTGTTGCTTCAGGCTAGGTGGCTCCTGGTGGGGCATAGCCCTGCAGTGGCCTTTGGCACCACATGTGCAGGAGCTGATTTGCAGCTAATTTGCACGTGGCCATCAGTTGGGCGGGTGGGGGGCGTGGAGCGGCATCAAAGCTGGCAGCTGGGTGTGGAGGGGGAGGGCTGCTGGGCTGTGTATCGGGGGGTGATACTGAGTTGGGGACCGCACCATCCAGCGGGAGGGGCAGGTGCAGGGGGATCTGGGGGGGCGGGCGGGCCGAGGACTCGCACTGACCCAGTCTCCCTCTCTCTCTGCCCCTCAGGTGGCAGCAGCAGCAGCAGCGCAGGATGCCAGCTGCTGCCCGCCAGCCAGCCTGCCTCTCTGGGCGTCTCGCTTGCCACTGAGCCAAACATGTCGAGCCAGCACGGTCATGCCCCCTTCTCCAGCATCCAGTCCATGGCTGACCACCCGCAGGTACCGGCTCTCCCCGCCTCCTCCCGCCTGGGCACCTAGACGGGATCAGGAGGCTGTGCAAGGAGCCAGCTCTGGCAGCAGGGATTCTAGATGCATAGGGCATGGGCTGGCCCTTGCCACGGGACGGACAAACAGCCGAGGAGCCCTGGAAGGGGCTGGAGATCCTCCTGGCCTCAGTGGGGATACGTCTGGCAGAGGGGCTTAGGGCTGGACACAGGGTCCCTGCTGACCTGGCACAGCCTGGCCGGTGTCATGGGAGGGCACCGTTCCAAGTGGGGTAGCTACAGGTGAGGGAGGGCAGGGGGTGTGCCTGGGGGCACCCATCCCTCGCCATGACCGCTCATCCGTGTCTCTGCAGACCCTGCCAGAGCTGAGCGTCCTGCAGCGGCGAATCCCCCTGACCTTCCGCGAATCGGCCACTGCACCGCTGCGCAAGCTCTCCGTCGACCTCATCAAAACATACAAGCACATCAACGAGGTGAGCTTCTGGAGGAGGGGGGGCGTGCGTTGGCATCAACGAGGGGTCTCGCTTCGGGGCAGCACTGCCGCCTTTCCCCCCCCCCCCCCCACCCCGAGCGCACCGTGATGCCGCGCAGATTATGGGCTGGCCTAGAGCACTGGGAACGGGCAAAGCATGGGAAGTCAGCTCCCTGGAGGGGGGCCCCCTGGCCTGGGATGCTGGTTCCCTGGGGGTTGGCGTGGGCAGGCTCCCAGGCCTGTGGAGCCGGCTCCCCCTGTGCCAGAAGGCTGGTGCTGACTCTTACCCCCCCCAGGTGTACTATGCCAAGAAGAAGCGGCGGGCGCAGCAGGTGCCCCCTGAGGACTCGAGCACCAAGAAGGAGCGCAAGGTGTACAACGAAGGCTACGACGACGACAACTACGACTACATCGTCAAGAGCGGGGAGCGCTGGCTGGAGCGCTACGAGATCGACTCGCTCATCGGCAAGGGCTCTTTTGGCCAGGTCAGCCCCCAAAACCCTGCCGTACCCCCAAAACCCTGCCGTACCCCCAAAACCCTGCCGTACCCCCACACTGCCCCCATGTCCCTAACCCCCCGCTACAAGATCAACTCGCTTATCAGCAAGGGCTCCTTCGACCCGCTAAGCTCCCAAACCCTGCCGTACCCCAAAACCCCGCCAGACCCTCAGACTACCCCCACATCCCTAGCCCCCCACTACAAGATCAACTCACTCATTGGCAAGGGCTCTTTCGGCCAGCTTAGCCCTTGGCCCCCCCTGAATCTCCACTGTACCCCTAAACCCCCAGTCCCCGCCATTCCCTCTTCTCCCCCTTCTTAATTCCCTGATATGAAATAAACGCATTGCTCATGAAGGCCTCCTTCACACAGCTGAGAGCTACTTGCACCTGTCACATCCACCACGAGCCTTGGTATGGCCCCTCCCCCTCCCCCACCCTGAGTCAGGCCGTGCCCCCGACAGCGCTCTGTCCCCCCCAGGTGGTGAAGGCGTACGACCACCACGACCAGGAGTGGGTGGCCATTAAGATCATCAAGAACAAGAAGGCGTTTCTGAACCAGGCCCAGATCGAGCTGCGGCTGCTGGAGCTCATGAACCAGCATGACACCGAGATGAAGTACTACATTGGTGAGTGGGGAGGGAGTTGGGGGGCTGGGGGAACAATGGGGAGGGCGGGGACGTTGTGGGGGCCGGGTTGTACGTGGGGGGGAGGTCCGGTATCGGGGGGCTGGGATGTGTATTGAGGAGTGGGGGGATGTTGCAGGGCCGGGGTAAATGTTGCGGGGGGCTGGGGAGGTTATACTGAGGACTGCTCCTCTTCTCGCCGTGCCGTGCGGGGGGAGCTCAGTGTGGGGTCAGGGGGTTGCGGTGGAGGGGAAGCACCCCCCCCACCCCCCCCGGCTGTCCTTCACACTCCCTTCCCCACCCAGTGCACCTGAAGCGCCATTTCATGTTCCGGAGCCACCTGTGCCTGGTGTTCGAGCTGCTCTCCTACAACCTGTACGACCTTCTGCGTAACACCAACTTCCGCGGCGTCTCGCTCAACCTCACCCGCAAGTTCGCCCAGCAGCTGTGCACGGCGCTGCTCTTCCTGGCCACCCCCGAGCTCAGCATCATCCACTGCGACCTCAAGCCCGAGAACATCCTACTCTGCAACCCCAAGCGCAGCGCCATCAAGATCGTCGACTTCGGCAGCTCCTGCCAGCTGGGCCAGCGGGTGAGTGCGCTGGCCCTGCCCCCAAGCCCCGCCCCCCTGTTCCATAGCCCCGCCCCCTGTGCAACGGCCCCGCCCCCGCCGCATGCCCTGCTCTGCAGTCCCAAGCGCAGCCCCAAGATCGTCGGCTTCAGTCACTCCTGCCAGTGGGTGAGTGCGCGGGTCCCACCCCCTGAGCTGCAGCCTCAACCCCTGAGCCCCATTCCTGCCCCACGCCCTATGTAACGGCCTTGCCTGTAGCCCCTCTCCCTGCTCTGCAACCCCAAGCACAGTGCCGTCGAGATCGTCGACTTTGGTAGCTCCTGCTAGCTGGGCCAGCGGGTGAATGTGATAGCCATGTGCCATGGCCCCACCCCTGCATTTGTCCCCTGCAAGTGCAGCACCCTCAAGTTTGTCGACTTGCTCACAGGGAGTGTGCTTAGCCCTGCCTCACCCGTCCCCTAGCCCCACTCTGGGGGGACAGACTGAGAGACAGACTGTCCCACCTCTACCTCATCCCCACTGCCAGATCTGTGCTGCCCTGCTTTAGTGGTTACAGCAGGGGAGGCTGGGAGCCAGGATGTGGGTTTTCCCTCAGCTCAGCTCAGGGAGGGGGGTCTAGTTAGAGCAGAGAGGGGCTGGGAGCCAGGACTCCTGGGTTCTATCCCTGCTCTGGGATGTGTTTCTGGTCCTGGCCAATCTGTGCCCCCATGCGGGCTTCCTCCCTGCTCCTGTCAGGGGCTCATCACGCTGACCCTCATCTCCCCAGATCTACCAGTACATCCAGAGCCGCTTCTACCGCTCACCAGAGGTGCTGCTGGGCATGCCCTATGACCTGGCCATCGACATGTGGTCTCTGGGCTGCATCCTGGTGGAGATGCACACGGGGGAGCCTCTCTTCAGCGGCTCCAATGAGGTGAGGGATGGGGAGGGGGAGTTGCTGCTGGGGCTGTGCCCTTGGGCAGAGACCAAGGGCCACAGCCCTTCTCTGGGTGGGAGGGGGGGAAAAGGCCCTGTCGGAGGCGAGGGGAGGCCCATGGTGCATCATGGGGGCTTTTGTTTGGGTGCCTTGGGCTAAGCTCCCTGACTGGACTACATCTCCCAGGATGCACCACAGTAATGTGACTCTGATGATGCTCCTCAAACCTTCATCAGACAGGAGCATCGTGGGACATGTAGTCTAGCCAGGGAGCTCAGAGTAGGGAAACGTTTTGGCAAAATGTAAACTTTTGCTCCCGGGGAAATTTTCAGTTTTTGAAGGAACCACGTTTCCACAGAGAAATCCTCTGCGTGGAAAATTCCCGACTGGTGGCAATCAGGATGTCACCCCTTTCTGGGGTGAGAGGCTGGGCGCGGCTGCCCCAATAACGGGAGGGAGTGGGGCTGGGTGGGGGCAAGGCTGGCAAGGGCGCCCCATGACGCGTCCCTTCCTCCCTGCAGGCAGACCAGATGAACAGGATTGTGGAGGTGCTGGGGCTGCCGCCCCCACACATGCTGGAGCAGGCGCCGAAGGCCCGGAAATATTTCGACAAGCTGCCCGAGGGGGGCTGGGCCCTCAAGAAGAACAAGGAGGTCAAAAAGGTAATGGGGGCCCTTGGGGTCCTCACCCCACGCTTCTGATTCCCCACCCCCGGTCTCCCCCACAGGATCCCTGTTCTCCCCATGCACCTCTTCCCGCCATGCTGGCCCCGATGCCAAGCCCTCCCCCATGCTGCTCGGATCCCTGTGCCTCCCATGCTGCCCCCAGCCCCGGGAGCCACCCTATATCCTGCACTGGTCCCTAGCACCTGCTGCCAGGAACCCCGCTCTCCCGTGGCACCAGCTACCTGTGCATTGCCCTCCATCTGCATTTCCCCCACTTTCCCTGCGCTGACGGGGCCACGACATTGCCCCCCGACTGTTGAGATTCCCATGTCCCCACTGCTGCCCCTCACTGCCTGTCTCATTCCCCACCCTATCCCTGCCCTGCCGGGATCCCTGCGTCTCCTGCATGCTATGCCCCCCACCCCATCCCTGGTCTGCTGGGATCCCCTTGACCCCTCCCTGCCCTGCCAGGATCCCCATGTCATTCCCCCCCCCCCCCACCCCACTTGTGTCTTCTGTGCTCCCCACTGCCCTGCTGGGATCCCCACATCTTCTGCATGCCCCTCCGATCCCTGCCCTACCCCGCTGTCTGTCCCCCCCCTCGCCACACCCACACTGTATCTCCTGTAGTCCTCCCCACCCTGCCGGGATCCCGGTGCCTCCCGCCACCTGCCGGGATACCTACATCTCCACCCTGGCTGGATCCCTGCGTCTCTCCTCTCCCGCTGCCTTGCAGGACCCCTGCCTCTCTTCCCCCACCATGATCCCTGCCGGGACGCCCTGCTGAACGTGTTTCCCTTGCAGGAATACAAGGTGCCGGGCACACGGCGGCTGCACGAGGTGCTGGGGGTGGAGAGCGGGGGACCCGGGGGGCGCCGGGCGGGCGAGCAAGGCCACTCGCCCTCGGACTACCTGAAGTTCAAGGACCTGGTGCTGCGCATGCTGGACTACGAGCCGCGCAGCCGCATCACGCCCTTCTACGCCCTGCAGCACAACTTCTTCAAGAAGACCAGCGATGAGGGCACCAACACCAGCAACAGCAACTCCACCAGCCCGGCCATGGAGCACAGCCACAGCACCAGTACCACCAGCTCCGTCTCCAGCTCGGGTAAGGCCCCGATCCCCTGTCCCGTCCCCCGCACCGGTACCACCAGCTCGGGTACGGCCCCGATCCCCTGTCCCGGCCCCCGAGTCCCCCGCACCGGTACCACCAGCTCCGTCTCCAGCTCGGGTACGGCCCCGATCCCCTGTCCCGGCCCCCGAGTCCCCAGCACCGGTACCATCAGCTCCTTCTCCGGCTCGGGTACGGCCACGATCCCCTGTCCTGGCCCCCGAGTCCCCAGCACCGGTACCACCAGCTCGGGTACGGCCCCGATCCCCTGTCCCGGCCCCTGAGTCCCCCGCACCGGTACCACCAGCTCCGTCTCCAGCTCGGGTACGGCCCCGATCCCCTGTCCCGGCCCCCGAGTCCCCCGCACCGGTACCACCAGCTCCGTCTCCAGCTCGGGTACGGCCCCGATCCCCTGTCCCGGCCCCCGAGTCCCCCGCACCGGTACCACCAGCTCCGTCTCCAGCTCGGGTACGGCCCCGATCCCCTGTCCTGGCCCCCGAGTCCCCAGCACCGGTACCACCAGCTCGGGTACGGCCCCGATCCCCTGTCCCGGCCCCCGAGTCCCCCGCACCGGTACCACCAGCTCCGTCTCCGGCTCGGGTACGGCCCCGATCCCCTGTCCTGGCCCCCGAGTCCCCCGCACCGGTACCACCAGCTCCGTCTCCGGCTCGGGTACGGCCCCGATCCCCTGTCCCGGCCCCCGAGTCCCCCGCACCGGTACCATCAGCTCCTTCTCCGGCTCGGGTACGGCCCCGATCCCCTGTGCCAGCCCCCGAGTCCCCAGCACCAGTACCACCAGCTCGGGTACGGCCCCGATCCCCTGTCCCAGCCCCCGAGTCCCCAGCACCGGTACCATCAGCTCCGGCTCGGGTACGGCCCCGATCCCCTGTCCCGGCCCCCGAGTCCCCCGCACCGGTACCACCAGCTCCGGCTCGGGTACGGCCCCGATCCCCTGTCCCGGCCCCCGAGTCCCCAGCACCGGTACCACCAGCTCCGTCTCCGGCTCGGGTACGGCCCCGATCCCCTGTCCCGGCCCCCGAGTCCCCCGCACCGGTACCACCAGCTCCGTCTCCGGCTCGGGTACGGCCCCGATCCCCTGTCCCGGCCCCCGAGTCCCCAGCACCGGTACCATCAGCTCCGTCTCCGGCTCGGGTACGGCCCCGATCCCCTGTCCCGGCCCCCAAGTCCCCAGCACCGGTACCATCAGCTCCGTCTCCGGCTCGGGTACGGCCCCGATCCCCTGTCCCGGCCCCCGAGTCCCCAGCACCGGAACCACCAGCTCCGTCTCCGGCTCGGGTACGGCCCCGATCCCCTGTCCCGGCCCCCGAGTCCCCAGCACCGGTACCACCAGCTCCGTCTCCAGCTTGTGTGCAGCCCCCACGTCTGTCCTGTGTTCTCCCAGCACGAGTGTGACAGGATTCCCGGGGTGCAGACTGGACTGTGGGACCGCTGTGCCCCCTTAACTCCCTCCAGCCTGGGCTGTCTCTCACAGTGCTTTGCTAGTGACAAGCAGCAAACCCCTCCAGGCGCTGTGATCACTCAGTACAACAGCATGTGGAGCCCCACACCCAGCTAGCTTGCCTGAATGCTCCCAGAGCCACTCATGAATCACACAGAGAAAGGCACCCGCCAAATCTCCCCAGCTCCCAGTCTTGTTTCTCAGGAATATACCGTCCTGCACTGCTCAAGACGAGCAGTGCAATTTTATTAACTGGTTCACCACTTCATCAGGGGAAAGTGGCTATACACCAGCCTTTGCACACCTGAGCAGATTCACCAAACACTTCAGGCAAACTCAATGGTAAAGATAAACAGTAAAACAAGTTTATTGACTACAGAAGAGAGATTTTAAGTGATAAGTGAGAGGCAAAAAGTCAGAGTTAGTTACCAAAGAGAACAAAATAAGCACACAATCTAATCTTAAACCTATAAGACACTAGGCAGTATTTAGATCAAGCCGTTTTCTCAACCCACTGGATGTTAGTTCATAATACACAGGTTTCACCCTTGAAACCTGGGCCAGTCTCCTCTGCTGGAGTCTTCATTCTTCTGAGCATCCTTGTTGCTTGCAGTGTAGGGGGGGGCAGAAGAAAGGCCCAGCGTGGGGCCCCTGGGTTCTGTTTTATAGCCTCAGTCCCATGTGCTTGGAGCACACAAGTCCAGGCATGTCTGGGGGGCGTTGCTGAGTCACCAGGCAAGGTTGAGCAATTCCCCTGGTGTGGCCTCATGCAGGTGAGTCATTGCATCCTAGCTCCCTTGCTGGACAGTGGCTGTTAATGGTTGTGTGACACCTGCCTGCGTGTTGGTTATCCCCCAGGTATTGTCTCTGGGGAGCTTGGGCGCTTCCCAAACCCACAGCATATTTGAGTGAGAATCCTACAACACAATTCTCAGAACTTCATATGCATTCATGATAGAAGAGTGGGGTTTCAGCAAATCAGAACCTGTCCCATGATGCCTTACAAAGCATGCTTTATATGCAATATCACGATTATATACAAATGTTGAATATGGGGGCTGCAGGGTGCACCCCAGGGTGCAGAGTGTCACAGCCAGAACCATCAGCTCCGTCTCCAGCTTGGGTATGGCCCCAACTCCCTGCCCCAGCCCTGGTACGGCTCCTGACCCACCAACACTGCCAGCTTCATCTCGTGCTCTGGTACGGCCTCCACATCCTCCAGCCCCACTGTGGGGCTCAGCCCTGGCACCAGCACCGCCCCATCCTCTCCGCCCCATCCTGACTGCCTCTTTCTTCCCCCACAGGCGGTTCCAGCGGCTCTTCCAATGACAACCGCAACTACCGCTACAGCAACCGCTACTACGCCAGCACGGTCGCCGCCCACACCGACTGCGAGATGCAGAGCCCCCAGGTACGCCCCCCGCCCCACCCCGCTGCCCACACCGACTGCGAGACGCAGAGCCCCCAGGTACGCCCCCCCCCGCCACCCACACCGACTGCGAGATGCAGAGCCCCCAGGTACGCCCCCCCGCCGCCCACACCGACTGCGAGATGCAGAGCCCCCAGGTATGGTCCCCTTGCTCCCCACTGCCCACACTGACCGCGAGATGCAGAGCCCCCAGGTATGGTCCCCTTGCTCCCCACTGCCCACACTGACCATGAGTTGCAGAGCCCCCAACATTGCTGACACCCCCTGCTTTTCCCCTCCCAACCCCTTTAGCCCGTCCCCAGCCCTGCTCCCCTCACTGCTAGCATCTGTCTCTCTTTCCACAGGCTCCTCCCCAGCAGCAGCAGCCGCGCCTCTGGGCTGGAGGGGATGTCCCGGCGCCGCCCAGCGATGGCTACCCGCCGATCTTACCTCACAAGCCCACGCCCAGCCAGCCGGCGGCACCGCACTTCCATGGGGCGGGCCCGCACCCGCTCTTCCAGCCGGCCGGGCGCACCCACTACCACCGCCCGCCCGTCTCGCCCCACGGCCCCGAGTGCATGGAGCTGGGCCCGGGCCCCCGGCACCTGGACTGCGCCCCTTTTGGCTCGTCGGCGTTCCGGACTAGAGCGGCGGTGGGGGGGCGGGCGGGCGAGGGGGGGCTGCCGCTGGCCTACCCCCCCCACCTGCGCAGCCGGGCGGAGCCCGAGGACTCGGCGCCCATGCTGGGCGTGTGCGTCCCGCAGAGCACGGCAGCCAGCTCTTGATGACTCCTCAAGCCATAACGCTCTTAGGATGCGCCGCCCGGCGGGGGGCGGGCACAGTGCCCACGGATCTTCACAGCCCCGAAAGCTGGCGCTGCCCGCCAACCCCCCCTCCATCCCGGGAGCCGGCGCTGCCCGCGGCCCCCCTGCCTCGGAGCCAGTGCCGCGCCTCCTCTGGGAGCTGGCTCTGCCCCCCACAACCCCCAGGGGGTGGCAACACTCATGGCACCCTGTCCTGCCCCGGAGCCAGCACTGCCCACGTTCCTAGCCCCGCCCACCTCCGAGCCACTGCGGCCTTTGCTCTCCCATAGAGCTAGCCCCACGCCTACTACCCCCCCCCATGCCAGTGCCCCCCCTGCTGCCCCACTGCTTAGCCAGCAGAGCCAGCGCCCCCTGTGGTTGCCTGGAGCTGGCACTGCCCTTGCCCCCCCAGACTCCCCACGGTCCGGAGCTGGCACTGCCCCTACCCTGTGTCCGTGTGGTTCCTACTGTAAATGGTTCCTCGTTAACACTGGCTCCCTGGGCCGGGTGGGCGCCGGGGGGGGGGCCGCCGGCTGGACAGAGGGACCCTCTGCACTTCACGGACTGATGGCCGGGCTGCCCGCCCCACTGTCCAACTGGAATTGCTGCTAAAACTGCCCCCTGCCCCGGGCAGCAGGGCCCTAGCCAATATTTATAGACACCGGCCCCTCCCACTGTGGAGAAGGAGCGCCCTGATCCCCCTTCCCCCCATGTCCTGGGAGAGCCCCGTGGCCCTCTTGCCCTGCCCCACCCTCTTCCCCCTCCAGGATGGTGTGAGCCTCCTTCTCCTCCTCTTGCCCTGCCCTCCCCCCCCCACCCCCGCGTGTGTGGGAACACCCCTGGGGATGAGCCCCGTGGTCTGACAACCCGGCACTGGCGTGGCAGTGAGCTGGGCTGGCCGTTTGGCCCCAGCGTGGCCGTGGTGGCGCCGTGTCTGCCGGCTGCCCCCTCTCCGTGGCTCGTGCTGTACTGTTTGTCTTTAATTTATTGTACCAAAGACGGTGCGCGGCTTCCCCTGGAGAGGCCGGAGGGGCTGCCCCGTCGCGCCCTCCCGGCACGGCCCCTGCGCTCGCCGCTGGACCCGGGGCCTCTGCTTTGGAGGGGGTGGTGAATAAAATAGTGACAGCAGCTCCGCCGGCTCCCGGTCCCTCTGCTGGCGTCCTCCGCCCGCGGGCAGCCTGGAGACCTGCCTGCTGCTGCCGACATAGCTGCTGGCTCTGGGGGGGAACCGTGGGATTGCTAGACCGGGGATGGGGTGGGGGTGGGAGCAGTGGAAAGGGGAGAGGGTGACTTCCATTTATCTGCCTGGGCTGGTTAGACTGTGAGCTCCTTGGGGCAGGGACTGGCCCAGTGGGGCCCTGATCTCAGCTGGGGCAGGGCCTGTCTCTCTCTGTATCTGGGCAGCGCCCAGCACAATGGGGCCCCACTCTTAGCTGAGGCATGGACTGTCTCTCGCTGTTTGTCTGGGCAGCGCCTGGCACGACAGGGCCCTGAAGTTGGTGCCTTTTGTCTCCCTGTAACAATCCCTAATGCTAACGAGTCTGGGAGGAGAAAGGGCAGGACCGTGGAGTAGTTTGGAGACATTGCTATGGGACAGTAGAAGCCAAATGTAAAACTGTCTCCCTGTGCCAGGGGCGCCTTTGGCAGTTCCTCCCCGCCCCCCACCAAACTGTGGGCAGCTGATGGCTTGGAGACCCTGATGTCAGACAGGGCACCAACTGTCTGCGCTTGCCAATGAGCTGGGGAAGCCCTGGAGCTTGGAGCCTGCTCTCAGGGAGGATCTATTTTGCCCCAAGGGGAGTCTTGTCCCTGTGGGGCACAGTGTCCTGCCGGTGGCTGGAGTCCACACTGTGGGGCAGGGGACTCAGGCCTGCGCTGGAGACTGGAGGTGATTCATGGTGACTGGTGGATCCCAAACTGCCCCCCCATGTGGCAGCTGGACATGCATGCACATTGCCAGGGGCTTGCTCTGTGTGTGTCCTCCTGCGATGCCCATAGAGAGCAGCCACCAAGCCCCAGAGCAGGTAGGTCCTTCTGGCCCGACCCTCCTGGAGCTGGGCAAGTTCAGGTCCCCGCTCCAGCCAGCCCGGGGTGCTGGACAAGGTGTCTGACATTTGGAGCCATGGGTCCCATGTAGCTAGAAGGGGCAGAGGCCAGCCCTCGGGGCTGCTCTGAAATTGGCCAGCCAGCCAAGGTGAGTTTGGCAGGAGAAGTGGGCTTGCCTCACCTGTGGAGATCTGGGCTGGTTTGGTGAAGTGCTGCTACTGTGGTGCATCATGGGAGCTGTAGTTCATTCTTTTCTCTGTGGGCTGGATTACATCTTCCATGATGCACTGCAGTCACGCCTCTTAGTGAGTGCATTGTGGGAGATGTAGTTTGGCTGGCTTGTGCCCACTTTCTCTAATGGAATATACTCCACATTGGTAGTATATCAGACTACAACGCCCAAGATGCACTGTGGTGGCAGAGTGAGAGGGGTGCATCATGGGAAATATAGTGCAACAAAGCCCAGCTCATGGTGGGGTTTGAGGCAGCTGAACTACAAGTCCCATGATGCACTGGGATTGAGCCGGAGAGGAGAGAGGTGCATCATGAGAGTTGTAGTTTGAATGGCTAATCCCCCATTTTCCTCGTAGGGGAAGTATTTGCAGTAAATAGTCTATGGCCTATGATGCACTCCAGCCTCTCCGCAAGAGGGGAGATAACTCCAGTGGCAGAGCCAGAGGGGAGACTGGTGCATTGTGGGAGATGTAGTCCCGCTAAAGTGCCCAGCCCAGTGAGGAGAATGGGCGTGTGATGCACCTGAACCAGATGTCTTATGTGGCACCATGATGTGCCATTTCTGAATCTTTTGGGTTTTTTGTTTGGCCAAAAATGGAAGGAATTCTGTAGGGAACATGCACCCCGCCCTGCCCGTTGGGGCAGCTCTGGTGCCAGCTGCACGCAGTGGAGGCACTGCTGCAAGCTGGAGTCCCTGCTGTTTGTTCTTTGTCTGGAGAAAGGGCAGGGGTGGTGTTTCCAGACCCCACTTGTCGGGGGGGAAGCCCTGGGGGACTTGAGCTTATGACTGAGCTGCAGCCATAAGAACAGCCAGACTGGGTCAGACCAAAGGTTCAGTGAACCCAGTGTCCTGTCGTCTGACAATGGCCAGTGCTAGGTGCTCCAGAGGGAATGAACAGAACAGGGAATCATCAAGTGATCCATCCTGTCGCCCATTCCCAGCTTCTGCCAAACAGGCTAGGGACGCCATCCCTGCCCATCCTGGCTAATAGCCATTGATGGACCTATCCTCCAGGAACTTATCTAGTTCTTTTTTTAACCCTGTTATTGTGTTGGCCTTCACAATATCCTCTGGCAAAGAGTTCCACGGGTTGACAGCCAGCCGAGAGAATTGGGAGCAGATGCCATAGGCAGCTGGTTGGAGTTTGCCAGCAGCTGAAGCCTTCCTAGCCAGCAGGGAGTCGGTGTCTTCAACCTGCCGGGGGGGGGGGGGGGAAGGAGGGGGGTAGGTTTCTCTGGGGGCCAGGGGCTGCACACCAGGCTGGAACAAAGAGGCTAGGATTCTGGCAGGCCGCAACACCCCTGTTCCCAGCACCCATGTGGGGCTCCAGCCCAGCTAGCGTGGGGCAGCACCTGCCCTAGTACCCTGCAGCTGGCTGAGCCAGTAGTCACTTTGTGCTGGGGTGAGTGCAGGCCGCAGTCCCTGAGGTTGGCAGTATTTGGTTCCCAGGCAGGGATCAGGGCCCTGCCCAGCCGTTGCCTACTGCTTGGGCTCATG
Source organism: Chelonia mydas (assembly GCF_015237465.2). Classification (NCBI taxonomy): domain Eukaryota; kingdom Metazoa; phylum Chordata; order Testudines; family Cheloniidae; genus Chelonia; species Chelonia mydas. Next base: position 14,889,236 of record NC_051264.2, read on the forward strand.
GGATGCTTAGCCGGAGGCAGCAGGCATGGGTTCAGATCTATGGCTGATGGTCATCTGCCCCTTGATCACCCCGGTGCTGGAGCCCCGCCAGGCCCTGTATAACTCCTGACCCAGAGACATGCCAGAGATCTGTATAACCTCACCTGGCTCCCTGAGACATGGCAAGGCCCCTTACAAACCCCCAGCTCCCCCCACCTGCCAATGTATGTACACCAGAGGTAAACCAGGGCCCTGCATATCCCCTGTCCCCCTCCCAGACACTTCAGTCCTTGGGTAGCCTCTCTCCCCTTGCACATGCTCCAGGGCCCCATATAACCCCCATCACCCCAGAGATTCCTCATATACCCCCTGCCCCCATGAGGTACATCAGGGACCCATAAATCCTCCTTTGCTCACATGCGAAGGAGAACATTAGCAAGCAGACACAGATTTTCCCCCGTGCAGGTGAGTAACCATTGGAACAAACTCCCCAGGTCAGTGGTGGAGTCTCCAACCCTTGGCGTCTTCCAATCCAGACCGAGGGCCCTGCTGGAAGATGCTTCAATCAAACCTGCATTATGGGAGGCAATCCAGGGGTAACAAGGAGATTCTCCAGCCTGGGATACACAGGAGGGCAGACTGGATGATCAAATGGCCCCTTCTGACCTTGGAACTCCTGGATCTATGGAAGCAGTGGTGTTTCCATCCCACTGGCACACGGGAGCCAGTGGGGCATTGAATTTAAAGTGAACTGGGGATGGAGCTGAACGAAGGCTAACGTCAAGGGAACTGGGGTTGGAGCTGAGCGTTGGCCAAGATCTGTCAACTCAACATCCCCCATCCTGGCCATGTCTTGGCTCTAAACCTTCCTGATGAGGAATCTGCCAGAGCGGATGTGTGTTGAGTCTGGAATGGCTACGGAGAAGGTGGAAGTGGGGTTTCCATCGGCAAGGCAGGGGTGCTTGAGGAAGGCATCTGTGGTTGACCTGGGTTCCTCCATGGATGAGCTCGTTTCCCCCAGGTGACGGTTCCAGCACAGGCAGGGCAGTTGGGGGGGTGGTTTAATCCCCCCACCCCATCCTGGTCCTTCCCAGATGTTCCCCCCGTCCAATATTCCCTTCAGGGGAAGCCCCGAATCATAGAATATCAGGGTTGGAAGGGACCTCAGGAGGTCATCTAGTCCAACCCCCTGCTCAAAGCAGGACCAATTCCCAACTAAATTATCCCAGCCAGGGCTTTGTCAAGCCTGACCTTAAAAACTTCTAAGGAAGGAGATTCCACCACCTCCCTAGGTAACCCATTCCAGTGTTTCACCACCCTCCTAGTGAAAAAGTTTTTCCTAATATCCAACCTAAACCTCCCCCACTGCAACTTGAGACCATTACTCCTCGTTCTGTCATCTGCCCCCACTGAGAACAGTCTAGATCCATCCTCTTTGGAGCCCCCTTTCAGGTAGTTGAAAGCAGCTATCAAATCCCCCCTCGCTCTTCTCTTCCGTAGACTAAACAATCCCAGTTCCCTCAGCCTCTCCTCATAACTCGTGTTCCAGTCCCCTAATCATTTTTGTTGCCCTCTGCTGGACGTTTTCCAATTTTTCCACATCCTCCTTGTAGTGTGGGGCCCAAAACTGGACACAGTACTCCAGATAAGGCCTCACCAATGTCAAATAGAGGGGAACGATCACGGCCCTCCATCTGCTGGCAATGCCCCTTACTTAGACATCCCAAAATGCCATTGACCTTCTTGGCAACAAGGGCACACTGTTGACTCATATCCAGCTTCTCATCCACTGTAACCCCGAGGTCCTTTTCTGCACAACTGCTGCCGAGCCAATTGGTCCCTAGTCTGTAGCGGTGCATGGGATTCTTCCGTCCTAAGTGCAGGACTCTGCACTTGTCCTTGTTGAATCTCATCAGATTTCTTTTGGCCCAATCCTCTAATTTGTCTAGGTCTCTCTGTATCCTGTCCCTACCCTCCAGCATATCTACCTCTCCTCCCAGTTTAGAGTCATCTGCAAACTTGCTGAGGGTGCAATCCACACCATCCTCCCGATCATTTATGAAGATATTGAACAAAACTGGCCCCAGGACCGACCCTTGAGGCACTCCACTTGATACTGGCTGCCCACTAGACATGGAGCCATTGATCACTACCCGTTGAGCTCGACAATCTAGCCAGCTGTCTATCCACCTTATAGTCCATTCATCCAGCTCATACTTCTTTAACTTGCTGGCAAGAATACTGTGGGAGACTGTGTCAAAAGCTTTGCTAAAGTCAAGGAACAACACGTCCACTGCTTTCCCGTCATCCACAGAGCCAGTTATCTCGTCCTAGAAGGCAATTAGATTAGTCAGGCATGACTTGCCCTTGGTGAATCCATGCTGACTGTTCCTGATCACTTTCCTCTCCTCTAAGTGCTTCAGAATTGATTCCTTGAGGACCTGCTCCATGATTTTTCCAGGGATTGAGGTGAGGCTGACTGGCCTGTAGTTCCCTGGATCCTCCTTCTTCCCTTTTTTAAAGATGGGCACTACATTAGCCTTTTTCCAGTAGTCCGGGACTTCCCCCGATCGCCATGAGTTTTCAGAGATAATGGCCAATAGCTCTGCAATCACATCTGCCAACTCCTTTAGCACTCTTGGACGCAGCGCATCCGGCCCCATGGACTTGTGCTCGTCCAGCTTTTCTGAATAGTCCCAAACCACTTTTTTCTCCACAGAGAGCTGGTCACCTCCTCCCCATGCCGTGCTGCCCAGTGCAGTAGTCTGGGAGCTGACCTTGTTCGTGAGGACAGAGGCAAAAAAAGCATTGAGTACATTAGCTTTTTCCACATCCTCTGTCACTAGTTTGCCTCCCTCATTCAGTAAGGGGCCCACACTTTCCTTGACTTTCTTCTTGTTGCTAACATACCTGAAGAAACCCTTCTTGTTACTCTTAACATCTCTTGCTAGCTGCAAATCCAGGTGTGATTTGACCTTCCTGATTTCAGTCCTGCATGCCTGAGCAATATTTTTATACTCCTCCCTGGTCATTTGTCCAATCTTCCACTTCTTGTAAGCTTCTTTTTTGTGTTCAAGCTCAGCAAGGATTTCACTGTTAAGCCAAGCTGGTCGCTTGCCATATTTACTATTTTTTCTACACATCGGGATGGTTTGTCCCTGTAACCTCAATAAGGATTCTTTAAAATACAGCCAGCTCTCCTGGACTACTTTCCCCTCATGTTATTCTCCCAGGGGATCCTGCCTATCAGTTCCCTTAGGGAGTCAAAGTCTGCTTTTCTGAAGTCCAGGGTCCGTATTCTACTGCTCTCCTTTCCTCCTTGTGTCAAGATCCTGAACTCGACCATCTCATGGTCTCTGCCTCCCAGGTTCCCATCCACTTTTGCTTCCCCCACTAATTCTTCCCGGTTTGTGAGCAGCAGATCAAGAAGAGCTCTGCCCCTAGGTGGTTCCTCCAGCACTTGCACCAGGATATTGTCCCCTACACTTTCCAAAAAGTTCCTGGATTGTCTGTGCACCGCTGTATTGCTCTCCCAGCAGATAGGGTGATTGACGTCTCCCATGAGAACCAAGGCCTGCGATCTAGTAACTTCCGTGAGTTGCCGGAAGAAAGCCTCGTCCACCTCATCCCCCCGGTCCGGTGGTCTATAGCAGACTCCCACCACGACATCACCCTTGTTGCTCACGCTTCTAAACTTAACCCAGAGACACTCAGGTTTTTCTGCAGTTTCATACCGGAGCTCTGAGCAGTCATACTGCTCCCTTACATACAATGCAACTCCCCCACCTTTTCTGCCCTGCCTGTCCTTCCTGAACAGTTTATATCCATCCATGACAGTACTCCAGTCATGTGAGTTATCCCACCAAGTCTCTGTTATTCCAAATACATCATAATTCCTTGACTTTGCCAGGACTTCCAGTTCTCCCTGCTTGTTTCCCAGGCTTCTTGCATTTGTGTATAGGCAGTTGAGATAACTTGCTGTTTGTCCTGCTTTCTTAGTGTGAGGCAGGAGCCCTCCCCTCTCGCGCTCTCCTGCTCGTGCTTCCTCCTGGTATCCCACTTCCCCACTTACCTCAGGGGTAGGTTCCCCGGTGAACCTAGTTTAAAGCCCTCCTCACTAGGTTAGCCAGCCTGCTTCCGAAGATGCTGTTCCCTCTCTTTGTTAGGTGGAGCCTGTTAGAGAGCTTATTCCTTCACTCTCCCACTTCCCCGGTCCTTCTCGCATGAACAGAGAGCAACAATACCCGAAGTCCAAAGGTGCAAACAATTCGATGTTTATTGGGGTGAACTTCCAGCAAGCTTAAATCCAAGTTCCTTTTTCCTTATTTTCAAATCCCAACTTCCTTCCTGTTTGCCCCTCATTTATGTAGTAATATTCTTAGCTATACCTTAACCAATCATTCTACTGAAATTTACCTAACCAATCCTAACGTATTGTAACATGATTAGCTAACCAATTATATCCCACCACCTTAATTAATTTACACCCAGCAACATTAATTATACAGCAGACAGAAACAATCACAGAACCAGACAGAGACCATGCAAATAAACAATCACAAAGTGGGAACTATAATGACAAAACAATACAGAAGTGAGGATTTCATAACTACATCTATAAAGACATAAGGGTTTCCCAGATGTGTCTATTGATTAGTGAGTTCTTAGCAGACAGAAAAATATCAACCTAAATTTCCTTTTACATGTTCTAGGCTCTTCCCTTTCTCTGGAGGTGATAGATCGGATCACCTTCCTAACAGCCCTATATTGACTAGTTTGGGATATGAGGATGTGACCGGTCGCTTCCCAGCTTATGGCTGCCTCTGCTGCTTAGCCAAAGGCTTTGGCCTAAGAACTGGGCCTCAGACTCACAGTGAGAGAAGGCCCTTACACAGATTCTTTCTTGTATACCTCTATTACTAGCTAAATGATAAACATATACCTACATTCTTAAAGTATAGGCCTCTACAGGCAGGCCTGAATATCTATATCATAACAGAGCCTGTCTCTGCCTAGCACTCCTCCTTCTTGGAACACCATCCCATGGTCAAAGAATCCAAAGCCTTCTCTCCGACACCACCTGCGTAGCCATTCGTTGACTTCCACGATTCGACAGTCTCTACCCAGGCCTTTTCCTTCCACAGGGAGGATGGACGAGAAGACCACTTGCCCCTCAAACTCCTTTATCCTTCTTCCCAGAGCCACGTAGTCTGCAGTGATCCGCTCAAGGTCATTCTTGGCAGTATCATTGGTGCCCACGTGGAGAAGCAGGAAGGGGTAGCGATCCGAGGGCTTGATGAGTCTCGGCAGTCTCTCCGTCACATCGCGAATCTTAGCTCGTGGCAAGCAGCAGACTTCTCGGTTTTCCCGGTTGGGGCGGCAGATAGATGACTCAGTTCCCCTGAGGAGAGAGTCCCCGACCACCACCACCCGCCTCCTCTTCTTGGGAGTGGTGGTCATGGAACCCCCATCCCTAGGACAGTGCATCTCATGCCTTCCAACCAGCGGAGTCTCCTTCTGCTCCCTTCCCTCAGCTGTATCATCTAATCCACTCTCCGCCTTAGTACCTGTGGAGAGAACATGGAAACGGTTACTTACCTGTATCTGCGCTGCTGGTACATGGACGCTCCCCTTTCTTCTTCTGGAGGTCACGTGCTGCCAAATTTCTTCACCTTCCTCCTGTCCCCGCTGCGCAGCCTGCTCTGAATCTTCAGAACATTGTGCCCATAGAAGCATGTCCTGATGTCTGTCCAGGAAATCTTCAGTTTCTCTTATGCAACGCAGGGTCGATACCTGTTGCTCCAGACCCTGAACTTTCTCTTCCAATATGGAGACCAGCTTGCACTTTGTACAGACAAAGTCGCTGCTGTCCTGTGGAAGAAAGACAAACATGGCACATCCAGTGCAGGTCACAACAGCTGAACACTCCCCATCCATATTACCTTCCTTCTACGACCTTCCTCAGGAGTTGTAGTAACTACTCAGAAAAGGCGGCAAGATGTAAGCGTCAGTGGGCTCTCCCTCTGTTAGCCTCTCTGCTGTTCGCTGCTCAGCTGGTTCGCAGCTGACTGGCTTTTTATAACAGTCAGGCCCACTCAAGGCTCACCTGGAACAAAGCACTCCAAAGTCACACTTTTCAAACAAACAACCAATCAAGCACACGGTCAAACTGTCCCCACAACAGACACTCCGATACTCACCAACACAGCCTCCCTAATGCAGCCCTTAGCGTACCTCCTCCCAGACAGATCCCAGGCAAACTCCCTCTGTTAGCCTCTCTGCTGTTCGCCGCTCACAGAGATGTCCAGTTGCATTGGGAGGAATCAGTCCCGCATGATGCAAATCTCCAGGATTCAGTAGGGGATTGCTGATTGAACCCTGCCGTAAAGCCCCCATGTAGATTCCAATCACCTCCACCCTGCTCCCAGCCTGCACTGGGTGAAGTTTGTTTCACTCCCATTGTACAGTGATATTAGCTTATCTGCGTCACAACATGCATTGCAATGACTTTGTCCTGCTCCCATCATGCATTGTGATTAGCGTATTCAGCTCCCTTAATGCATTGTAATTAGTTTCTCCTGCTCCCCTCATGCACTTCAGTCCTGATTCTCACAGGGATTAAGAAACTCGTCCCTGTCCCACAGGTGGAGCTAAACCCTGCCTGACTCTAGGCAGATTCTCATCCCTTGGGCTCTGCCCCTGGTTGGGGTTTGTCTGGGCTTCTCTCCCTGCAGCCCTGAGGGAGGTGCCCCCCATGGGTGGGTGCCATAGAGGATGCTCTAGGTACCCAGGGCTGGTGTGGGTACCTAGCAGAGATGGGGAAGGATTGGGGCTACCCCATGGCTGAGTCTCCTGGGAAAGCCCAAGTATGACAGCAGGCAACCCCTGGTCTAGGGACGGGGCCCCATGGGCTTGGGCATGAGTTGGCAGGGTGTATGTGTGTGCGCGTGTGTCTTGGTTTGCAAGGAGGGGATGCAGGAGTCAGATGGATGCCTCCACTTTATTTCCATGCCATTCCTCCCCCGTGGCGCCCCCTAGGGGCCGGGTAAATAGACTGTTTTCCTGTGGGAATCCAGACGCCGCCGCCGCACGGTGACCATAACGGGGATGGCTTCCTTTGCACGAGGCACCGTGGCAAACTGCAACGGAGAGGAGATGGGTCAGGGGGGAGGGCACCCTGAGGGGCTGAGCCTGGGCACCCAGCTCCCCTCAGGGCACCCAGCCCCCCCCCATCTCCTCTTTGCACCCGGCTCCCCCATACACCCAACCCCCGCATCTCATTGCACTCGGCACTCATTGCACCCATTCACCTAACCCTGCCATTGTACTGAACTCCCCATGCACCCAGTCCCCCCATCTCTTCACTGCACCTGGTTCTCCACATGCACCCAGCCCTACGTCCCTCCAATGCACCCAGCCCCTATCCCTCCATTGCACCTAACACCTCCATTGCACCCAACTCCCCATGCATCGAGACTCCGATCCCTCCAGTGCACCCAGTCCCAATGCTCCCAGCCTCCCCGCTCCCTGCACACCCAGCCCCCCCGTGCACCCAACCTCCAGTCCTGATGCCCCCCTACCCCCACTCACTGTGTAGGGGGGGCTCCAGGGCCCAGGCCCCGCCGCGTTGAGGGCCCGCACGCGGATTCGATACTGGGTCCCAGGGCTCAGGTTCTGCAGCCGCTCGGGTGCCTGGGCACAGAACCACTGGCTGCGGGTCCCGCTGGGCTCCTGCAGACGCAGCTCGTAGAGTGACACCCAGTCACTCCCGCGTCTGGTGACCCACCACAGCTGGGGGCAGAGGGCGGAGATGAGAACTAGGCACAGAGACCCCCTAATCCAGCCCCCCTGACTGGGCACAGACCAGAGACCCCTGATCCCAGCCCCCCCTCGACCAGGCACAGACAGAGACCCCTGGCCCCAGCCCCCCACAACCAGGAACAGACCAGAGACCCCCAACTTCAGCCCCCCCCCAACTGGGCACAGACCAGAGACCCTTGACCGCAGCCTCCCCTGACTGGGCAGACCAGAGACCCCCCAACCTCAGCCCCAGCAACTGGGCACAGACCAGAGACCCCCGATCCAAGTTCCCCCCCACTGGGCACAGACCAGTGACCCCTGATCACAGCCTCCCTTACTGTGCAGACCAGAGACTCCCAACCCAAACTCTGTTCAGCAAAGGTTTGATCAAACTTGTGTCCAAGCACCCAGCCCAAGTGATTTACACCAGGAACACGAAGGGTGGAGATGCACCTGCTGGTGGATGCTTAAAAACGTTTTCCAGTCACCTCTGCAATATTTCTTATGTAAATGTATACAATAAAATTGTTGAATTAAAAACAAAAACAAAAAACCCAGGCTCCCTGACCAGGCATGGACCAGAGACCCCTGACCCTAACCCCCCCGGATGGGGCACAGACCATAGACCCCTTTAAAGCCAGAGCCCACCAAGCCCAGTGCCCCCTTTGAGCTCAGGGCTCCCAATCCCTGGAACCCCTTTGACCCCCCAGCACCCCTAATTCCAGCAGCCCCTTGGTCCCAGCACCCCCCAATCCCAGCCCCCCTGCTGCCCCTCCCAGCCCCCCCACCTGTGCGGTGGCAGCGCCGGCGACATGCTGGCAGAGGACGGGCGCCCGTGGGGGCTCCATGCAGATGGGTGACTCGGCCCCGCTGTCAGAGGTGTCACCTTCGCTGCCCTCCGGGCCCAGGGGGGCAGGAGGGGGGCACCGGCAGGGGCGGCTGCCCCGTGGCTTGGCCTCCCGGCTCCCCCCCAACTCCCGGCGGGCCAGCAGCTCCTCCAGGCTGCAGTGCAGGCTGCTGGCCCCCACTGGCCCAGCCCTGGCCCCCCAGGCTCTGCCCCCCAGCGTGCTGGAGCTGGCGCTGTCCGTGTCCCAGGGCAGAGAGGGGTCCTCGGTGGGATCCATGAGGCTGGGGGGAGCAAGGTCACAGTCAGGGCCCCCCCAGATCAACGGGGACCCCAGTGCCACTCCCACCCTCAGCCCCTTCTCACTGACCGAGACTGCCCCCCCAGTGCCAGCTGTGACCCAAAACCCCTACCCCCCAGACCTCCCAGCCATGTCCCAAATCCTGACCCCCTCCACAACCCTAACTGTAACAGCCTATACTGACCCCACACAACCCCACCCCAGCTTCCCCCCTCCAATACCCCAGCCCTCCACCCATGTCCCTCACCTGTGACCCCAAATCCTGAGCCCTCTGAATCCTCCACCAACCCCCCTTCCCAAACCTAAGGCCCCCATTGACCCCCAACCCCCACCAACCTCAACTGTGATCCCAAATACACCCCAACCCCCAACACCTGATGCCACCCCACACCTGCCCCACTCCCATGCTACCGTGAGCCCTCCCATTCAGCACCACCGTGACACCAGTGACCCCTTATGCCGACTCAGGCCCTGCCATCCCTCACTGCTCAACCCCTCTGATCTCATATCTGCCCCACCCCAACCTGACTGGAACGACCCCAACCCCTGTCGACCCCTAACCGCCCCCCAGGAAGGGACCCTGGCCAGCCCAGCTCTGTCACCACTGCAAGGGGGCAGTCAGTGTCAGCTACAATCGCAGCAGGGCAGGATCCAGTGGGGTGTGGGGAGAGGGGAGTTTCTGCAGCTGAGGGCAGGGCCAGGCGGGTGCTGTTTTAGCCCCATTGTGACTCTTGTTGGCCTGGCCCCACTGTGACCTGCTGGGTGACCCTGGGCGAATCACCATCCCATTTGGGGCCTCAGTTTACCCACCACCATACCGTGTCTATTCAGACAAGCTGTGGGGCAGGGCAGCACCTGGTTCAACAGGGCCCTGATCTCAGCTGGGGCCGGGCCTGTCTCTGGCTGTGTCTGGGCAGCGCCTGGCGCAACAGGGCCCTGATCTCAGCTGGGACAGGGCCTGTCCCCTCATGGTGTTTCTGGACAGCAGCTGGCAGAATGGGGCCCTGATCTGAGCTGGGGTCTCCCGGCACTGCCCTAACCACGTAAGAGCAGCAGTAATGATGGGTGCAGAGCAAATCTGTCAAATGCAGCCCAAGTGTAACCCGCGCAGTGAGGCCTGCCTGAGTCTGCAGAAAGCCTCCCCTCCTCCCACCCCAGACTTTCCCACAATCCCCTAGGGCTCCTGTCCATAGCTCCGGGAATAAACCCATTTGGTTTTCATTCCTCAGGGTCTAGGGCCCCCATGTGGCCCCCTACGTGCTCCATTCCCTTGTTCCCAAAAGACAGAAATGTTCCAGCTGATGTAGAGGCCAAGTTTGCCTTAAATTCGCCTGCCTCTTCCCCCCCACCCCGAAATAAGACAGAAAGTCACCCCAGGGAAGACGTCGCAGAAACACCTCCCAAAGCTGCAGCCCCCACCAAGGGTGCACCTCGATCCCAACCCACAGCCCCCCATTTCAGACCAGGAGCCTCAGCCCCCAAAGCCGCAGTCTCCCCCAGTGATGCACCTCAATCCCGACCCGCAGCCCCCCATTTCAGACCACGAGCCTCAGCCCCCAAAGCCGCAGCCTCCCCCCGTGATGCACCTCAATCCCGACCCGCAGCCCCCCATTTCAGACCACGAGCCTCAGCCCCCAAAGCCGCAGTCTCCCCCCGTGATGCACCTCAATCCCGACCCGCAGCCTCCTGGTCCCATTTCTGATGATGGTTGAGTGTGGAGCTTTTTAAGGCACTTTTCTCATTGGGGCTGTGTGGTAGGGCCCTGGCCTGCTGGTCCCTGGCTCCCCAGAGAGCTGTGTTCGAATCCTACTTCCATCTGCTCTGAGCTTTGTTTTCCTGAATCAGGTTCCTCCCAGGCACTGCACACAAACCTCCAATGGCTCAGCCCAGTGCAGGTTTCTAACTAAGGCCTGTCAGGGCCCAGGGCTGGGGAATTGCCAGGTGTTAGGGGGCTTATTCCTTCACCCACTTACTTCCCCGGTCCTTCTCGCATGAACAGAGAGCAACAATACCCAAAGTCCAAAGGTGCAAACAATTCAACGTTTATTGGGGTGAACTTCCAGCAAGCATGATTCCAGTTTCCTTCCTTAGTATCCCCCTTCCCAGCTCTGACATCACAGAGCCTTACACCTGTGTCCCTGTTCCCATTCCTGCCCTTAGCCAAACATGATTCCAATTTCCTTACCCCCATTCCCTGTTCCCATTTCTTCCCACCCCCACTTCCTGACTGACTGCAGACTATATAGTAAAACTTGAGTTCTGCTTAGCTATACCTTAACCAATCATTTTCCTGAAATTTAACTAACCAATCCTAACATATTGTAACATGATTATGTAACCAATTATATCCCACCACCTTAATTAGTTTACACCCCGCAAAATTAATTATACAGCAGACAGAAACAATCACAGAACCAGACGGAGTTTATACAGACAAAGAATAGCAAAGTGGGAACTATAATGACAAAACAATACAGAAGCGAGGATTTCACATCCCAGCTGTCGATAAATGAGTTCTTGCCAGACAGGATGCTATCAAACTAAGTTTCCTTTTACATTTTCTAGGCACTTCCCTTCCTCTGGAGGTGATAGGCACTATCAGGACAGAATTGTATTCCTGACAGCCCCATAGCACCTTCTTTCAATGGGACTAGTTTGGGATGTGAGGAGGTGACCAGGCGCTTCCCAGCTTATGGCTGCCTTTGCTGCTTAGCCAAAGGCCTTAGCCTAAGAACAGGGCCTCAGACTGTCACAGTGAGAAAAGGCCCTATACAGGCAGACAGTGATTTTGATTCTTTCTTTTATACCTCTAGAACTAGCCAAGTGATAAGAATACACCTCAATTCTTAGAGTACAGGCCTTTACCGACAGGCCTGAATATCTATATCCTAACACCAGGTAGCTGGTGATTGGACAGTAAATGACGATGACGGGCCCCAGTCTGATTTCACCCCCCTCCGCCCCCTGCAATGCCTAGATTGCCTCCTCTGCAGTGTAGACAGCACCAGCGCCTCCCACTGCCGGGCCTGCCACCGTCTCGGTGCCCGAGGAACCGGCTAGTCTGTGGAAGGGCAGAGTCAGGGAAGGGAAAAGCTGATGGAATTCTGGGCGGTTCACCAGCGCTCGGGGAGATGAGGGGTGTGTCGGGGGATGGATGGAGGGTGGACAAATCCAGGGTGTGTCTGGGGATGGACAAATAGAGGGGATGGGGTGTATTATGGGAATAGATAGAAGTGTGTGCACCAAGATAGATCGATAAGGGGTGTATTATGGAGATAGATAGAGGGGGCATACGGGGATAGATAGATAGAGGGGGCGTACGGGGATAGCTAGATAGAGGGGGTGTATGGGGATAGATAGTGGGGGCATACGGGGATAGATAGATAGAGGGGGCGTACGGGGATAGATAGATAGAGGGGGTGTATGCGGATAGATAGATAGAGGGGGCGTACGGGGATAGATAGATAGAGGGGGCGTACAGGGATAGCTAGATAGAGGGGGTGTATGGGGATAGATAGATAGTGGGGGCATACGGGGATAGATAGATAGAGGGGGCATACGGGGATAGATAGATAGAGGGGGTGTATGAGGATAGATAGATAAAGTGGGCGTATGGGGATAGATAGAGGGGGTATATGGGGATAGATAGAGGGGATGAATTATGGAGATAGATAGTTGAGGGGTGTATAATGGGGATACCTAGCTAGCTAGATGCAGTATGTGTATGGAGAGAGACAGCCAGACACCTAGCCAGCTGGGATGGGTGGGGGTCTGTATGCGAATGGGGCTGGTCGGTCTATATGTGCTGATAGGTCTGTACCACCTGTCAGGGGTGGGGAGAGGCAGCCAAGGTGGGGCTGGGTGGGAGAGGGCTGGGAGCCAGTTTAGGGGTCAGTGCCGATAAGATGGGCTCTTCCTTGAACTCACTGAAGTAAGCAGCTGCGTTGCTCTAGGTCTGCTATGGGTCTGGCTGGTGGATGAGAATTTAAGGCCAGAGGCGATTTGGACTCAGCGGTGAGGCCGCACCCAACCCTGACACAATACAAGAACTGGGCCTGCCCCAGAAACACCCCAGGGCCCTGCCCCTCCATGCCAGGTGCACCAGGGGTGGGCAGGCAGGCTCAGCCAGGCAGGATCCACGTGTGAACAGGCTTAGTGTGGGGGGATCCAGGTGTGGGTTGAGAGGCCTCTGTGTGGGGCAATCTGGGTGCGGGTGGCTTAGTGGGGGATCCAGGTGTGTGGGGAGAGGATCTGGATGCAAAAGGGCTTGTCGTGGGACTCTGCAGGGGGGTCCAGGCGCAGGTGGCTGGGGCTCAGCAGGGAGGGATCTGGGTGTGGGGGGCTCAGTGGAAGGTCCAGATGCTGGGGGAGTGGAGCTCAGTGGGGTAGGGATCCAGGTGCAGCTGGTTGGGGCTCAGTGGGGTGTGGATCTGGGTGTGGGTGGCTCATTTGGGTGGTCCAGGAGCAGGGGGAATGGGGCTCATCAGGGGGGATTCTGGGTGTGTTTGCAGGGGGTGAGGCTCAGTGGGCAGGTCTGGGTGTGATGGGGTTTGGATGCATGGGGGATTGGGCAGATGGGGGAACAGCTCTCTGTACAGTGATCCCTCCCCCTGCAGTTGAGGAGCAATGGGCGGGCAGTTCACAGAGCTTCCTACAGCTGGGGGAGAAATCTGGGGGTGAGTCTGTTATGGCCCTGGATGCTGGTGCAGGGGAAGAGGAAGTCCCCTCCCCAGCCCAGCCAGGACTAGCAGCTGAGTCTGGCGCAGGGTAGGAGCCACCAGCCGGGTCTTCCCCAGTCCTGCTCCCTGCCCCACAGTGACTTACCTCTCTGCTGGCTGCCCTGGGCACCCCAAACTTCTGGGGAGTGTCGTATGACCGCTCTTGTGGCTTCCCTTTGCTTCCCCCTTCAGAAAGTCATTTTTCTGCAGGGAAGCAAAGAAATCTGTGGGGGACATAAATTATGCGCATGCACAGTGGTGCAGAATTCCCCCAGGAGTAATATCTGGTGTGTGAGCTAGAGCGGAGCTTTTAGAAAGAGATGCCCAATCTCAATGGAAAGTCAGAGTAATGGAGCTTCCACCTCATTCCTATGCTAAGAGATCTATCAGTTAGCCATTTTCAAATCGATTTCCCCTAACAGGGTCCCCTAGTCTGTGACTGGAGTTTGCAGACCGTGCTGTAATACGTAATAAGCTTGCTATTCATTTTGCACCAGAGGCTCAGTTGTAAACTGGCATTTGCCACTGCAACTGGGTGAAAATTATCAGATCAAATTTTTTTTTCTCACCAAAATCTTGCAGATTTGGGTCGATCAAAATATTTTCAGAATTTGAGTTGAATTCACCAAATTGTGTCGGTCGGAAAAAAAAAACACAGAAAAAAATCAAAATGTTTCATTTTGTCATTTCCTACATTTTGGAACATTTTGAGGGTTTCTTTTTGTTTCGAATTTTACTGCAATTTTAATTAGAAGACCTGAAAATGAAACAAAATACTGAGAAATGTGAAAAGAATTCATTTTGTGTCGACCGGAATATATTTTTCTTCTTCTGGTTCAGCTATCCAATGGAAAAAGCGGTTATTCCCATAGCTGTGTGTGACATCAGATATTTTACAGAAATCGGTTACAGGTTCAGGTAACTGGGGATTTATCGACAAAATGATTATTCATCGAAAGTGCTGAATTGTTTAAAATGCAACTTTGTAAACAGGGCGGTTCTCATCAGGGCAGTCCTTAGGATTTATGGTGCCCTAGATGGGATTATCAAACTGGTGCCCCTATGCCTGACTTGCTCTTAGCAACACAAACATAAGCTTACAGTATGGGAAAACTTGCCACATGCACTTAATTAAAAACAGTTTAACATAATTAAGCGCACTGAAATGCTGATGGACTAGCACTAAAGAAGTAGCACTATAGAAAAAATTCTGATTTATTGACAGAATGATGCAAATAATATAATTTTTTAAATTTGTCAACATTTTATTGGAAATTTCTATGAAGAGGTATTGAAACAAGGATTTGTTTTTAATTAAAAGCGATCTTTCTGGCTTTTTTGGCTGCAAAATCAGTAATAATGTCATCGAATGACAAAGACAAAGTGATGTCTTGTTCGATTGCAAGAATAGCAAGACCAGTCAAGTGTTCCTGACTCATTGTAGAACGGAGACAGTTTTTAATGAGCTTTAGTTTTGAGAAACTCCGTTCTCCTGATGCTACTGTTACAGGAATTGTCAGTAGAATACAAGTGGCAATGTACACATTAGGATATATGTCAACAAGTTTGCTGGTATGAATAAACTACAATGTCCATCACTGATTTTGCATGTGGCAACATTGATGACAATGTACTCAATTCTTCGTACAGTTCAAGTCCATTTAAATCAAAACTATCACCATGCTTCAGGAAGCTCTCTAGGTTCTTGCACTTAGGAAAATAAGAGCAGCAAATGACTATTTCATTGAACTTAGTTATGCCCTACAAAAATCCAGACTGTTCATGGTGTGCTCGTAAGGTATTAAACCTTCCATCAGTGGCAGATATTGCTTTATCCATCACAACATTAAAAAATTCAACCTCAAATTTCTTTTCTGGATCGTCTATGGGCTCATCTGCACCTTCATATTCCGCTTACTGTTTTTTCCTTGACACTCGGGTCATGTTCGGACATAGAAATATTGGTTCTATACCGAGTGCCTGTGCAAGCTCCCTTGCTGTAACCTGTGCTTCTTTGAATCCATTTTCTCTGTATTTCACTAAAAAGTCTCGTGTGTTGTTTAGTAAGGTAAGTGTTGAATCAAGCTGCATCATTGGACTCTGCGTTATTTTGCTTACACTTGAGATTTTAACAAGAATGTCATACCAGATTACGACAGATGTTAGAAACTTGAAGCTGGATATTTCAGAGGTCAATGACTGTGCTTCACTTTTAGCTTTCGGATCTCTGGCTTCTTCCGAAATAGCAACCAGTGCTTCGTACACTTCCTCAGATTGATATCTCAACGTTTTTGCACTTTCTGCTCTGCTTTCCCAGCGTGTCTCAGATACAGGCTTAAAGGTAATACCATTGACATGTGCTTTGAATATTTGCCATCGTTGAGTGGAAGCTGAAAAGAGCACGTAAATGAGTTGCAGCAAACCAAAAAAAAGAAATAGCTTCTACAAAAGACTTGGCCATATCACATAAAATCAAATTAAGGCTGTGGCGTGCACACGGAACAAAAAAAGCTCGTGGATTTTCTGCCAGCAATCTAGCTTGCACGCCAGAAATACATCCTCTCATATTGGCACCATTATCATAGCCTTGTCCTCTAATGTTCATTACGGACAATCCCATTCGTTTTAGTTCATCAAGGAGAGCTTGAAGAAGTCCAAAACCTGTAGTGTCCTCTACTTCTAAAAATGTGATAAATGATTCCTTAACTGTAATCTGTGCTGAATCACTAATGTCGACAAATCTCACTACTAACAACATCTGTCCTTGATGACTTATGGATTGCACCCTCAGCAAGTTTGCGGATGACACTAAACTGGGAGGAGTGGTAGATGCGCTGGAGGGTAGGGATAGGATACAGAGGGACCTGGACAAGTTGGAGGATTGGGCCAAAAGAAATCTGATGAGGTTCAACAAGGACAAGGGCAGAGTCCTGCACTTAGGACGGAAGAATCCAATGCACCACTACAGACTAGGGACCGAATGGCTCGGCAGCAGTTCTGCAGAGAAGGACCTAGGGGTGACAGTGGATGAGAAGCTGGATTTGAGCCAACAGTGTGCCCTTGTTGCCAAGAAGGCCAATGGCATTGGGGCCTTGCCAGCAGATTGAGGGACGTGATCGTTCCCCTCTATTCGACATTGGTGAGGCCTCATCTGGAGTACTGTGTCCAGTTTTGGGCCCCACACTACAAGAAGGATGTGGAGAAATTGCAGAGAGTCCAGCGAAGGGCAACAAAAATGATTAGGGGTCTGGAACACATGACTTATGAGGAGAGGCTGAGGGAACTGGGATTGTTTAGTCTACGGAAGAGAAGAATGAGGGGGGATTTGATAGCTGCTTTTAACTTCCTGAAAGGTGGATCCAAAGAGGATGGATCTAGACTATTCTCAGTGATAGCAGATGACAGGACAAGGAGTAATGGTCTCAAGTTGCAGTGGGAGAGATTTAGGTTGGATATTAGGAAAAACTTTTTCACTAGGAGGGTGGTGAAATACTGGAATGCATTACCTAGGGAGGTGGTGGAATCCCCTTCCTTAGAAGTTTTTAAGGTCAAGCTTGACAAAGCCCTGGCTGGGATGATTTAGTTGGGATTGGTCCTGCTCTGGGCAGGGGGTTGGACTAGATGACCTCCAGAGGTCCCTTCCAACTCTGATATTCTATGATTCTATGATTCTATGTCCGGAGTGTAATCTAGAATTATGGCAAAATATTTTGCCGAAGTAACCAGTGAAACAATTTTGTCTCTCGCTTTATCACTCATTAGCACGATCAGTTCATTTTGAACTCTTGGTCCCAAATAGTGGTCATGTATTTCATTTTCAGTTACTCTTCGGAGATGTTCACTCATCACCGTGTCAAATTTTCCCAGCAGTTGTACAAGGCCCAAAAAATTGCCATTTTTGGGCTGGAATAGTTTCTCAATGCTTCCTCTAAAACCAAGATTGTTTGTTGATAGATACTCAACAATAGATAATAGATGTTCAAGAATACGACACCAATGCTTCTTCTCTGACTACAGCAATCTTTGATTTGGGGCATCAAGAGTGGTCTGAGTTTTCAACCTTACACTCAGCTCACACCATTTGTGCATACTTTCAATGTGGTGTTGTGCCTTTTCATGTTGCGGTAGTATGTGACTAAGATTTTTCCAATCATTAATACCTATGGTTGTGATCTTAAAATTGCAACTATTGAAAAGCTTGCATGGGAAACAAAATAGAGCATCCTTGTGTTTAGAGTACACAAGCCACCGTCTGTTAACAATTTCACCATTCGAAAGTCTTTTGTAGTAATTGTTTTCTGTGAATTTCCTACCTCTAATGTCTTTATGATATTCAAGAACTTTTATTCTCCTAGGGCCTTGCTCAAGTATAATGGCACGGAATTTGTTGTTTAAAGATTGCGGCCATGCGCCAATGTCATCTATATCCCATGCTAGTACAGTTTCAGCTGTTGTAATTTCTTGTTTTGTGTCTGCATCTGTTCAAATGATTGTTCTGTGTGTTGTTGCGTTTCTTGAGCTGCGTCTGCATAAAAATTTTCTTCGGCAGTTACTTGATGATCTCGATCAACGTCGTTGTTTTCATGATGTACAAACTTAAGTATAGAACCCTTCTCTGCTTGTGCAGCTAATCCTCTTTCATCTTTCCGTTTTCTTTTGTGAGACCCGGAAAGTTGTTTTCGATACGGCATAACTTATAAGGGTGTTTTTAAAAGAAATAATTGTTTAAATTATTGTCAGATTATCAGAAATATTATTTAAAATAACGACTATAGGATGGTCATGAGTCTGTGACCTTGAGCTAGTGTGCAGAGACCTCGCAGGGCGCTCCGCCATGACTGAGCGGTAGTAGAGCTGGAAACCCATGTCATTTTTACAAAGCCACTTTTTAGTTTTACATGTAGAGAGGGCATCAGTCTTAATGTTAGTTACAACCCTCTGTCCACCTTACACTGTAACTAGATCAATGGCACTACCCAGGTTAATACGCTGGGTTTCCAAGCAGCGGGAAAATAGAACCCTAGTTTTACTCCTAGGTAAAGCACAAAGTGACCAAAATGAAGTCAGCACAGAACCATCTCATCTAGGTGAAGGAAGCACAGAAATGTTTCAGGAGTCCTATTGCGCCTTGTCTTTGTTTGGAAAGACATTAGCAATGGCACCACATTTTGGGCCCGGCCAGAAAGACATGATCCATCACCGCCTCTAAAGTTCCATCAAAACCGGACATTTTCACAGCTCTAGCATGGTCTGCTGCACAGATTCTTCGCAAGGACGTGTCCCTGGCCTTTTTAACTCATCTTAACCGTGTATTTACTTTGTTTTGGACAAAAAAGTTGGACAAAACATTGTGAAAACATAAGACATTGGCTGCCCAACCTCTGGGCTGGCAAAAGCTATCCTGACTCACTGGGAAAAAAAGCAAGAGAATCTTGGTACAACATATGGTCACTCTATACACGAGTAAGGAGACGAGCATATTACACTTGTTGGAGGAGGGCTCTATTTAGCAGTAACAGGGCTATAGGAGAGCCAGTCAACATGCCAGTCTACGCAGAAGAATAAATGGACACAAATCTGACATCAGGAATCATAACATTCAAAAACCGGTAGGAGAACACTTCAACCTCTCTGGCCACTCAGTAATAGATTTAAAGGTGTCAATTTTGCAATAGAAAAGCTTCAAAAACAGACTCCAACGAGAAACTGCTGAGCTTGAATTAATATGCAAACTGGATACCATTAACTTGGGTTTGAATAGAGACTGGGAGTGGCTGGGTCATTCCACATATTGAATCTATTTCCTTAAGTTAAGTATCCTCACACCTTCTTATCAACTGTCTAAATGGGCCATCTTGATTCTTGATTGGCCATCTTGATTGGCCATCTTGATTATCACTACAAAAGTTTTTTTCTCTCCTGCCGAGAATAACTCCTCTTAACTAATTAGCCTCTCACAGTTTGTATGGTAACTTCCAACTTATCTGCATGTGTATATATATATATATGTTCCATTCTATGCATCCGACGAAGTGGGCTGTAGCTCACGAAAGCTTATGCTCTCATAAATTTCTTAGTCTCTAAGGTGCCACAAGTCCTCCTGTTCTTCCTTCAACATTTTTTGTTTCTCTGATGAAAACTGGCCCACCCCATACCCCAAACCAAACTTGTCACAAATAATTGTCAACAACTTATTTTTCTGTTTTTGGCTACGATATTGATTTAAAACAAAATATTGAAATTGGATTCAGGATTGTTAGCAAGCCTTTCTGGCAAACCAAGTTGTTAAATGACAATCCAAATGGCAACACAGTCCTGCTTTCATGCTTGGCTCACTCACCCCCACAGCCTGCTGGTTCAACAGCTGCAGTAGAGGAGGACATAGGTGGAAAACTGCAGGACCCCAAAATCCACCTCTTGGGGTGCAGAGTGGCAGCAGCAGCAGCAACCCTTAGGTCCAATCACACGCCAATGGGCACCACCGCCAGCTCAATGGACCATGGTGAAGTTAGCACACCCACGGAGCCACCGCAGCTCATCCTGCCCTGCGCAGCTCCCCCCGATGAGATGGATCGCTGCCAGCCCGGGGGAGAGACGCGCTCCCCAGCTAGGGTGACCAGATGTCCTGATTTTATAGGGCCAGTCCCGATATTTGGGGCTTTGTCTTATATAGGCACCAATTACCCCCACCAGACAGCAAGTGTGAAAAATCAGGATGGGGGTGGAGGGTAATAGGAGCCTATATAAGAAAAAGACCCCAAAGTGGAACTGTCCCTATAAAAGTGGGACATCTGGTCACCCCACCCCAACCCCCTGTCCTGGTTTTCACAGATGCTGTCTGGTCACACTCTCCCCAGCCCAGCCAGCTGTGTGTGATAATTCCAATTTCCCTCTTCCCCTTGCACCTCACCCAACCCAGCCCTGCTGGAGGGAAGACGGGAGAGAGGGGTGCTCCATGGGGGAGGGTGGAGGGGAAAAGCGGGGGTGTGCCGTGGGGGCGGGGGAGAAGAATGGACATTATGGGGGGGCAACAAAGGATACTGACAGAGCCGCCGAGCCTGCCTCACCTCAGGCCGGGGGAGAGAGTCACACTCACAGGTGAGGTCCTTCCCCCAGCCCTATCCCCTCCCCTTCCCAGAGACCCCAGCAGCCAGTCCCCACCCTCAGACTGTGCGGCATTCGGCTCTCTCTAGGACCCAGCAGTCCTGCTCTTACAGGCTCCAGCTGCTTCCCCTCTGTCTGGACTCCCGAGCCTAAGGCTAAGGGGGGCCCTGGTCCCCATGAATCTTCCAATTTGAAAAAAAATATTTTTAGCGGGGTGGGAAGTTGTGCTATTATCAAAATGTTTCATTTTGACATTTTAAAAATGAAACAAAGTCTGTTTTTTCTGGCTTGTGCTGACTCTTTCGATGGCGCTTTAAGAACATGGGAACATAAGAACGGCCAGACTGGGTCAGACCAAAGGTCCATCTAGCCCAGCGTCCTGTCGTCCGACCGTGGCCGGTGCCAGGCGCCCCAGAGGGAGTGAACAGAACAGGTCACCATCAAGAGATCCATCCCATCGCCCATTCCCAGCTTCTGGCAAACAGGCCAGGGACACCATCCCTGCCCATCCTGGCTAATAGCCATTGGTGGACCTGTCCTCCAGGAACTGATCTAGTTCTTAAGTTCTTAAGCAAATTAGCCTGGTAAAAAAGTTAAAGAACAGAGAGCCCCAGAGTGAAACAAACCCTTTTGAAATGATCCAAACAGACCGTGTCTGTGGGCCCAAGCCGCAAACAATGTTGGGTTTTCTCGGCTGGTGAAAATTTTCGAGATTTTGACTTTTTAATCCCATTTTGGGATAAACAGCGCAGCTCCGCAATGGTCCACTAGGTGGCAGCACTTGACTGTCTGATGGCGTGGGGGTGAAACAAAGTGGCTTTATGCAAGCGCGCCGCAACCGTTCCCCAGTGTAACCCCCTTGAGATGGGGCGGGGCCGTCACCCCCATTTTACAGAGTGGGTCTGAGCCTGGAGATTTAGGCCTGGGGTACTAAGAGTTGCCTAGGGGAATTAGACACCATGGCGTGAAATCCTGGTTCTCCTTGACAAATCTAGTGACTTCAGTAGGGTCAGGCTGTCGCCCCATGATATGTGGCTCATAAATCCTTCGGCTGCTTTGGAAAACCCAGCCCTGTGCTGGACATGGCCCTGACACAGCGAGAGACAGGCCCTGCCCCAGCTGAGATCCGGGCCCCGTCGTGCCAGGTGCTGCCCAGACCCGGCGAGAGACAGGCCCTGCCCCAGCTGGGATCAGGGCCCCGTCATGCCAGGCGCTGCCCAGACACACAGCGAGAGACAGGCCCTGCCCCAGCTGGGATCAGGGCCCCGTTTGTGCCAGGTGCTGCCCAGACACAGAGAGAGAGACAGGCCCTGCCCCAGCTGGGATCAGGGCCCCATCGTGCCAGGCGCTGCTCAGACACACAGCGAGAGACAGGCCCTGCCCCAGCTGAGATCCGGGCCCCGTCGTGCCAGGTGCTGCCCAGACCCGGCGAGAGACAGGCCCTGCCCCAGCTGGGATCAGGGCCCCGTCGTGCCAGGTGCTGCCCAGACACACAGCGAGAGACAGGCCCTGCCCCAGCTGGGATCAGGGTCCCATAGCAGACTAGGAACTACACCCAGCTGCATTCCCCCAGCCACTCTTGAATTCGCTTCCAATTATTCCTCCCCTCCGTTGACTCCAGATCAAGAGAGTGGCCCTGCTGCTCATGGAAAGCCCTTGAGCAAGCGTATCCTTGGTTCTATATCTCTCATGCCCAGGCAAAGCCGGGGACAGGTGGCTGTTGAACGCACCCACACCTGTGACTACGGCGGAAGCTAGGCTTTCTGCAGATCCAGGCAGCGTCACTGTGTTGGTCACACTTGGGCAGCTTCCCCATCTCCCAGTGATGGGCTCAGGCTCTCGGCAGACCCAGGCAGGGTTTTTGCATCAGTCACTCTCGCTTTTCCTTTTCAAGGTCGTCTTCCCATCCCTACCCCTAGAGCCAGGGGCTGTTTTGAAAATGAAAACAGAAATCCCCTGCAGGAGAACAGCTGCTTTGCCAAACCACTGCATCCCAGCCAGAGCCCTGCAGCTCCTGCAGTGAATTCAAAGCCAGAACCCAGCACTCCCTAACTTTGCCAGTTATGCATGGCATGTTTCTGGGCATCACCATGGCTGGTAAACACGGCACCAGCTGGTATGGGCTCATTCCTCTGGTCATGTGAGTGATGCCCTTGATGAGGCTGGGGCGAAGTCCTTTGAAGCCTTGTTATTAGGATTAGCAGCGGTGCTAATTAGAGAGAGCCAGCCCCTCATTAGGTGCGGGTGGGGAGGCCAGCTGGCGTCAGGCATCCTGTAAATGCTGCCCTGGCTCCAGGGGTGGCTGGGCGGGTGGTTAAAAGCAGGGCGGCTGGAGGTGGGAGAGGGCTGGTGTTAGCTAGTGTCCTTCAGAGCCGAGTGTCTGGTGCTGATCCCTGGCCAGGTAAGGGATCCGAGTCTCCGCTGCTGAGGAGTGAGGGGGAATGGGGGTGTCTCCAGGGGTGGATGCAGGGGAGCGGGAATTCACTTGCTCCATCCTCACTCGGCCCACAGGGGAACTGGGCGTGGGTTGGCCGGGCTGGCGATGGAATCCCTGGGGTCTGAGCTGGCGGCAGGGAGCGGGGGATCGTTGTGACTGGGCTTTTGGGGGCGGGGGCGGTCCCAGATCTGACACTTCTGGTGCCCCGGGTGGTAGGTGCGTGTGGGGGTGGGGGGTGGGTTGGGAAATCTCATCCATCATTTCTAGACAGCTCTCAGCTCCTTGGAGAAATGTGTGCAGGGATACAAAGCTATTTGTCTATACACCCTATCTATCTATCTATCTATCTATCTATCTATCTATCTATCTATCTATCTATCTATCTATCTATCTATCTACCTATCTATCTGTTGGGATGGAATGATGGATGGGGAGGGATGGAGGAATGGGGACAGGCGTATATGGGACAGATGGATGGATGGATGGGGGAAGAATGGAAGGAGGGGTGTATATGGGATGGAGGGATAGGCAGGTACGTCTCTGCCCAGTTCCCAGTGCCCATGTGGCCCGTGCCAGATGTGCTGAGGATGGGCTAAGCCGTGGGGACTGGACTCCGCTCCCTGGATTAGTCCGACTGCCCCCGAGCTGGTTGCCAGGAGGTCCAATAGAGTCAGGCATCAAACCCAGAGCAGATGGCAGTGGGCGGGGCCCGTGGGCGGGGCCAGTTCCCCAGGAGTGATGCCCCTTTTCCCTCTGCCCTCCAGAGCCTGCAGCCCGTAGCTCTGCCCATCACCGCTGCTGAGCCGCATGACGCTGCTGAGCATCGCGCTGCTCCTGGGGACTGCAGGTTAGTGTGTGTGTGTCTGCACCCGTGTGTTAGTGTGTGCACACATGTGTTTGTGTGTCAGCGCGTGTGTTAGTGTGTGTGCATGTGTTAGTGTACGTACCCACACTCATGTTAGTGTGTGCACACATGTTTTAGTGTGTGCACCTGACCATGTGTTATTGTGTGTGTTAGTGTGCTCACATGTGTGTTTGTGGGTGTGCATGTATATGAGTATGTGAATGTACTAGTGTGTGTGTGTGCGTGTGTGTATGGGCAGAGGTGGGGTTGTGTAGGGGGTGTGTGCATGTGGGGTGTGTGTGTGAGTGTGTCCCCCTGAGGCTGGGATTGTGTGTGGGTTTTAGTGTGTGTGGTGGTTAGATTGTGTGTGTGTGGTGTGGTTCTGAGATGTGTGATTATGTGAATGTTCAAGTGTGTGTGTGGGAGAGGGGGTATGCGGTTTTGTGTGTGTGACCCAGCGCTATGTACACAACCCAGCACACACATGGCCGTGATCCAGCGCTGTGTACACGCCCCATCACACACATGGCAGTGACCCAGCACAATGTACACACCTCATCGCATACATGGCAGTGACCCAGCGCTGTGTACACACCCCATCACGCACATGGCTGTGACCCAGCGCTATGTACACATCCCATCGCACACATGGCCGTGATCCAGCGCTATGTACACACCTGTGATGGGATCCCCGGGGTGCAGCCTCGGATTGGGGGACCGCTGTGTCCCCTTAACTCTCTCCAGCCTGGGCTGTTTCTCACAGTGCCCTGCTAGTGACCAGCAGCAAACCCCTCCAGGCGCTGTGATCACTCAGCATAACTGCATGTGGAGCCCCACACCCAGGTAGCTTGCCTGAATGCTCCCAGAGCCACTCATGAATCACACAGAGAAAGGCACCCGCCAAATCCCCCCAGCTCCCAGCCTTGTACCTCAGGAATAAACCGTCTTGCACTGCTCAAGACGAGCAGTGCACATTTATTAATTGGTTCACCACTTCATCAATGGAAAGTGGCTATACACCAGCCTTTGCACACCTGAGCAGATTCACCAAACACTTCAGGCAAAGTCACTGGTAAAGATAAACAGTTAAAGCAGTTTTTTTGACTACAAAAGCTAGATTTTAAGTGATATTAAGTGATAGGCAAAAAGTCAGAGTTAGTTACCAAAAGAAAAGAAAATATCAGCACACAGTCTAAACTCTCAACCCTATTAGGCTGGGCAACATCTAGATTAAGCAGTTTTTCTCACCCCACTGGATATTGCAGTTCATAGTACACAGCTTTCACCCTTGAAACCTGGGCCAGTCTCCTCTGTTGGATTCTTCTGTCTTCTCCGTGTCCTTTTGCTTGCAGCATGGGCAGGGGCAGGAGAAAGGCCCAATATGGGGCCCCTGGGTTCTGTTTTATAGCCTCAGTCCCATGTGCTTGGAGCACACAAGTCCAGGCATGTCTGGGGGGCATTGCTGAGTTCCCAGGCAAGGTTGAGCAATTCCCCTGGTGTGGCCTTATGTAAGAGAGTCATTGAATTTTAAGTCCTTGGCTGGAAAATAGGGCTGTTTGACACCTGCCCGGGCGTTGGTTACTTTCCTTGCTGTTGCCTCTGGGGAGCTAATGTCTGGCTGATTCCCCAAATTACAGCATGTTTCAGTGACAACCATACAACACAATTCTCATAACTTCATAGGCATTAATGTTACACATATATGGATAGAGAAATGACTTCCAGCAGATCATAATCTTTCCCCTGATACCTCACACGGCCTGACTTATACGCAAGATCACAATTAGATATAAATGAGGAATATGGGGGTTACAGGGCTTTCCCCCAAGGTACAGAATGTCACACAGCCCAACACACACATGGCCGTGACCCAGTGCTATGTACACATCCCATCACATGTCTAGCTGTAATGCCCATGGCTCAGTTTGCGTCTACCAAAGGACAAACTGTATTTAGTTTGCTCTTTCATGATTTCATCCCCAGCCGTCAAGCTCGGGCATCTCCATCTAACAGCTCCCCTCTAGCTCAGTCATCAGATATGGGCTTGAAATCTACAAAGGGGCAGAGTTAAGGGTACACAGGCAGGGGGGAAGAGTTAAGGATACTCTGTCTCGACCCCTGGAGCTGGGCTGGATGCAGGGCTCCCTAGAGGAGCGTCTCTGGCCTGGGCTCTGCAGGAGGGGCAGGCTGGGGGTGGGGGGTCAGGACCAGATGGGGACTCTGGGTGCCTGGCTTTTCTACTCCTGGTTGTGGCGCTGACCTGCACTGATCTCAGCGTAGACCGAGACTGCCTCTGGCTGTGTATCTGGGCACGCCCGGTGCCATGGGGCTCTGATCTCAGCTGGGCCCTGTACCCCTGCTCAACCATCACCCCCTGCATTGCTTGCCCAGCTCAGCCCTGCTCTCCAGTACCCCAGCAGGGGTCCTGGGGGCTAGATGGAGATCTGCCACTACGTCTGCATCTTATCTTTCCAGGTGCAGCCTGGGGCAGTTTAAAGCTCAGGGGGAACCCATGCCACCCCCACTCACAGCCCTGGCAGGCAGCCATCTTCGAACACTCCAGGTACAAGTGCGGTGCCACCCTCCTCAGCAGCAGATGGGTCCTGACTGCAGCCCACTGCCTGACTGGGTAGGTGGGGCTGAGTGTGGGGTGGGTGGGGCCTGGGATAAGAATGGCCACACTGGGTCAGACCAAAGGTCCATTGAGCCCAGTGTCCTGTCTCCCGACAGTGGCCAGTGCCAGGTGGCCCAGAGGGAATGAGCAGAACAGGGAATCATCCAGTGATCCATCCCCTGTCGCCCATTCCCAGCTTCTGGCAAACAGAGGCTAGGGACACCATCCCCGCCCATCCTTGCTAATAGCCATTGATGGACCTATCCTCCAGGAATTTATCTAGTTCTTTTTTGAACCATTATAGTCTTGGCTTTCACAACATCCTCTGGCAAGGAGTTCCACAGGTTGACTGTACGTTGTTTGAAGAAATACTTCCTTTTGTTTGTTTTAAACCTGCTGTGTTACAGACCCAGGCAAGCGTAGCTCCCCCCTTTCCCAGTGATGGCTCAGGCTTTAGCAGACCCAGGCAGCATCACTCTGTAAGTGACACTCAGGGAAGTTCCCCCTTCTTCCAGTGATGGGCTCAGGCTCTCTGCAGACCCAGCCCTTGTTGCTGGGTTGGTCAAACCTGGGCTAGCTCCCCCTTCTTCCAGTGACGGGCTCAGGCTCTCTGCAGACCCTGGCAGGGTCACTGTCTCAGTTCTTTTCCCACCTTTTCTCCAAAACCACAAGGGCTAGAAAGGCAATTTTTGTTTTGACAGAAAGCTGAGACCCTGCCAGATTCAGGCCTCTCAGTCCTGGGGTCAGTGTCCTGACGGGTGAATCCAGCTCTTTGCTTCCCCTGCAGCCCCATCCATGTACGCCTGGGGGATTACAACCTGTATGCCCGCGAGGGGTCCGAGCAGTACAAAGCTGTGGCCAAAAGCATCATCCACCCCGGCTACAACTGCACGGACCACGACAATGACATCATGCTGCTCAAGCTGCAGACCCCGGCCACGCTCAACCGCTACATCCAGCCGCTGGGCCTGGCTTACCAGTGTGCGGATCCGGGCGAGCAGTGCTCGGTGTCGGGGTGGGGCACCACCCTCAACGCCCCTGGTAGGGGGGCCAGGATTGGGGTGGGGAGGGTGGCTGTCCCAGAGCCATAGGCATGGGGTGGGGGAAGGGGAATCAGTGGGCATGCTGCTGGGGGAGAGGGTGCCCAAGGTAGGGGGGTCAGAGGGACTGGAGACATGCGAGTGATGTTCGCAGGCCCCCACCCCCGCACTGGCCACCTCCAGGGAGCCTTGGCTAGTGTGTGAAACAGAGACAACTAGTGACAGGGGAGACTGATTACCTGTCCACCCCCATCCACCCTCTCTATGTCTCTATCCCCATCCACCCCCTCTCTATCTATCTATCTATCTATCTATCTATCTATCTATCTATCTATCTATCTATCCGTATACACCCCCTCTATCTATCTATCTATCTATCTATCTATCTATCTATCTATCTATCTATCTATCTATCTATCTATCTATCTATCCGCATTCACCCCATTTCTATCTATCCCCCCCTCTATCCCCATCCACCCTCTATCTATCTATCTATCTATCTATGTATCTATCTATCTATCCGTATACACCCCCTCTATCTATCTATCTATCTATCTATCTATCTATCTATCTATCTATCTATCCGCATTCACCCCATTTCTATCTATCTATCTATCTCTCTATCTCTCTATCTATCTATCCCCATACAGCCCCTCTATCTATCTATCTATCTATCTATCTCCATACAGCCCCTCTATCTATCTATCTATCTATCTATCTATCTATCTCCAGATACCTCTATCTCTATCCATCCATCCCCACACACACCCATCTCCCCAGATTGTGGGATTCCAGGAGGAACTGTAACTGGAGGCATGGCAGGGCAGATCGTCCCCCGTCTCTTGTGGGCTGGTTCTAACGCCATCCATCTTGGAGATGGGATACCGGGCTAGATGGCCCCAAGGCTGATCCATCCATCCCGGAGCGCCTGCGCTAACCATGGCCAATGCGTCTCTTCCAGAAAACATCACCATCATCCTCTACTGCACCATGGTCCACATCGTCTCCAATGAGCAGTGCAAGGCCAGCTTCCCCGGGCACATCAACAGGAACATGCTCTGTGCAGGCTTGAAGGGTGGGGGCACAAACTCCTGCGAGGTGAGGGTGGATGTGATGGGGCAAAGCAGGGGGCTGGTCTGTGGGGCGAGGGGGTGTCTCTGGGAGGGTCAATGAGGGGGTGCGATGGGGCGGCGCAGGGAGCTGTCTGTCGGGTGAGGGGGCATCTCTTGGGACCCCACATGTCCTGTCCTCATTTTCTGACACTTTCCCTGTGGGTTCCTCAGGGCGACTCCGGCGGCCCGCTGGTGTGTAACGGGAAGCTGCAGGGTGTCGTGTCTTGGGGCGATGTGCCCTGTGCCTCCACCCCGAAACCCAGCGTCTACGTGAACATCTGTAAATACCACCACTGGCTGCTGGCCACCATGTGGGCAAACTGAGCCCCCAACTGCTTGGGGCTGGGACCCCAGAATAAACCAGGTGCTACTTCCTTGGGTCTCAGCATCTCTTTTCCCCCCCTTGGCCTGCACATCCCACGCTTCTGCTCCCGAGTGGTTTTTTTCCATCCGTCAATAACTTTGCAAGCGAATTACTTATTTTAAAAATTCCGCGGGACATTTTTTTTCACTTCAGTTCCCCATTCCTTGATGAAAATGCTCCAAACCGACCTCTTTCCCAGCATTCCTTTTGCATTTTCATTTCATGGTTTTCAATTTTCAAGTCAACCCCCTCCCCAAAAGTCTAAAACGTGAGAGCAAATGGGCGTGGGGTGTTTCTCCTTCACTTTTGCTCCCTTTTTAAAAGGTTTCCACCGGGGGGGAAACGGTAGAAAGGAGCAATAAACGGAAGGAGGAATTGCCACACAAAAAAACATTTTTTAAAAACCATTTTGCTGGGGTTACGTTGTTGTTGAAAAGCAGGAAGAAAAGTGAAAGATTTGGAATGCAAGATATTTTCCCCTGGAAAAAGCAGGGTGTGTGTGGGGGAAATTAACGTAACTTTTTTTACTGGAAAAATGGGGTAAAAAAGTGGGGAAAGTGTAACTCAACAAAACCATTTTTTTCCTGAAAAACAGAATAAAAAAGTGAACGGTTTTGAATGTAACAAACCCTTTTTTCCCTGGGGAAATGGAAAAGAGTGAAAGGCTTTGATCTCAACAAACTCTTTTTTCACTGGGAAAGAGTGTGTGTGTGCGCGCGTGTGTGCGCGTGTGCGCGTGTGGGGAGAATTGAAAAGTCGAGAATGCAATATCTTTTTCCCAGCAGAGAAATAGGAATTGAAGGCGGTTTAAGCCACTTTTCTCACTTTTTTACGTCTCTCCCGGTGGGAAAATATAAAGAAGTGCAAGGCAAGGGGGCTTTTTTCTCACCTTTTAAAAAATTTTTGCCTCTTTTTTTTTTTCCAGTAAGGGAAGAAATGGGAGAAAATTGGCGTTTCATAGATTCATAGATATTTAGGCCAGAAGGGACCATTATGATCATCTAGTCCGACCTCCTGCACAGCGCAGGCCACAGAATCTCACCCACCCACTCCTGTAATAAACCTCTCACCTATGTCTGAGCTACTGAAGTCCTCAACTCGTGGTCTAAAGACTTCAAGGAGCAGAGAATCCTCCAGCAAGTGACCCGTGCCCCACGCTGCAGAGGAAGGCGAAAAACCTCCAGGGCCTCTGCCAACCTGCCCTGGAGGAAAATTCCTTCCCGACCCCAAATATGGCGATCAGCTAAACCCTGAGCATGTGGGCAAGATTCACTAGCCAGACACTACAGAAAATTCTTTCCTGGGTAATTCATTTCCTCTGCTTGTAGCAAATGAAAAGAATGGATTTTGTCTTCTGCAAAATGTTTCATTTTGGAATGTGTTGGGGGGGAGGGATGGGAAATGAAAAGTGGAACAAAAATAAGGGTTTTTGTGCAAAATGTTGTTGTTTAGCACTTCAGAGGCTCTGAGGCCAGCGGGGACCGTCTGACCTCGGGTGTCACAAATGCCCCCAGATACTGCCCAGAGCCGATCTTTTAGAGAAACATCCAGCCGTGATTCAAACATTGTCCAAGATCGAGCCCCATGGGAAATCGCTCCCAGGGTTCTGGACTCTCACTGACAGACAGTTGAACCTTCTGTCCCGTCTGAATTTGTCTGGCTTCAACTCCCAGCCGCTAGATTGGGTTAGACCTTCCGCTGCGAGCTCAAAGAGCCCGTTGTGAAATATTGGGTTCCTCGGTAGATATTGATAGACGGGGAGCACGTCACCCCTGAACCTGCTCTGTCTGGAGCAGAACAGACCAAGCCTCTCACTGGACGGCAGGTTGTCTAACCTTGAATTGTCCGCATGGCTCTTCAAGGGGTGGAAGGATTAGTGGGTTAGCTTGCAACTGTCCCTCCTCTGCAACAGAATTCCCATCTGACCGTGGGCAAATGGCTTCCTCTCCATGATGGGCTCCTCCTTGTGGCTGGATCTGGGGATATCCAACTAGCTCGGCCTGATTGGGCTTCCCGCTCCACCTCGTGTCTGTGCCGCGGCCCCTCACATTCCAGGACTCGGGCGAGGGAGGGGCTCTCTTTGTTTGTGCTGCTGTATGGCTTGGCCTCCAGCCAGGTCGCTGGCATTTTGCCCCTCCTGGGGTCTCAAACGGTCTCTGTACAAACTCGCAATTCACTGCCTGGACTGCGCCAGACCCCCAGGGGCTGGTAGAGGAACCAGGGCCCACCTGTAACTCTGGGTTGCAGCTCAGGGACCCTCGAATTAGCGGCCTGGGTCTGCACTGTCCCAAACTTTGCTTCTCTTTCCTGGATCCTTTTCCGTCTCCAGCACCTCTCTGGGTGCACCTTTCCCTCCAGGCTTCTCCTTGCCCCCTGGGTTGTCTCCTTTCCCTTCCCAGAGCCCAGAGACTGCCTGCCCAGCTTCTACACCGCAGCCTAGTTATGCCAGCCCCACCTGCTCCTGCCCAGCCGTGCTTCATTCTCCAGCGATGGTGGCTCATCAAACCTACTCCTCCAGGGGCATTGGAAGCTCCCTAAAAGTGTGGGTTGGGGGCCACTGGCACCCAAACTGTGGACCTCCCAGTTCCATCCCACAACATTGCTCAGCTCAGCCCAGAGCACATCGGTCTGGCTAGAGCTGGAGCACGAAGACGTTGATTTCACAAAGACAAGTGGCATCGAGAAACAGCAAGTGGAATGAGTGGAGACAAAGGCTGGCAGATAAAATAGAACCATTACGCGCTTAACCAACAACAGGACAGTCCCCCAGCTTGTCCAGGTCAGCTCACCCAAAGTATCTCTCCCAGCGTCAGACTGGGACTGGCCGCACCGCTCTGTTCCTAAGACAAGCCAGCTGGCCACTTGTCTCCTGGGTGAAGGATAATGAATGGGGTGTACCCCTGCGATCCCCAATATACCAGCCCAATTCACTGATTTTAGGCATAAACCATCCCCCAGCCTGCTGTGCAAAACGTAGTAGGTCCGTAGGTTTTGCAATCTCTTGTCCACTTTGCAGACTCGATTACTGGCGGTTTCATGTGCTGATGGCCATACTTTGGAAGACACACTATGCATAGCCAGTGCAAGAGCCTCCTCCCACCTCCCCCACGTGAACAGAACGTGTGGATCACCCGTCTGAACTTACCAACCTTCCAGCCATCACTTTCAGGGGCTGGCGATAATGCTGCACGTACGCACCTTGCACAAGTGTTGCAGTGATCATGAAAACCAGCTTTCAGCGGAGATCACGCATGACCCTCTTTGGGGCACTGGTGGGTGGATACCAGACCCAGCTGGCCCCAAGCGACCTCTGGCCATGTTACCCCAAAGAGTTTGAAAGCTGAATGCAAGAACGGCGACAATGGGTGGACTCAAACTGGGGAGCTGCGATGTTCCCCTCTCTGGTGTTATCCGGACCAGTGATCTGCTAGGTCACTCCAATCCTTGACTCTGGGAGCCAGCCTTACCCTGCTCTGCTGTGAGAACCCCACTCCTGGGCTGTTCACGCACAGCCTCTGGCATGTACGCTGCTCCTTGGATTGTGCAACCAAACGACTCTAGCCAATATCTCCGGTCCCAGACGCAACCCTAGGAACCTCCATCTTCCAGTGTCCAGTTATGCCCGCTGGACATTGCAAGCTTATATGAGTTGGTCAGTTTAACAAAGAAATTGATATGTACTAGGCTTGTTATCCCAAGGGGAGTCTCTGACACGCTTCAAACCAAACGCACTGCTTCAGATAGAATAAACTGATTTATTAACCGTGAAAGATAGATTTTAAGTGATTATAAGTCAAAATGTAACAAGTCAGAGTGGTTACCAAAATAAAATAAAATATAAGCACGCAGTCTAAACTCTCAACCCCATTAGACTGGGCAGCAACTAGATTAAGCAGTTTTTCTCACCCCACTGGGTACTGCAGTCCTTAATATACAGGTTTGTTCCTTAAACCTGGGCCAATCTCCTCTGTTGCAGTCTTGTCTTCTTCTCAGTGTCTTGGTTGCTTGCAGCATAGGTGGGGGCAGCAGAAGGGCCCAGCGTCTGTCCATTTTGTCTGTTTTATACCCTCAGTCCATGTGCTTGGGGGGCACAAGTCCAGGCATGTCTGGGGGGGCATTGTTGAGTCTCTCCAAGCAAGGTTGAGCAATTCTCCTGGTGGGGTCTCGTGCAGGTGAGTCATTGCATTGTAGCTCCCTTGTTGGACAATGGCTGTTGATGGGTTGTTTGACACCCCGCCCGGGCGTTGGTTACTTTCCTGGCTGTTGTCTCTGGAGAGCTAATATCTGGCTGATTCCCCAATTTACAGCATGCTTTAGGGACCACCATACAACACAATTCTCATAACTTCATATGCATTAATGATAGACATATATGGACAGAGAAATGACTTTCAGCAGACCATAGCCTTTCCCCTGATACCTTACAAGGCTTGCTTTATATGTAAGATCATGATTATATGAAAATGAAGAATATGGGGGTTACAGTACACTCCCCCAAAGTATGGAATGTCACTGGAGCACAACAAAACAATAGTTTCCCTGGCTCCAATTTGCTCTGTTTCCCCGGATTGGCCTCAACGAGGCCTGGGAGATTGGCAGAGGTGCCTGCCTGAGGCAGGTGCTTCCAGCGGGCAGCCCAAGACCTGGCTCAGGGACTTAAGAGAACAAATGGGAGAAGAAATCGTTCATGTGGCTCTTCCAAGCTCCTCCCAGTAAATAAGACCCGCCCATACAGTGGGCGGATTATCAGTTCTGTCTGCCCCCTCCCCCACCAGTGACAAGCCCCTCACTTGTACCGTGACCCCTGGCACAGCATGAGTTTCACCTGCTCCATGGTCATCCCCACAAGGCGTCTTTGAACATCCCAACCATCGATGTCTTCCGCAACCCACTGTGAGCTGGGTCTCCTTTTGTTGGCCTGTGGGTGGCTCTAGGGAACATCCCAGCCAATGGGTACCATCCACAATCTGTGGTGGGTGGGGTCTCCTGATGTCATGAGTGGGTGGAGCCGGGTGATGGGCGGAGCTTGGGATAATTCCCTCCCATCTTGATGCATCCCAAAGGACTTTCCTCGTTGTCGCGGAGGACAGCATTCAAGGAATGGCCTGAATCCATCCACCACCTCCGAGGGAGACCTAGGGTGGGGACTGCCTGTGCCTCCCCACCCTGAGCTGTGCAAATGTCCTTGCAGCTCAAGAGTGACAGCCCAGCCCTGTCCAACAGCAACCACCCGCTCCCCACCAGATCTTCCTGCGGCCTCTCCATCTAGCTGTCGTGTCCTGTCTGGACTGAACTTTGGGCACTCATAGATCCATAGATCTAAGGCCAGCGAGGTCCATGCTGTCCATCCAGCCTGACCCACCTGTGTAGCACAGGCTGGAGAACCTCCATTATGGATCTCTGCCCACAGCCCATATCATAGAATCATAAAATCATAGAATATCAGGGTTGGAAGGGACCTCTGGAGGCCATCTAGTCCAACCCCCTGCCCAGAGCAGGACCAATCCCAACTAAATCAAACTAAATCTGGGGGGTCGAGCTAAAGCGGAGCTTTTGGAGGGAATCTCCCAATCTCAATTCAAAGTCTCCTGTTGGTAGAGAATCTGCTTCATTTCCCTTGTTCTCTGAGCTGCCACATTCATGCCTCCCTGATAGGGACTAACACAGGGGGACAGGACGGCCTTGTGTTTAAGGACCTGCATTGATACTGAAAAGTTCTGGGTTCAATTCCTCCCTCTGTCCCAGACTCCCCACTTCTATATGTGCTTCAGTTCCCACTTCAATCATCCTTCCTTTGTCTGTCTTATCTCTTGGGCCTGTAAATGCATCCAGGGCCTGTCTCTTGCTGTGTGTCTGTGCAGTGTCTGTCACGATGGGGCCTTGATCTCAGCTGGGGCAAGGACTGCCTGTGTGTCTGGGTAGCACCCGGCATGACGGGGCCCTGATTTCGGCTCACAGACACTTGTGCAATCAAATGCAGGCAACCCTTCTGCCAGGTGAAGCCAGCAGCAACCAGGGCAGGGTTCAATATGGAGGGGTTCGATGGAATAACGTTTGCTGCGCCCTTTGAAAGCTCCGTTTGAGAGCCGGCTCGGAGACAAAGCAAGCCCCTACTGTGGAATGCTGTGTGGGAGAGAGAGAGGCGGCGGGGGCAGGAAGGGGAGGTCCGCTGCTGTCTGAACTTACAAGACAGCATGCTGACATGCTCCCAGCCCCCCCAAACCCACTCTCTGTCCCCCCACATACACACAATACACTCCCTATCACACTCCACCCCACCCCATTTGAAAAGCACGTTGCAGTAAATTGCATGCTGGGATAGCTCCCCATAATGCACCTCTCCCAATGCCGCTGCAAGTGCTGCAAATGTGGCCACGCCAGTGAGCTTGTTCCTGTCAGTGTGGACAGATGGCAGCGCGTTCCCTACTGCGCTCTCCGAAGGCGGGTTTAACTCACAGCGCTCTACAGTTGCAAGTGTAGCCATGCCCTGCGTGTAGAAAAGAAACTTTTAATGAAAGGAGGGGAGTCACCTGAGATTAATTAGGGAAAATGCCACAAGCAGGATTCAGAACCATAAAACTGTGAGCAGGATCATAGAATCATAGAATCTCAGGGTTGGAAGGGACCTCAGGAGGTCATCTAGTCCAGCCCCCTACTCAAAGCAGGAGCAATCCCCAACTAAATCATCCCAGCCAGGCCTTGTCAATCCTGACCTTAAAAACTTCTAAGGAAGGAGATTCCACCCCCTCCCTAGGTAACGCATTCCAGTGTTTCACCACCCTCCTAGTGAAAAAGTTTTTCCTAATATTCAACCTAAATCTCCCCCACTGCAACTTGAGACCATTACTCCTTGTTCTGTCATCTGCTACCACTGAGAACAGTCTAAATCCATCCTCTTTGGATCCACCTTTCAGGTAGTTGAAAGCAGCTATCAAATCCCCCCTCATTCTTCTCTTCTGCAGACTAAACCATCCCACTTCCCTCAGCCTCTCCTCATAAGTCACATGCTCCAGCCCCCTAATCATTTCCGTTATCCGCCGCTGGACTTGCTCCAATTTTTCTACTTCCTTCTTGTAGTGTGGGGCCCCAAACTGGACACCGTACTCCAGATGGGGCCTCAGCAATCAGTGCCACCCAGAGGATTCAGGGGGCCTGGGGCAAAGCAATTTCAGGGGGCCCCTTCCATGAAAAAAAGTTAGTTTTGCCGCCCCAAGTGGCGAAGAAAAAAAGAAAAAGGAAAACCCAAGTCATGTCGCTGAAGACAGAAGAGGGCAGGAGGACCCGCTGCCGAATTGCCGCAGAAGACTGAAGTGGAGCGATTGAGCCGCCGCTGAGGAAGAGGGGGACTGAAAGACCCGCTGCTGAATTGCCGACAAAATTGCCCCTGCCCTGTCTGCGGGGCCCGGAGCCTGGGGCATGGGGCAAATTGCCCCACTTGCCCCCCCCACCCCCTCAGGCGGCCCTGTCGCCAATGCCGAATAGAGGGGAATGATCACGTCCCTCGATCTGCTGAGAATACCCCTACTTATACAGCCCCAAATGCCATTGGCCTTCTTGGCAACAAGGGCACATTGTTGACTCATATCCAGCTTCTTGTCCACTGTAACCCCTCGGTCCTTTTCTGCAGAACTGCTGCCGAGCCATTCAGTCCCTAGTCTGTAGCGGTGCATTGGGATTGTTCCGTCCTAAGTGCAGGACTCTGCACTTGTCCTTGTTGAACCTCATCAGATTACTTTTGGCTCAATCCTCCAATTTGTCTAGGGCTCTCTGTATCCTATCCCTACCCTCCAGCGTATCTACCACTCCTCCCCATTTAGTGTCATCTGCAAACTTGCTGAGGGTGCAATCCACACCATCCTCCAGATCATTAATGAAGATATTGAACAAAACTGACGCCAGGACCGACCCTTGGGGCACTCCACTTGATACCAGACTAGACATGCCAACTAGACATGGAGCCATTGATCACTACGCATTGAGCCCGATGATCTAGCCAGCTTTCTATCCACCTTATAGTCCATTCATCCAGCCTATACTTCTTTAACTTGCTGGCAAGAATACTGTGGGAGACGGTATCAAAAGCTTTGCTAAAGTCAAGGAATAACACGTCCACTGCTTTCCCCTCATCCACAGAGCCATCTTGTCATAGAAGACAATTAGGTTAGTCAGGCATGACTTGCCCTTGGTGAATCCATGCTGACTGTTCCTGATCACTTTCCTCTCCTCTAAGTGATTCAGAATTGATTCATTGAGGCCCTGCTCCATGATTTTCCCAGGGACTGAGGTGAGGCTGACTGGCCTGAAGATCCTTCGTCTTCCCTTTTTTAAAGATGGGCACTACATTAGCCTTTTTCAGTCATCCGGGACCTCCCCGGATCGCCATGAGTTTTCAAAGATAATGGCCAATGGCTCTGCAATCACATCCGCCAACTCCTCTAGCATTCTCGGATGCAGCACATCCGGCCTCATGGACTTGTGCTCGTCCAGCTTTTCTAAATAGTCCCGAACCACTTCTTTCTCCACAGAGCGCTGGTCACCTCCTCCCCATGCTGTGCTGCCCAATGCAATAATCTGGGAGCTGACCTTGTTCGTGAAGACAGAGGCAAAAAAAGCATTGAGTACATTAGCTTTTTCCACATCCTCTGTCACTAGGTTGCCTCCCTCATTCAGTAAGGGGCCCACACTTTCCTTCACTTTCTTCTTGTTGCTAACATACCTGAAGAAACCCTTCTTGTTATTCTTAACATCTCTTGCTAGCTGCAACTCCACGTGTGATTTGGCCTTCCTGATTTCACTCCTGCATGCCCGAGCAATATTTTTATACTCCTCCCTGGTCATTTGTCCAATCTTCCACTTCTTGTAAGCTTCTTTTTTGTATTTAAGATCAGCAAGGATTTCACTGTTAAGCCAAGCTGGTCGCCTGCCATATTTACTATTCTTTCTACACATCAGGATGGTTTCTTCCTTCAGCCTCAGTAAGGATTCTTTAAAATACAGCCAGCTCTCCTGGACTCCTTTCCCCTTCACGTTATTTTCCCAGGAGATCCTGCCCATCAGTTCCCTGAGGGAGTCAAAGTCTGCTTTTCTGAAGTCCAGGGTGCATATTCTGCTGCTCTCCTTTCCTCCTTGTGTCAGGATCTTGAACTCGACCATCTCATGGTTACTGCCTCCCAGATTCCCATCCACTTTTGCTTCCCCTACTAATTCTTCCCGGTTTGTGAGCAGCAGGTCAAGAAGAGCTCTGCCCCTAGGTGGTTCCTCCAGCACTTGCACCAGGAAATTGTCCCCTACACTTTCCAAAAACTTCCTGGATTGTCTGTGCACCGCTGTATTGCTCTCCCAGCCGATATCAGGGTGATTGAAGTCTCCCATGAGAACCAGGGCCTGCAATCTAGTAAATTCCATTAGTTGCTGGAAGAAAGCCTCGTCCACCTCATCCCCCTGGTCCGGTGGTCTATAGCAGACTCCCACCACGACATCACCCTTGTTGCTCACACTTCTAATCTTAATCCAGAGACTCTCAGGTTTTTCTGCAGTTTCATACCGGAGCTCTGAGCAGTCATACTGCTCCTTTACATACAGTGCTACTCCACCACCTTCTGCCCTGCCTGTCCTTCCTGAACAGTTTATATCCATCCATGACAGTACTCCAGTCATGTGAGTTATCCCACCAAGTCTCTGTTATTCCAATCACATCATAATTCCTTGACTGTGCCAGGACTTCCAGTTCTCTCTGCTTGTTTCCCAGGCTTCTTGCATTTGTGTACAGGCACTTGAGATAACTCGCTGATCGTCCCTCTTTCTCAGTATGAGGCAGGAGCCCTCCCCTCCTGTGCTCTCCTGCTTGTGCTTCCTCCTGGTATCCCACTTCCCCACTTACCTCAGGGCTTTGGTCTCCTTCCCCTGGGGAACCTAGGATGCCCACCCCAGGGTGCGTGGGGCAGTGTCTTTCTCCTCATGTTCTTGAGTTCTACAGCCAAAAGTTCCTTTACTGTGCCCCCCTCTGCTCCCTCACCAGACCCCACTCACAGTGGTTGTCCTTGGCCAGTGAAGCCCCTCGGTTCAGAGGTGCACCTGTGAGAGGGGAAGAAGGCACCTTTCTCGCTCCAGCAGCTGAGCACTTGCTCTGGCTGGCCGCCCTGCCAGCTGCGGTTCCTCTCCGCCCCGCCAGCCCCTCGTTTCTCTCCACTGGCAGCCTCACCTGCTGCTCATTCGCCGGCTGACTGTCAGTCACCTTCTGGTGCCACCTGGCTCTCTGTTGTGACCTCTGCAGGTCAGTTTCCTAGTGATTTTCAGCTCTTTCAGGCTGGGCAGAAACACTGCCCCTGTCAAGTGATTTCAGCTCTGATTGAGCACTTTAAAATGATAAAGGCTCCTTATGGACCCTATTTAGCTCTGTTTTTGAACAGTGGGGAGGAATAGGTTAAACGAAACCAGAGAACCAAGAGTCCCACATCCTGGCAAAGACACCTGTCCCCAACCCCCTCTTACTTTCTGGCATTCGAGCCCCTGGCTTAACGAGGTCCTTTCAGCTGAGGGTGACCCCCTCATTTGGGACAGGTTAAGCACAGTTCTGCTCCCCTTTATTCATATGATAAAAACAACAACATTGATAACAGCATGTCAGTGCCCTGCATTCAGTACTGAAGTGATTTGTAACTGAACACCAGCCAACACTGATCACTTGGGGCTACACAACTCCTGTCTGCTGGATACCTAGGAAGAATAGGTGTGTTCATGTAAATACAGTTTGCTCCTGAAGTCTCTCCCTCTTCCAGACTATCTGCCAGTGGAGAGCTCATTCAGACCCTGCTTACATCTGTAACCTACTGATCAGTGTGTTTTATGGGTTTCCGTCTGTGCCAATGCACAAAAGACATGCAGCTGTTACGGCCCCCACTGACAAAGTGCTGATTTTGTAGCCCAGACTGTGGCAGCTCCTGCTTTTAGCTTTGAAGGCCCCGGCTTCCGTCCCCGGTGCATCAGCCAGGTTTACACAGGCAGCCAATGGCAGTTGCGTAGGGTATGTCTACCCTCCACAGGCACTGTCTTTATTTTCCCAGTGTGTGCTCCACCCCCACCTCTTCCCCAAGACTCTGCCCTCACTCTGCCTTTTCCTGCCCTGCCCCCTCCCCTGAGGCTCTCCCCACCCACCTGCCACTCCCTCCTCTCTTTCCCCTCCTCTGAGCACTTCCCGTGGGGCTCCGCCCAACAGCTGATCCGTGACCAGCTCCGGGGCAGAACCACCGTGGCTGGTGGGTGCTCAGCATCCCCTATTTTTTTATGTGGGTGCTTGAGCCCTGAAGCGCCCACCAAGCTGACACCTAAGTTACCCTTAAAACTGGAGTGTTTCAGCGTAGATGCTACCTATGCTGACAGGAGGGGTTCTCCTGTTGGCGTAGTAATCCACTGGCCCGAGAGGCGGTTACTAGGTTGATGGAAGAATTCTTCTGTCGACCTAGTGCTGTCTACACCGGGGCTTAGGGCAGTTTAACTATGTTGCTGAGGGGTGTGGATTTTTCACCCCACCCCAAGTGATGTACCCCTGGGCAGATGTAAGGTCCCGACGTAGCCCAGCACTCAGAAAAGTTTTGCTCGTCCATTCAGTACCTGGAAATAGTGTCGGGGGACAGCAGGAGACTGATGACTGCTCATGGCAAACAGGTGCAGCTCAATTCCCAGCCTGAAGTGTGTCCCTAAATTATTCCAGGGGTGAGAGAGAAGAGCAGAGAGTTCGGGGTTCTCGGCAGCTGAGCTGCGGGAACTGGCTGAATGAATCATCTTTTGCTACGTTTGCAGAGTGGAGCCCCAGCTAGAACGGTGCAAACAATCTATTTTCTTGGTTCACGGGCCAGGCAAAACCAACCAACCAACCAAACAAACAAACAAAAAAAACCAACTGGAGGGGAAAATTAATTTGGGGTCAAAAATAATTTTTTTAAAAAAATGTCTAAAATTGAAAAAGAAATGCCCTTTGGCTCAAAAGTAACATTTCACTTCATAGATTGCAAGGTCAGAAGATCCCTTGTGATTGTGATCACACAGTCCAGAGAACTGCCCCAAAACAATTCCCAGAGCAGATCTGTTAGAAAAAAAACCCAGCCCAGCTTGACTTAAAAGTTACCAGTGGTGGAGAATCCACCCCGCTCCTTGATCAATTGTTCCAGTGGTTCATTTCCCACCTGTCAAACATTTATGCCTCACGCCTGCAGTTGTCTGGTTTCAAGACTCAGCTTGATAAGTTTATGAAGGGGTTGCACAGGTGGTGGGTGAACGCCAGGATCCGGGAGGCTAGCCCCTGGTCTGCCCCTTCTGTCCGAGGCCCCACCACTCCTGCTGGGTCTCCAAGGTGCCACCCCCTGCCCGAGCACCCCCAGATCCCGAGCGCCAAGTGGGTGGGCGGTCGTCACGCCCCTCAACACCCCCTCAGCCCCAGATCGCTGGGCGGAGTCCCTGGCTGCAGGCCGGCCCCCACTAGCCCCAACCGGGGCCCTGGCCATGCGGGAAGAGCTGCCTGTAGCATGGGAAGCAGGAGGGAACCTGGGGGTGGTGCATGGGCGGGGCCACGCAGGCTCCGCCTCCCCTGGCCTTTGATACCCGCCGCCCATGCGGGGATGGTATGATGAGCTCGCCTACAGTGACTTTGCAGCAAATATGTCGGATGGCCAGGGATGGGACACTGCATGGGGAAGGCTTGAGTTATTCTTTCCCAGGGGTCTGGCTGGTGGGTCTCGCCCACATGCTCAGGGTCTCACTGATCGCCAGAAGGAATTTCCCCCCAGGTCAGATTGGCAGAGACCCTGGGGGCAGGGGGTGGGGGGTGGTTCATCTTCCTCTGCAGCGTGGGGCATGGGTCACCTGCAGGTTTACACGAGTGTAAATGGCGGATTCCCTGGGACTTGCAGCCTTTAAACATGAGTTGAGGAGGTCAGTGATTCAGCCAGAGGTTAGGGGTCTATTGCAGGAGCGGGCGGGTGAGGTTCTGTGGGATGTGAAGTGCGGGAGGTCAGACTAGATGAACACAATGGTCCCTTCTGACCTTAAAGTCTACGAG
Source organism: Chelonia mydas (assembly GCF_015237465.2). Taxonomy (NCBI): domain Eukaryota; kingdom Metazoa; phylum Chordata; order Testudines; family Cheloniidae; genus Chelonia; species Chelonia mydas. Next base: position 14,931,447 of record NC_051264.2, read on the forward strand.
TCTGAGCGTCAGCGTCCAGCCGTTTGACACGTTCTTCAGTGCTGCGCAATTTCAAAATCCTTTTAAAATCCTTTTGGAGCAGCCCATTCCGAGAAGGGAGACGTCGTTTCGAACCCAAACAGCCCAAGGTGGAGAAAAAGTTGAAATTTTGATTACGTGTTGCCAGAGTTCCCTCCTCACTCTGAACTCGAGGGTACAGACGTGGCGACCCGCAGGAAAGACCCCCTAAGCTTATTCTTACCAGCTTAGGTTAAAAACTCCCTAGGCACAAATTCTCCCTTGTACCTTGGGTTTAAGTAATGCTGCCACCACCAAGTGATTTAACAAAGAACCAGGGAAAAGGACCCCTTGGAGTTCCTCTTCCCCCAGCAATCCCCCCAAGCCCTTACACCCCCTTTCCTGGGGAGGCTTGAGAATAACATCCAATTGGTTACAAAATGATCAAAGACCCAAACCCCCGGGTCTTGGAACAATGGAAAAATCAGTCAGGTTCTTAAAAGAAGGATTTTATTAATAATAATAAAAAAAAAAAGGTAAAAATCATCTCTGTAAAATCAGGATGGAAAATACTTTACAGCGTATTCAGATTCAAAACACGGAGGATCCCCCTCTGGGCAAAACCTTAAAGTTACAGAAAACAGGAATAAACCTCCCTCTTAACACAGGGAAAATTCAAGTTACAGAAAACAGGAATAAACCTCCCTGTTAGCACAGGGAAAATTCACAAGAAAACAAAAGATAAACTAATCCACCTTGCCTGGCTTCCCTTTACTCGTTGCAATATTGGAGACTTGGATTGGGATGGGCTGGAGAAGATGGATTTCTGTCTGGCCCCTTTCAGTCCCAAGAGAGAACCCCCACACAAAACAAAGAGCACAAACAAAACCTTCCCCCCTCCCAAGATCTGAAAGTATCTTCTTTCCCCATTGGTCCTATTGGTCAGCTGCCAACCAGGTTATTTGAGCTTCTTAACCCCTTACAGGTGAGGAGGAATTCTAGGCTACCCTTAGCTGTATGGTTATGAGACGTGGAGATTTTTTTTAGGTGTTTTCCAACCGAAAGAAAGTGGCGACATGGACACAAATAATTTCCGTGGTGCTGAATCTGCAAAAATTTTTCGGGGGTGGGGGGGGAAAGTGTCAATTAAACCAGCAGTTCTCAAGCAGGGTCCCGGAGTGGGGTGGGGGCACGAGCAGGTTTCGAGGGGGCCGCCAAGCAGGGCCGGCATTAGACTCACTGGGGCCCAGGGCAGAAAGCCGAAGTCCCGCGGCCCTGAGCCTCACCACCTGGGGCTGAAGCTGAAGACTGAGCAAATTAGCCTTGTGGGGCCCTTTGTGGTGTGGGGCCCTGGGAGACTGCCCTGCTTGCTACCCCCTAACGCCAGCCCTGGCTTTTATAGGCAGAAAACCAGTTGTCATGGCACAGGTGGGCCATGCGGTTTTCATAGCCCATTGGGGGGCCTCAGAAAGAAAAAGATTGAGAAACCCTGGATTGAACAGGGTTTGACCTCACTCTGATCCTGGCCTCCAGGTTCTACTGCAGGGGTGGGCAAAATACGGCCCGGCATCTAACATTTCTGTCTGGCTTCCTCTGCCCCCTTGCGATCTCCGAGTGTGGGCTGCCTGCATCCCATGGCCCCACGATGCTCCCGGAAGCGGCCAGCTGCTGGCATGTCTCTGCGCACCCTGGGCAGGGCCGGGGGAGGCGGCTCTGCGCGCTTCCCCCACCCCCAGCACCATCCTCACAGCTCCCATTGGCCGGAAACTGACCAATGGGAGCTGCGGGGGTGGTGCTTGCGGGCACAAGCAGTGCATGGAGACCAGCAGCTCCCTCCCTGCAAGGGGCACACAGAGACGTGCCAGCAGCAGCCGGCTGCGGCTGCTTCTGGGAGTGGCGTGGGGTTATGGCAGGCAGACAGTCTGCCTCAGCTTTGCTGCGTCGCCGGCCGGGAGCTACCTGTGGTAAGCGCCTCCTGGCCAGAGCCTGCACCTCGCACCCCCTCCCGCACCCCAACCCCCTGCCCCAGGTCAGAACCCCCTCCTGCACCCAAATGCCCTCCCAGACCCTGCACCCCCTCCTGCACCCCAATCCTCTGCCCTCCCCTGCACCAAACTCCCTCCCAGAGCCCACACCTCTCACCCTCTCCTGTACCCTGATCCCCTGCCCCAGCCTGGAGCCCTCTCCTGCACCAAACTCCCTCCCAGAGCCCACACCCCTCACCCTCTCCTGTACCCTGATCCCCTGCCCCAGCCTGGAGCCCTCTCCTGCACCAAACTCCCTCCCAGAGCCCACACCTCTCACCCTCTCCTGTACCCTGATCCCCTGCCCCAGCCTGGAGCCCTCTCCTGCACCAAACTCCCTCCCAGAGCCCACACCTCTCACCCTCTCCTGTACCCTGATCCCCTGCCCCAGCCTGGAGCCCTCTCCTGCACCAAACTCCCTCCCAGACCCTCCACCCCCTCCTGCACCAAACTCCCTCCCAGAGCCCACACCCCTCACCCTCTCCTGTCCCCCAATCCCCTGCCCCAGCCCCGAGCCCCCTCCTGCACCCTGCACCCCCTCCATTAATATAATAGAAATGTGGGGCCCGTGATGACTTACCAAAATTCGTGGAGTGGCTCCCCTGTGAAAATTATTGCCCCCATCCCCCGTTCTACCGGAACGGCCGCGTTAATTAAGCGTGTTCCTTGGAAATCATTTACTCTGGCGGCAAGTCAATGAACGTGGTTTTATGGCCTGCTGCGGGCAAGGCATTTGCTCTACTCCATCATTCTCTTGGGAGTTGGAGTTGGAACAGAACTACTGCGTGATAATTAAAGTCGTTGTAAGGATCCAGGCCACTTACGAAGCACTTAGCGACTTCAAAGCCTGGTGCAACCTCCAGTAATCCAGGAACAGCTGCCTTGGGAGGATTTCAACCAACGGGCTGCATTGCGTTCTGGGCGATTCAGGCAGTTCTCCCATAAGCCGCAGCAGCTGAGTTCCCGTCCCCTGCTTTATAGCCCGTGAAAGCGAAAGGCTGTTTCTAACACGGGGCAGGGGCAACCCTTTCCCACGGCGTTGGACAATTCTGGGGCGTCAGGTGACCACACAAGCCCGAATACAGCCTGAGATGGTGCGCTGGGCAACTGTAAGGGGCTAAATGGATGGGGGCAGACCAGTTTCAGAATAAAAAAGAATGAGTGTTTGTCTTCGTATGGAGGTTGGCTTGGGGGTTAAGACACTGGCCTGGGCCTAACAAGATCTGGCTTCAACTCTTTCCCCTTTCACACAGTCCCTGTGTAAACTCAGGCAATTCATGTCATCTCTCTGTGCCTCGGTTTACCCATCGGCGAAATGGGGATACTGATACTCACTTCCACACAGGAGCTGTGTGGGTGTTGTGGGGTGGGGAAGGGTGCACAAGCCCCTCAGTGCCATGGTGTGTTGATGCTACACTTACATCTGAGTAACAGGCCATGGATCTGTAGGCCAGAAGGGACCATTCTGCCCTGCATCCTTGCCCAGGCTGCAGAACCTTTCCCACGGATCGCTGCCTCAGGCCCAGGTCTCGGGGTCGAGCCAGCACACCCTTAACTCTGCCCCCTTGCGTGTGTGCCTTAACTCTGCCCCTTCATAGATTTCAAGTCCGTATCTGCTGGGTGAGGTAGATCTCTATGGAGCTCTCAATGGATCTGTATGGAAAGACTCCAAGGGAGGGAGAATCTGCCCTGTTCCTGGGGCACATGTTCCAAGGATCAGTTCCCCTCACTGGGGGAAATCTGCCCCTTGTTTCCAGTCTGGAGTTGTCTATCAGCTGTCAGATCTTTGTCTGCCCTCTGCTCCCCAAAATCTCCTCCACCAGGTGCTGCCAATAGACCAGGAACTTCTCTGGGAGAAACCCACTGGATTGGACTCTTTCAGTGTCTGGCTCTCAGGCAGGGTTTCTAGCCCTTGGACCATTCCTGCTCTTTGCCGAACCCCAAATTCACTCATGCTCTTCTTGACGCTGTACCAGAGGGGACCCTGCAGCCTGGCTTCTACTCACTAGCCCCCTGCTTCTCCAGCCAGAGCATCACCTCGGAAGTGCATAGGCTGTTGGTTCCACCAGAACTCCTGGGTCCGTCCCAGAGTAGCGGCTTTCCAGGGCACCACCCCTCAGCCTGTGAGTGTGACCCACATTCTTGGTAGCTTGGTGTTTCTGCACCCTAGAACGGATATTTCACCAGAGGGGTCTGTCTATCTTAGGTGCTTATTTGGTCCCTCTCCTCTTAGTATCTGAGCACCTTGCAATCTTTAATGTATTTATTCTCACAACACCCCTGGGCAGCAGGGCAGTGCGCCGACCCCCAGCTTACAGATGGGAAACCGAGGCACCAAGCTACTTGCCCACGGTCACATGTGGAGCATCTGTGTCAGGGTAGGGAATTGATCTCCGCTCTCCGGAGCCCCCTGCTGGCCTTGGAAGTTATGAATAGTGTATTACCAGCAATTTAAAAAAAAAAAACATTTGGGGGAACATTTCCTTGCGCAGGAAATTCCAGTATTTCGACTTTTCCTTCAGATTCAAGCCCGATTCCGAATCAACAGAAATTCCATTTCTCCGGCCAGCTCCACCCAAGAGCTAGAAGCACTCAGCTGCCAGCCCCATCAGCGCTGCATCCGCTGTTGCCCTGGAAACCCGGGGCTCTGAGGATGGAAGAAGGCGTGGAGGCATGGGTGTGTCTCTCATGTTTTATTGAGGTTCCCGGGGCAACTCACCCGCCCCGTACGGTTTGCTGGATCCAGCTGATGTATTTGCTGACCTTGGTGTAGACACCCGGTTTGTTACGTTGGGCGCACTCCTCCAACCCCCACGACACAATGCCTTGGAGGATCCCGCTGCATACCAGGGGACCCCCGGAGTCACCCTGTGGAGATAGAACTGTGTGTCACCAGCCGTGTACCCCTCCCCGACATGCCCATGTGGGGTGGGGGGGTCAATGGCTCAGTGGGGAGGAAGGAGGCCAAGCATGTGTTTGGAGAGGGGAGAGGCAAATATGCAAATCAACTGCAGAAATAATTTGCATAAAGCATCACATGGAATGGAACTGGGCGGAACCCAGGCTGGCCCCGTCCCGATGTCACTTGCAGTTGCAGAAGCCTCACCCCTAGTGCTGAAACCCTGCCCCTAATATTCCCGGCTGACCCCGCTTTGTAGCCCTCTGCTCGCATCTACATTCAGCCTCCTTCCTTGTTGCTCGGCCTCCTTGAAGGCCCAGCAGTGGCAGGTTCGATCCCCGATGCCCCAGGCATGGGGAATTTTCTACAACACCCGTTCCCCACGTCCTGCCACAACATGGTGAGGGGCTGAGAAGGGGTTAGCGTAGACCCACTCTACCCATTCTCTGCCAGCTGCAGTTCCTGATTCTCTTTCCGCCACTAGAGATCAAACTTAGAGCTCACTGGGAATGTTTGGACAAAACATTTTTCCATTGAAAAATGGTGATTCATCAGCACTGAAATTTTTCACAGGAAAGGGTCGACTTTGGCAAATTTTTCAGAAAAAAGTTCCGGAAATGATCCTAATGGCCCGTTTTGACAATTTCAGGTCGGACCCTTTCCGGTCTCCTGGTTCAAAATGACTTTTTGTTTCGACGTTTAAGCTCACCGGCGTATAGATATATATAGAGAGGTAGATAGGTATTTTAAATGGCTGATGTGGAACTGCAATGCAAAGAAATGATCGCCAAACTGTTGCAAAATCAAATAGTTTGCCAGTTCGTGAACATTTTCGAGATGCCGACTTTTCACTCTGATTCAGGATGGAAAAAGTTTTCACGCATTTTTTCACGTGCCAGGAAACCCATTTCCCAGGCATCTACCCAAGGTATCCACCACAAGGCCCCAGACCTGGCAGGAATCGATGCCTCCTTGTCTGGCGCCGGCACAGAGCATGTTGTCAGTGACCAGGCTGGAATAGGCTTGTCGACATTCCGATGCTGAGAGGATCCTGAGGTCAGCACATTGCAGCAAAGCCGGGAATGACGCTGTTGGACATGGGAGACAAAGAACAATCAGCGACAAATGGCTCTGAATTCTCATTTCACATCCTGGCGATGAAGAGGGAAAACGAGCGCGGGCGGGGAATTGCTCAATAAACGGTTCTTGCACCGAAATGTGCTGGTTTGTTGAACAGGGGAGTTTTCAGCCACTCTTCCAACTCGAACCTCTTTTGGATTAACAGAGTTTCGAAATTGTCAAGAGTTTTTCAACATTTTCAAACTGGAGAATGTTGGGGGGGGGGGGGTGAGTGGAAACAACGTTCTATTTTGAAATTTTAGGGGGAAAAAAAAAGAGGGGAAAGTCTGAAAGTGAAAGGAAACTTTCCGAAGTGATCGAAACAAAAGGCTACGCTGGACCCCGAATTGAATTTTTTTTAATAACAAAAATATAATTTTTCCTCCTGGTTCAGGATGGGACATTTTCTCAATATCTGGAAAAAAACTATGGGACAGGAATTTTCCATTCCCCCTCTGCCCTTCTCAGGTCCCTCCCCATCCCCGACGAAGGAGACATGTGACCGACTCAATGTCCCCCTCTAGCGGTGGCTGAGCTGGATGCAGCTGTGGCTAACGCAGCTGGCTCAGCGGCTCATGTGTTAAGATCCCAGAGGTCTCAGGTTCATTGCTGTGTCACATGGGTCAGCGTACGTTGTGGGGAGGTGGTGGTGCCCCATCCGGACACCTGGCAGATGGCCCCCGGCTGGGCGGCGCTGCTGGCCAGTGCGATGGGGTGCACATTGTTATTCAGCTGCGCGGAGGTGGCGAGTTTGATGAGCATGATGTCGTTGTCCTTGGTGGCGGGGTCGTAGTTGGGGTGGGGAATGATCTTCGCAGCCACCCGGAGCTGCTCGGTCTCATCCACCTTCCGCAGGTTGTACTCGCCCAGCCGTATGTTGGTGGTGCTGAAAGCAAACGCAAACAGCGGCTCATCTGGGGAAACTGACAGCAAAACAGCTGAGAGATCAGGCTGCCGGACCCCGACTGAGATCAGGCCCCGTTCTGCCGGGCGCTGCACAGACCCCAGGCAAGATCAGGGCCCCGTTGTGCCGGGCGCTGCACAGACCCTGACCGCGATCAGGCCCCGTTGTGCCAGGCACAGCACAGACCCCACCGAGATCAGAGCCCCGTTGTGCTGGGTGCTGCACAGACCCCGACTGAGATCAGGGCCCCATTGTGCCAGGCGCTGCACAGACCCCCGCCGAGATCAGGGCCCCGTTGTGCCGGGCGCTGCACAGACCCTGACCACGATCAGGCCCCGTTGTGCCAGCCACAGCACAGACCCCCGCCGAGATCAGGGCCCTGTTGTGCCAGGCGCTGCACAGAGCCCGACGGAGATCAGGCCCCCATTGTGCCGGGCGCTGCACAGACCCCGCCGAGATCAGGGCCCCTTTGTGCCGGGCACTGCACAGACCCCGACTGAGATTAGGCCCCGTTGTGCTGGGCGCTGCACAGACCCTGACCGCGATCAGACCCCGTTGTGCCAGACGCTGCACAGACCCCCGCCGAGATCAGGGCCCCGTTGTGCCGGGCGCTGCATAGACCCTGAGACATGCACACAGAGCAGGGCTCACCCCCTCCAGCAGGGGTCAGTGGGGACAAACCTCCCGCCCCCACCTACCCAGGCAGCCTGCAGTGGGCAGCCGTCAGCACCCAGTCCTTGTTGATGAGCACCCCTCCGCAGTACAGCCGGTTTAAATCGTAGATAGCGGCCTGCCAGGGCTGGGGTCTCTCACAGGGGTAGCCCCCGATGACCCGTGTGTCCGTCTGTGCTATCACTGCAAGGGAAGAGCAACACACGGCACTGCAAGGCTGGAGCCAGGGGGAGCAGGGTGTGTGTGTGTGTGTGTGTAGACAGTTGCAAATAAAAACCAAGGGCCTCATTCTGATCTCATACCAGTTTAATAATGAGCCAGCCCCATTGACTGCTGTGTGTTACTCCTGATTTACTCCAGGGGGAGTGAGAGGGGAATTGGCCCACACAATAAATGCAAACAATGGAGGGTTGGAGAGAACAGAACAATCCCACACACAGAGAGAGCAGAGCTCATCTTCTCCAGCAGGGGGCAGCAGGGACAGCCCCCCCCACCCCCACAGCAGGGCTCATCTTCTCCAGCAGGGGGCGACAGGGACAGCCCCCCACCCCCACAGCAGGGCTAATCTTCTCCAGCAGGGGGCGACAGGGACAGCCCCCCACCCCCACAGCAGGGATAATCTTCTCCAGCAGGGGGCGACAGGGACACACACGCACACACACTCTCACAGCAAGGCTCATCTTCTCCAGCAGGGGGTGACAGGGACACCCCCCCCCACAGACCCCCCACAGCAGGGCTCATCTTCTCCAGCAGGGGGCGACAGGGACACCCCCCCACACACACCCCCACAGCAGGGCTCATCTTCTCCAGCAGGGGGCGCAGGGACACACACATACACACACACACACAGAGACAGCAGGGCTCATCCCCTCCAGCAGGGGGCAGCAGGGACACACACGCACACCAACACACACTCCTACCTGCCGGCACTAGCAGCAACACGATGTTCAGCAGCTCCATAGCCATCCTGCTAAAGGACTGTATTAAAGCCGGTCTCTCTGTCAAGTCACTAAGTGGGGGATCAAATGAGCATCATTCAGGCGAGCCGGGATTCCTCCCTTCCACCCACAACTGCTTTATACCCACTCCTCCCGCGCCACTGGCTATGCCCACAGCCCTGTCCATGCCCACAGCCCCAGCTATCTTCTGTGCCTCCCGCAAGCCAATCCCCGGCTGAGCCCCCAGTGCCACCTGGGTCCCTCCGTCAAAGCGTCACCCAGGAGAAGATGGTCATGATCTGGCATCACTACTTTCCTTTGCATCGCCTTCCCACCACGTCCCCCCTCGACGTATGGCTGCAGCAAGTTGGGAATTTTCTTCCTGGTGGGAAATCTCAAAAATTTGTTGCTGCAAAAACCAAAATTTTGAAATTTCCCCTGGAGCTGAAATTCGGTGGTGGTGGGAAATCGCTTAGGAAACACTGAAATGTCTACCCCATCCTAAGCCCCAGCCCCCAGCCTCTCTGCCCACAGTCCACAATCTCAGGGTTCTGAAGAAACACCCCCCCGACCCTCCATCTCTCCCACCTGCACCCCCAAAACAGCCCTCCCTTTTGCCTCTCCTCCAGACCAATTCTCTTCTCTCCATCCCCACCAAATCTGACTCTTAAAGTCAGTTCCTGTGGCCCCACAATTCTCCTAAATCAATAGCAGGCTGGAGGCTCCGCCCCTAGAACTGCTCGCAGTGTGGACGCCCTTCCCTCATGTCAATTGCAGTGTGGACACCCCGCCTCCAGCGTCAATTGCAATGTGGCTGCCCCTCCCCCCGCATAGATCCTGTGTGGCTCTGAAGATGCCCTCAGGTCACAATTAGATCCAAACCCAAGTGATCTTCTTATCAACAGCCACTCTCTGAGGGCCGCCTGATGGATGCTCCATGGTCTGGGGCACAGTCCATTCTCCCTTGTACTCAAGGACACATCCCCTGGGCCCGCAACCAGCCATTGGCCCCACACGTCCTCTAGGTATGTGCCAGTCCGGCTCCTTCCACTCCACTCTGCCAACCTCTGCCAGGATTTCCTTGCTTGCCTTGACCTCTCTGAAGCCAGCGGCTGTTTCACGGCCTCCCTCCTTTCTGGGCTCTCATGGCACTGCCCCACATGTTTCTCTCCACCTGGCTGCCCAGCAGCTCCGGCTCCCTCCTCTTCCTCCCCTCTCTCTGCCCCCTGGTGGCGGCTCTCCCCTGCCCCCTCCCCGGCATTATTCCCACCTGCTGCAGGTGGGGGCGTTCGGATGGGCTATAAGCTTTCTGCATCTGCCGACTCTACTGGGTGCCAGACAGCA